>NC_054494.1:14406163-14741163 GCF_017639515.1 Carcharodon carcharias | reverse complement strand
TCAGCACTCCACAACCTGTCACCATTTAAGAAATACTCTGTTTTTTCTACCAAAGTGGGTAACTTCACATTATATTCCATAGCACTAAAATGGTAAAATTACTCAGAGAGAGTAAGACTGGAGGGGTAAAGTTATATATTGGTGTAGAGGGGGCTTTACGCTGAGGTAAGCCCATTCACACTTTATCATTCACCCCCTTGATGCCAAAATCAACACCAGGATTGTCAAGGCCACACTGTCATGTCAAAGTTGACAACTCACATGTGGATGAACAGCAAACTAACCAAAAATACAAAGATCTGTGTACACCAGGCTTGTAGTTTCAGTGTTTTCCTTCAGAGTAGCCAAGCACGGACAACTTATGCAAGCCAAGCAAATCAGCTGAACAGCCTCCACCTTCACTGCCTCAGACGAATACTCTAGTCAGGGCACAGTGCTGAATGTGGAAGTACAACAGCTTGTAGGAACCCCCAGCACATTTGCCCTCTTGAGTCGACAGCGATGCCAGTGGCTGGGTCATTTGAATTGAATGGATGATGGCCGTATCTCCAAAGGCGTGCTCTGTGGCGAGCTTGCTATCGGCACGAGACCAACAGGTCACCCGCGTTTGCAATACAAGGATATCTGCAAGCGGGATTTCGAATTGACCGGGACCGGACTCGGTGCGTGGGAAGTCCTCGCTGCTGACTGGACTGCCTGGAGACAAACCGTCAGGAAGGGTGTGGAAAAGACACAGAGGACAAAAGAAATGGCCAGGTGGTGGGAAAGGGGTCAGCAGAAGGAAAAAGCATCACTCGGCCTTGGGCCAATGCCATTCATCCATGCCAGCTGTGGAAGGGACTGGCACCCAGGAAGCTGCCTCTCCAGCTACAACAGAAGGTGTTCAACCCAAAAGTGACATCACCCTTGGAACAGCCAATCGTCTCCCAAGATGGACGGATGCCCAGTGACGAAACGGGGCTTTGAATACGAGCTTTTAGTTCCATAAAAATCGTGGAGAGTTGACAACACTCGGGGTCAGCCAATTACGCAACTAAGGCCAGGATTTTTACCTCATCGGCCAGACACGTGCCCGACCCGAACGGGCATAAAATGGCGCATGATGATGCCAGGCGAGCGCTGATGTTATCGCGTGACATTTTGGTCAGCGGGCGCACCGCAGGAGTCAGCAAGCAGGCCCTCCGACAATTAACAAGTCTGTTTAAGGCCATTAAAGTACCAGTTAAGTGTAATTTTTCGCTGCCTGTGCAACCTTACGGTTGGAGGGCAGGAGGAAAGGCCAAGCGGCCTTCGAATATTTTTAGGAAACCTCATCCATGGGCGGAATGAGGTTTTCCAACTGCAATTACAAATATTAAGTTTTCATTAACAACGTGTCCCCTGCTCATGTGACAGAGTCACACGAGGGGACACGTTTGGTAACAATTTTAAAATCGTTATTTTTAACTTTTTTGATCTTCAGCTCCCTGAGGCAGCTCCGTGACTCAGGGAACTTTTCCTATGCGCACACGTGGAAGTTCACGCTTGCGAACTTCCTCCCCACCACCCCCCCCAAACACAGGCAACGCTGCAGCATGCATTTAATTGGCCTGTCAGCGTGAAATTGTGGTCGGGGCTCCAATCGCGGGCGGCTTCCTGTCCACCTCCGCCAAGCCTGCCCGACGAGGGCAAAATCCCGGCCTAAGATAACCCTCCTGGCTTTCGTGGGTGATGCAGTGGAGGGAATTTCTACGGGGTGCGGGGGAGGGGCAGGCTCCTGCTTCCTCTGTCACAAACTTCACGGAAACCACAGTGAAGTACAGTTTAAAGGTACAGTGTCCCTGCACAACCTCACCCCCGGTGCTTAATCGTGCTTTAACACAGAAAACAACCCAGGCTTTGTATGGGGGGGTGGTGGGGGTGTGGAGATGGGCTTTAAATTGAAGGAGACATTAGGAGATGGAAAGGGGTGGGTTGCAAAAAGAGTGTTGAAGGAGGTGGAGAGGTGGAGGGCCTTTATGCAGAGAATTCCAGAGAATGGGAGTTTAACCTTAAGCTGCCAGTAATGGGATAAAGGAAGAGGATGGATGCAGGAGCTGGAGGAACTATGAGTTTACGTGTGGGAGGTCTCAGGCAGTAGGAGTTTATGGAGACAGGGAAAGAAGACATGAGATATCTGCTCGGTGCGATCGATGCAGCAGCCCCTGGTCATGCGTTAAAGTGAACCTGGTGAAGCACCTCAGCTGCTGCACTGACTGAGCGGAGGCTCTCGGGCTGCTTCTGTGCCTGTCGCTGTTTCAAGTTGCTGCTCCTGACTGACAGTCCAAGCTGCGAGCTGTTAGATAGGAATATAGAAACAGGAGGAGGCCATTCAGCCCCTCAAGTCTTTTTTCGGCATTCAATTAGCTCCTGGGGGATGAGAGGCTAATACCTGGTGACAGGAATCTGAGTTATGAGGAGACTGGTAAGATTCAAGTTTTTGGGCCTAGGCATGAGGCTTCTGCGGGCTCATCTTATAGATGGTTATGCGATATTTACCAAGATAGAAAAACTAAACTTGACAAATACTTCATATTAAATTACACCAGCTGGACAAGGGGCCACATGCAAACTAGTGAAAAATACATTTAGGGCCGAGCTCATCCTTACTCAAGGACTGATTTTGCCTCTGAGACAGAAGATCGTGGGTTCCAGCCCCACTCCAGGACTTAAGTACATATAAGCTCAGCTGACACTCAAGCAGTATACTGAGGGGGTGCTGCATGGTCAGAAGTACTGTTTTCAGATGAGACACTAAACCAAGGCTCTGCCTGCACTCTCAAGTGAACAATGTAATGGACATTATTTGAAGAAGAGCAGTGGTTGTCCTAGTGGCCTGCCCAATACTGATCTCTGGGAAGAGACGGTGGCCTAGTATTAATGTTACTGGGCTAGTAATCCAAAGGCCCAGGCTAATGTTCTAGGGACACAGGTTCAAATGGCAGTTGGTGGAATTTAAATTCAATTAATAAAATCTGGAAATGAAAACTGGTCTCAGTAATGGTGACCATGACAACAATCACTGACTGTCATAAAAACCCATCTAGTTCACTAATGTCCTTTAGGGAAGGAAATCTGGCCTACATGTGACTCCAGACCCACAGCAATGGGTCTTAACTGCCCTCTGAAATAGCCTCAGAAAGCACTCAGTTGAAGGGCAATTAGGGATGGGCAACAAATGCTGGCCTTGCCAGTGACACCCGCATCCTATGAAAGATTAAATAAAGAAAAATCAATGTCACTTAAGTAGATTATTTATCATTCATTCCTTTGTGGTTTGGGGGACTTTGCACTGTACAAATTTGCTGTCGCTTTTCCTATATCACAATAATGGCTACACTTCAAAGATAACTGATTGGCTGTGAAGCGTTTGGAACATTGAGAATCAATGCAAGTTCCAACACTATATCCTCCTGTAATATAGTCTGTCTCCACCTCAGCCCATTTCACTGTTAAAACATTCAAACATGCTCCTGTACCCTCAAAGCTTAACGCTCCTAGACACTTCTGAACTTCCATCCTGCATAGACTTGATCTTATCTGAAACTCTGCTGCCCTTATCCAAGCTCCCACCAAGTCCCACTCCACCATCACCCCTGTTCTTGCTGACCTACACTGGGTCTCGTGAGCTGACGACTAGCAGTGAGCAGGTAGGTGATTGATTGGTAAGTTTTACCGTTTGCTTTTCCCTGTGATAGTAGCTTAAATTCACACTGTACATGACACTATATTCACACTAAATACTGTATTAAATTTACAGCTTAACTAGTAAGTTAAACTACTTAATATAACTACAAGTAATCATTGAGTGATATTTTAAAACTTGAAACCCTAATTAGTTAAATCAAATAACACAGAGATGACAGGGCAGGTCGTGTGTTGCATCTGTAGCCTGTGGGGGCTAATGGTCTGCATTGTTATCCATGGCAACTATATCTGCAGTAAGTGTCTGCAGCTCGAGGAACTTCAGCTCAGAGCTGATGAGCCTGAGCTTCGGACATTCAAATGCATCAGGAAGGGTGAAAGTTACCTGGACATTTTGATGCAGGAGGTAAGCATGAGGTTAAGTACTTCCGAATTGCTCTGTGGTCAGGGACAGGAAGGTGCGACTATGAGTGAGGCAAGAATGGGGAACCAGATGGTAGCAGTGGAGGAACCTCAGTTTTTGCAATTGTTCAGGTTTGAGGTTCTTGCAGCTAATGTGGTTGAGAGCTGGGACTGCAGGGAGGATGAGCAAACAATAAGCCATTTAATTTGGGGAGCTAAAAGGAATGTAGCTGTAGTAGTGGAAAGTATATTTAGGGGGATAGGTACTGTTCCCTGCAGCCAAGAACGAGAGTCCTGAAGGCTGTGTTACCTGCCCGGTGTCAGAGTTAAGGACATCTCAGGGCTGGAGGGGAGCTTGGAGTGCAAGGGCAAGGATGCAGTTGTCATGGTCCACATGGGTACCAGCAATTTGGTAGGATTAAGAACAAGGTTCTGCTAAGGGAGTATGAGCAGCCAGGGGTTAAATTAAAAGACGGGACCACAAAGGTAATATTCTTGCGATTACTACCTGAGCCACAGGCAAATTGACATAGGGTGAATGAGATCAGGGAGTTGAATGTGTGGCTCAAATATTGGTGTGGGAGAAATGGGTTTTGATCCGTGAGGCACTGGCACCAGTACTGGGAAAAGAGGAAGGTGGACCACTGGGACAGCCTTCACTTGAACCACGCTGGGACCAGTGCCCTGGTGAATCGAATAACCAGGGCCAAGGAGAGGCCTTTAAGCTAAATATTGAAGGGAGGATTCTCATGAGGGGGGATTTAGAAAGTTAACAAGAAAGGACAAAGCAATAGTGCAGGGTAGCGATACAAGTAATGATAACCAGAGTGTGACAGGAAGGGACAAGGCATATAAACATAACAGTGCATCAGCAAGTAGGTCAAAGTAGGGAAAAATGGTAATAATACTGAATTAAAGGCTCTTTATCTGAATGCATGAAGCATTTGTAATAAGGCAGATTGATTGATTGCTCAAATATAAATACCTGGGTATGATAAAATAAATCAGAGATGATGTTGTACCCTCTTCCTCAAAAGGCGGTGGAAGCAGGGTCTTTGAATATTTTTAAGGCAGAGCAAGATAGATTATTGATTAACAAAGGGGTGAAAGGTTATCAGGGTAGGCGGGACTGTGGGGTTGAGGTTACAATCAGATCAGCCATGATCTCATTGAATGGCGGAGCAGGCTCGAGGGGCCGAGTGGCCTACTCCTGCTCCTAATTCACATGTTTGTAGGCGCATAAGGTGACCAAGCCTGGGAACTGAGTAATCTAGATTATTTCATATTTTGAAAAGAGAGGAAGTAAGGAAAAGGAGGTGGGGTAGCTCTGTTAATAAAAGATGAGATCAGTACAATAGTGAGCAATTGTCATGGCTCAAAGGATCAAGATGTAGATCAATTTGGATGTAGTTAAGAAATAGCAAGGGAAAGAAGTCACTGATTAAAGTAGTTTATAGGCTCCTTAACAGGAGCTTCACTGTAGGACAGAGTATAAACCCAGAAATAATGAGGTTGTAAGAAAGGTACTACCATAATCATGGACAATTTCAATCTTCATATAGATTGGACAAATTAAATTAGCAAAAGAAGCCTTGTGGATGAGTTCATAGGAGTGTATTCGGGACAGATTCTTAGAACAATATGTCCTGGGACCAACCAGGGAACAGGCTATTTCAGATCTAGTCAGGTCTGGTAAGTGGAGGTTGTCCAGTTTGATAGGAAGAGTAGAACTGAAGAATATTATTTAAATGGAGAGAGAATACAGAATGCTGCTGTACTGAGGTGTCCTTGTAGATGAATCACAAAAATATCAGCATTCGGGTATCGTAAATAGTTAAGAGAATGAATGGAATGTTGGCCTTTATTGCAAGAGGGGTGGTGTATATAAGTAGGGAATTCTTGCTACAACTGAACAGGACATTGGTAAGGCCGCACCTAGAGTACTGTGTACAGTTTTGGTCTCCTTATTTAAGGAGGGATATACTTGCCTTAGAGAGAGTTCAGAGAAGGTTCACTCGGCTGATTCCTGGGATGAAGGGGTTGTGTTATGAGGAAAAATTGAGCAGGTTAGACCTCAACCCATTGGAGTTTAGATGAATGAGAGGCCATCTTGTTGAAACATATAAGACTGTGGTGGGGGGTGGGGGGAGTTTGACAGGGTAGGGGGGTGGGGGGAGTTTGACAGGGTAGGGGGGGTGGGGGGAGTTTGACAGGGTAGGGGGGGTGGGGGGAGTTTGACAGGGTAGGGGGCGTGGGGGGACTTTGACAGGGTAGGGGGGTGGGGGGAGTTTGACAGGGTAGGGGGGGTGGGGGGAGTTTGACAGGGTAGGGGGGGTGGGGGGAGTTTGACAGGGTAGGGGGGTGGGGGGAGTTTGACAGGGTAGGGGGGGTGGGGGGAGTTTGACAGGGTAGATGCTGAGAGGATGTATCGCCTCGTGGGGGAATCTAGAACCAGGGGGCATATTTTCAGAATAAGGGGTCTCCCATTTAATGTGGAGATGAGGAGGAATTTCTTCTCTCAGAGGATTGCTAATCTTTGGAATTCTCTACCCCAGAGATGAGTGGAGGATGGATCATTGAATTTGTTCAAGGCTGATTTAGACAGGTTTTTGATCTTCAAGGGTTGCAAGGGTTATGGGGGGAGGGGATGTTGCAGGGCATCAAGAAAGTGGAATTGAGGCCTTGAGCAGATCAATGATGATCATATTGAATGGCACAGCAAGTTTGAGGGGCTGAATGGCTTACTCCTGCCCCTATTTCTTATGTTCTTATGTTTTGAGTGGACAATTTTGTTAGCTGCAGTGTTCTGTCAGGTGTGGCGTGGGCAAAGTCTCCCTTCAGATTATATATAATATGGGGTATCTTGTTTAATAAAAAGTACGTTATTGTTTTTCAAGCTGAGGGTGCTAAAGCCAGTGTTCCTACTGCATGAGACAAGGCAAAAACATAAAAACCTCTTTTACTAAGCGATAAGCCTCTTACATGCATTAAAATAAACAGCAGAGCAGACATCGTGCAGAGAAATGGAAAGTCTGGAGCTACATCAGCTGTGGCTCAGCCGATGATGCTCTTGCCTCAGACAGAAGATTGTGGGTTCAAGTTGCACTGCTGGAAATTGGGCGCCAAAACTATCCTGACCCTCCAGTGCAGTACTGAGGGAGTGCTGCACTGTCCAAGGTACCGTTAAACCGAGATTTGTTAAATCTGCTGGCTCAGGTGGTGGTAAAAGATCCAATGGCCTGTCCGATATTAATCACCCAACCAAACACTAAAAATAGATTATCTGGTCATTAACACACCGCTGTTTGTGGGAGCTTGCTGTGCGCAGATTGGCTGCCACGTTTCCTACATTGCAAAAAATGATTACAGTACAAAAAGCTTAAGGTTGGGAATAAAAGTATTTTCCTTGCTATAGAAATATAACACCAAAGTTTCAGATGACAACATTTGCTCAATCTCTGTTATTGTTTATAAACGTACTCTAATCCAAACTGAAAACTGTTAAGTGGCTTGGTGTTCAATGTTTGCCTGATAATGCTCCTGTTAAGCACCTCAGAGTGTTTTAGACATTTAAGGGCGCTATATAAATGCAAGATATATTGTTGTCGGTTAGTGGAGATACTCCTGGTGATGGAACGGGATGAAATTGTGGGTCATTCTATTTGGGTGAAAGAAAATGGCCTGAGTGATGTTGTTCATGTTTTATTATCTCGTGATATGAAATGTCTCATTGTCATCCCTGCCTGAGGCAATCTGTTCAAACTGCTGCTCCCTGTAATGTTTAACTAGCTGTATATCATTCAGTCATTAATGTGCTGTAAATATATCTTGTTCTTGCTCCTGATGCAGTGACCATGAACTTCCTCGTTAAAACATACAGTGAGTGAAGCTACACAAAGCTTCCATATTCACTTTGATACACTGCAACTTGACAGTCTCTTTCATTCCCAATCGAATGCTCATCTGGTTCTCTTTTTTGAACAAGTGTTTATTCTAATGCTGCTTTCCCTCAACGTTTATTTATAGCTCACTTTAAATTGACTGAATAATCAATTCTGAAAGTGGCACTATATATTCCTTTCTCAGTCCTTTGGATGTTAAAGGCACTACATTAATGCAAGCTGAAGGTCCAATACCGTAACTCCTCAGACACTGAAGCAGTCCATGCCCATTTGCAGCAAGCCCTGGGCAACATTCAGGCTTGGGCTGACAAGTGGAAAATAACCTATGCACCACCCAAGTGCCAGGCAATGGCCATCTCAAACAAGAGAGAACCTCACCATCCCCTCTTGACATTCAATGGCATTATCATTGCTGAATCCCCCACTATCAACATCCTGGGGGTTATCATTGACCAGAAACTAAACTGAGCCAGACTGTGGTTATGAGAGCAGGCCAGAGGTTCACCTCCTACCTCCACATAGCCTGTCCACTTTTGATATATGTCAGGCCATGATATTAATGAATGGCGCAGCAGACTCAAGGGGCCTACTATTTCTTACGTTCTTACGAATGTGATGGGATACTCCCCACTTTCCTGGATGAGTGCAGCTCCAACACACCATCCAGAACAAACCAGCCTGCTTGATTGGCACCCCATTCACCACCTTAAACATGGACACCTTCTACCATCAGCGCACAGTGGCAGCAGTGTGTGCCATCTACAAGTAAATCACCAAAGCTCCTTCAAGAGCACCTTCCAAACCCGCAACCTTTATCACGTGAAAGGACAAGGGCAGCAGACACATGGGAACACCACCGCCTGGAAGTTCCCCTCCAAGCCACTCACCATCCTAACTCAGAAATATATCGGCTGTTCCTTCACGGTCGCTGGGTCAAAATCCTGGAACTCCCTCCCTAACAGCACTGTGGGTGTACCTACAACACATGGGCTGCAGCGGTTCAAGAAGGCAGCTCACCACGACCTTCTCAAGGGCAATTAGGGATGGGCAATAAATGCTGGCCCAGCCAGCGAAGCCCACATCCCTGAATGAATAAAAAAAGTTATTGCTTTTAAATGGGTCCCACACGAGCAATGTTATTGTATTCTGGCTGTGTTGAGTTTTTGACAGCAATTGGTACATAGGGAAATATTTAAAATCGTGCAACTAGGTGTTCCCAGAAAAATGAGGAATTGGAAGCTGCAGCATGTGAAAAAATACATTTTGGAAGCAACCAGCCCTCTCCCTGCTGGAGGGAGTGTCTATTTTGCACCTTATTTCCCCCAACCTTCCCACTATTTTTAATTCTCAATGCATCTTTGTCTCTTTCTTTCTCAGTCTCACTAATCTCCCCAGCTTTGTTCCTCTCTCTCCCTCCCTCCCTCCATTTCTGTTCTTTATCACTGCCACTCCCGCCCGTTTCTACACTTTCAGCCTCTCACTTGTCTATCGTCTCACTCGTTCCCTATCTCTCTTCTCCCTTTCTTCCTCTTCCTCTCTCGTGTATACGACCGGCTTCATTTTTGCTACATTAATCAGGTAAATCAGAATTTCGGTGTCCTGTTTCAAAGCAATATGGCTCCATTTCATGAACCCACCCACGATGGTGAGATGACTGTCTCTCCCCCGTCAAACCCATAACTCCATACCTTGCTCTCCCCCATCATCCAAATATCTCACTGGCACACCCTCAATAATGGGCAGACAAGTGCTGACAAGTCCTAAGTAGCTTTGTTACATTTTACCGCAGTTTGTGACAGAAAGAGTATTTGCGGAGGTAGGAGGTGAGACAAAAACTTGTCCTTTGATGTTTGCTGTTGTTGACAATTAATTAAATCCCTAAGTAACCAATGTTATAAGGTGACTAATAGAAATGGAGAGAATGCAGCTCTCTGTCATGCACTAGTCATCCAGTTCAGGGCTTAGCTAAAACAGACTGGGGTGCCCCAGACAGTGTAACTTAGACTCCGCACGTACTTAGGTTGCAAACCTTTATAAAGCTCTGACTATGCCACAACTAGGGCACTGGATTCAGTCCTGGTCAACGCGCTTTAGGAAGGATGGGAGGGTCCTTGAAAGGATGCGAGGAGAGTTGCCAGAATGGTTCCAGGGATGAGGGATTTTAACCGCAGGGTGGGAGAAACTGGGGTTGTTTTCCTTGGGGTGAAGGAGATTTGAGGGGAGATCTGACAGAGGCGTACAAGATGAAAGCAGGTTTATAGGTGGGCAAATGAAATCTGTTCCCACTGGATGACCATACAGGTACTAGAGGAGATAGATTTAAAGTTTTGGTTGAGAGAGCTGGTGGTGGTGGTGGTGGTGGTGGTGTGGGGGGGGCGGGGGGGAGAGGAGGAAGGAAAAATGTCTTTACTCAGTGAGTGGAAATGACCTGGAACTTGCAGCCCACAAGGGTGGTGGAAGCGGAGGCGATTAATGATTTCAAAGGGAAATTGGATGGGCATGTGAGCTAAATAAATTTGCAGGGATACAGGGGTAGAGCGGGGGAGTGGAGCTGACTGGATTACTCTACAGAAAGCTGGCATGGACTCAAAGGGCCGAATGGCCTCCTTCTGTGCCATCATGACTATGACTCTAACTCTAATGGTATCACAATTGCCAACTACCCCGCCCATGCCCTCCCACCATTGATCACCAAAGACGTCGGCATTATCTTCCTGTAAACACACCCTCCATTCATGGTCTGGACAATTCTTTAACTATCAGTCAAACAGGCCTCTCCCCCCCCAATAATTTTTATAACTTGCAAACCAAATGTATTTATTGCCTCTACTTTTGTTCTCCCTCAGCGGTGCCCTGCGGGTTGGTATTTAATCCCAGGAGACTCCAGGGCCAGGATTTCACAGTGCCTCCCGCCGGGAGGGATATTAGGGACCTGCCGAACTGAATGGAGATTTAAACAGGTGGGTGGAGAGCGAGAACAAATAGGAATCTGTTATAAAGTTATAAAGTGTCAGCGAGAGGAATTGGCCAACCCAGAGCCAGCTCGTCCTTATCCAGCAGATAAAGGGCCAGTGTTGTTGTAACATGAACAATTAACCTTCTGACCCAAGCCTTTCGCAGCAAAGTCGCTGCACTCTGACTAGAGAGGGAGCCAAAGAATGGAACGTTAGGCAGCAAGGAAATCATAGAAAGTTTACAGCCTGTGGGCCGGACGCAGTGAAGGAAAGCAGAAAAGGAGAATGCAGAAAAAGTTGGCACCACAATCTTGTCCACTTTGTCTGTGTGTGAGATACTTGAGGAAAACAAAATGGTTGCTTTCTTAAAGGGACAGAGCCCACGAACTGTAGAGTTTTTTTTTGAAATGGGCTCCTTTCCCACAGTGACAATTCCACATCAATGCCACCCACGTCACCCAAAACACCAGATTTCTTACTGTGTCAGAGCTCACACCACTGTCAATATTTACACCGTGTTACTCACTGACTTTCTGCCCACAGTTCTAACAATGGACCAATGATGGAGTGGGGGTTGGGGGGGGCGGGGGGGGTGTGTGGGGGGTGTCGGTGAACAAATAACTTTCCCTGAGAATAGGTTTTAAAGTGCCTCTCAGAAAGGTGGGGTGGGACATGGGGGAATGATTTTAGGGGAGGGAATTCCAGGGTGTGGGGCCTAGACAAGGCCCCCAGTGGTGGCCTGGAGTGGAATGCATGAGAGGGGATGGAGTGCGAGGCCACAGAGGAATGTACAAAAGGAACGGGGTTGGGGAGAGGTGGTGGAGCATGAGACCACAAGCATAAGAATCTAAAAATATTCGCTTGCTGCTTGTAGGTTACCATTAGGGTCCCCATGCAACCCTCCAGGATTGGCCTGGAGACTCCAGGAATTGAAGATCGATCTCCAGGACATTGCTGTGGGCAACCCTGGAGAAAAATGTTTTTTTTCTATCATTTTCTTTGAACGTTTCTCTTTGCCAGATATAAAGGTATTGAAAATGGGGGTGAGGGAAGGCTGTGTTGGCTGACAGTCAAGCAGTCAAACATCCAGTTGGGTAATGAGTCTTTCTGCTATCCAATTGGCGTAGGAAGGCAGTACGTCACAGGGATGGATGTGTTGGCCGACTAATGGCTGGAGTGTGGGGGCAGGTCATGTGATGAAACCTCCAGAAATACATTTAATCACAGTTAGCACCCCTAGTTACTGACAGAAATATTTCTCCACTTTAACTGAAAGCAAGGGAAGTGAAGAGCGAAACCCAGTGAGTCCCAGTTAGGCCACAGCAGACAGGCTGTGCACAGGGGGCCTTCAAGGAGCAGTACATTACTTGGGACCATATGTGAATGGAATGAGGACATAAATATCTCCTGAAGCCAGTTCTCAGCACCACTGCTTTATACAAATTGAGTTTTTGATAATTAAAGAGCTATTTTAATTATGCATCCTCTGGAATGTTGAGGTGCAGGTTCCATCAGGACTGTTTAAAGGCGCTGTATAAAATCTCACAGGATATGTTATCCAGCCAGTCCTGTCCCCCAGCCTTGGCAGGTTCACCAGCATTCCATAATCCTTTGGCAGACAGAAGAAACAGTGGTTGGACATTTATTACGTATTGAACCAACCATGTCAGCATTAACAATGACGCCACCTCACATAGAATGATACGACACAGAAGGGTACCATTTGGCCCGTCGTTTCTGTGCCGGCTCTCCGATGGAGCTATCCAATTAGCCCAATTCCCCTGCTCTTTCTCCACAGCCCTGTAAATCTTTTCCCTTTAGGATTTATCCAATTCCCCTTCTGAAGGTCACTATTGAATCTGCTTTCAGGCAGCGCATTCCCGATCACAACATCTGTGCTACCACCCGACTGCAAACTGTACCTCGGCTCCACTTACCCGTCTTTGGTTGTTACAAGCCTATTTTTGACGTTTGTGTTTTACATTTTCCAGTTGGTAGTCTTAAAGTCTTTGGCTGTGTCAGAATTATTGTTCGGTCTGATATCTTGCGAATCTGAAGACTGAAGGGTATACAGCACTATCGATTTTTTTTTTCCCTTCGAGAAGTACATGTTTCCTGTTCTATTGGCCTTGTGACATGGTTGCCATGACAACCAGTACACATCCTGTTGCCCAGGCCTCCATCACTGTCTGCCTTGGACAGTGGCCAGGGGACCTGAATACCACACCGGCCTAGCATTCGCCTCTATCTCCCTCCTGCTGAATGGCAGCTCGCACAGCTGGGCCTCTATCATTTTGGTCCCATGTACCGGTACCTGGCATTCCAAAATCCGGGAGGATCCGAAAACCAGCGACACTTGAAGCTGGCGTCCTGGTTAGCAATTTGAATAAAACACTTTGATTCTTATTTTCATACTTTATTTTATGTGTCGTAAGCACATGCTAGGCCTAGGACCCCCAAATCCATAGAATCCCTAAATCCGGCCCACGTCTAGTCTCAAGCTTCCCAGATACGGGATCCGGTACCTGTATTTTTTTATGTTTCTTAGGTACAGCATGATTCCACTATCACTGCATTACCCCCTCCAACCCACCCCCCTCCTCCCCAACCCACCACCACAGCCCTATTGTTTTATCCTCCCTCTTCTGAAGTCACTGACTCATGTTTGCATACATTTTCTGTGGGCAACAGTTGCTCCCAGTATCTTAACTGTGTGGCCTCTCTTCAGGTGTGAGTCCAGACAGCGTTGGTGGGTGTTCCGACTCTTGGGCCCTTCAGAAGGCAAACTCTGCCCTCATCTCATAAAAGACCTGCACTTATACAACACCTTTAACAACCTCCAGACCTCCTAAAGCCTATGCAAGCCAATGAAGTATCTTTTTTTTTTGAAGTGTAGTCACTGTTGTAATGTAGGAAACGTGGCAGCCAATTTGCACACAGCAAGCTCCCATAGACAACAATGCTGATAATGACCAGATTGCCTGATTTTGTGATGTCAATCGAGGGCTAAATATTGGCCAGGGCACCAGTAATAACTCCCCTACTCTTCTTCATGTGTGTCATGGGATCTTTTGCATTCACCTGAGAGAGTAGGCAAGATCTTGGTTTATTACCTGAAAGTCAGCACCTCCAAAGAGTGCAGCACCCCCTCAGAACTGCACTGGAGTGTTTTAAGCTCAAGCCTCTGGAGGGAACAAGATCCCTTGAGCTTCTGACTCCGAGGCAAGAGTGCTACTAACTAAGACCCCCGATCACATCTCATATTCCCTCTACTTCCAGCAGCATTCATCTCATAGTGATCAGGAGTATGGACTTTGGCTGAATTTTTTTTTTAAACCTGACTCATCCAGGAGCACCCATAACACCCTTAACACTACCATAGTGATGGTCAGCTAGCTTGGCACAGGCCTAGGATCCAGCACAAAGCTTTCCACTTCCCTATGACTGGACTACTCACAGGTCTTTGCAGCCTGAATCAGAGGAACTGGATTGAAGAGACCGACAGCATCTGTCAGCATACATAGGGTTCATGCAATTAAGTAAATTAATCTTTGCTTCAGTACATTCCAAAAGGGAGGGATTACTTTGAAGGGACTTTGTTCACAAGGTCAGAAGTGATCCCTTGAACTGGTTTGCTTTACTCTTTCAGGGGATGTGGGCGGCACTGGCAAAGTCAGTATTTTTTGCCCATCTCCAGTTGCCCTTGGGAAGGTGGTGGTGAGCCGCCATCTTGAACTTCTGCAGCTCCTGTGGTGTAGGTACACCCACCGTGCTGTTAGGGAGGGGGGTTCCAGAATTTTGATCCAGCGACAGTGAAGGAACGGCTGATATATTTCCAAGTCAGGATGGCGTGTGGCTTGGGGGGTGGGGGGGGTGGTGGAGCTTGCAGGTGGTGGTACTGCCACCCAGCTGCTGCACGTGTCCTTCTCGTTGGTAGAGGCCGTGAGTTTGGAAGATTCGCTTATTCCAATTTATATATTTTTCTCTTGCCGAAATGATTTCAACCACTGTTGCTGCAATTGGAAACTTTGCTGATGTTCTTAGGTCAACTACAGGGGAGGGGAGGCCGTGAGTGAGAGCATTCGACATGGCCAGGCCAAGACACTCGTTGAGCTCCCTCAAAGATACAGTGTGCGAGTAATGAGAAGAGGGTCACTGCTCAACTCGTTAGCGCACTGTTCCCAATCGGGATTCACATGAACACTCCCTCGGAATTCCCCACTTTCTATCCTGGGATTATTGCTTTCTGCTTCCAGGATGTTCTCTTAAGCCATCCAATAAATGAGTTACTGAAGTCCTAGAGGCCAATTGGAAATCACAAGTCAGTGCTCCTAACGGAGAGATATGCTCCTCTGGAGTATTGTCACAGGGAGGTTTATAACCTAACCCATCCCTCAGGGAGCAGACAGCATCAGATGCAACAGTGGTTTGGTACTTCATTCAATTTCACTCTTCATCGAACTCAATAACAGATGGCGTGTATAACCAGCTTTCCAACTCATCCTGTGGCTTTCCTGTCCAGTGAGTCAGCTTATACCTAATCCCGGTCTCCCCTTCTCCAAGAGCCCAACCTGTGATAGGACATCCCTCGGGGAATGCATTTATACACTGGCAGAGCAATTTTAAAGGGACATTGTCTCTGTGAAAAAAGTATCTGACAAAATCCCCTCTTCCCAGCTTATTTGGTAAAATGGTTTGTTTTGAGCTTTTTCTGGTAGGTATTTCCTTGGGTTCAATGCCACTGGCCTCTTTGGGTAAGTGGACCTCCTGCCCCCTGTGAGCCGGAGAGGACCAGGTGCGTGGATAAATGTAGCAGACACAGAGGTCAAGCAGTGTCCTCCAGCTTACTGGAATGCAGCACCTGTCACCGTACAGCCTTCGATAGAGGGAAGGGGGCAAATTGTACCTAGGCTCTGGCGCACACTGTAAGCCATAATAAAAGCAGAAAATGCTGGCAAAGCTCAGCAGGTCTGTGGAGAGAGAAGCAGAGCTAACGTTTCGAGTCCGTAAGACTCTTCTTCAGAGTTCTTCTCTCTACAGACTCTTCTCTCTCCACAGATGCTGCCAGACCTGCGGCATTTTTCCAGCATTTTTTGGCTTTATTTCCAATTCCCAGCACCCGTGGTATCTAGTTCGTTGAACATCACCCAGCTAATCACTGAGCACAAACAGCAGGTTTACTGTAAATACAGGCTTGACTCTCAAACCAAAACAGAAGCACTTGCCCTACTGCAGCTCTCATCATGGATTAATAAAGTCACTTGTCTCTAAGCTGGCTATCTGCTAGAGCCAGGCATTCGTGCTGGCTTCAGTCTGTTACATGGTCGCAATATAACCACCATAGAGCTGTAGACTTCAGTGCCACCATCCCAGAACAAAAAGGATTCGTTTCACAGTTGCACATTTTTGCCGGCAGAGTAGATAGCTGGGCAAAAGTGCTTAGAATTGAACGGGATACGGCTTGACTCCTTTGTTCGCCTTTTCGAAACACTTGGAATGATTTGCGAGGTAGGCTCCCGGTCCAGAGAACATTGGCTACAATCCAAGGCCTTAAGTGACATATTCTGGGATCAATGCGTACGGCAGGAGCTCCGCCGTGACCCATTTTAACCCTGTGTGCACTCGAACCGGCAGGAGTGAACTCCCAAAGATAACCAGGCGTTCCCATTAATCTCACGCCGGCAGAGGGTGTGGAAAAACTGGATCATTAACCCCACAGCCTGTCAGCATAATAGGCTTTGTCGTTACTTGGATGGTTGCTTGGGATTGTACACGAACTTTTGCTGAGTTTCAAGGGGATAGATTCCCCTTTTTAGACACAGGATTAAAGCAAAATCAGGGTGGACTGAGTTCCAGGACCTAATGGTCAGCGACTGTGCTCAATAGGACCCGGAAGTTAGGCAGAGGGATGGGGTGTTCCTTTCAGTTAGAGGGCAACAACGGCTGAATAAATAATTCTCAGCCTCAAATTCAACGGCATAATTTAATCTATTAATCTGGCTGTCAGGAATATTAAGTCATTGAGAAGCAAAACATAACATTAAAGCTGGAGAGTTTGGTGATCCCACGAAAGTTCCCCCGCCACCACCCTCTGGGAGATAAAAGTTTTTTTTTAAGTTTGAGTGAGATGAAGACTGTGAAGTGGAGACCAGAAATCGCTCCAAGAATGGAGTTTTGCAGAGAGGAGTAAGTTAGGAGACAATGGAAAGGCCCCCAGAGGCGGAGGAGAAACTTTCTTTTCAACAGTAAAAAGTGCAGACAGTGTGTGAGAAAAAGAGAGAGAGAGAGGGGGGTGCAGCGAGGGAGCTGTCAGAGTGATTGAGCTCCCAGTGGACGGGTCAAAATGAGAAGAAATGGATTCCTTACACTGTCCAGGTGCCTACGATGGACACAGCGCTGGCCAGCAGAGGCAGAAACAGCCAGCAGCTCATCGCGGCTCTCGGCGCAACCTTGATCCAAGCAGGTCCAACAGCGGCTGGAGTTACACTCGATCACACCCTGAGAGAGGAGCATCGGAGGAAGGAGAATCTGTCAGGAGCCCAGAAATGAAATCCCTCTCCAGCCGCAGCCTGCCAGAGCTGGGTGCCCCTGAGGAGCTTAGGGCTCAATGAATCACACTTCAAAAGCGAGCACACACCCAAAGCACAGCCAGCCCGGAGTCAGGAGGAAGTTATATCTGTCGTAACTATCGCTCCACTCTCTGTCTAAATGCAGACCCGAGGCTTAGAATCACGGACCACACTCACATTGCACCAAACACATGTTCTGGCTCCAACCCCTGACAATATTGGCTGGCAAAAGATTAGATGATTTGCCAGGCGTTTCTAGTTAAAGGTTATGATACCAAGGTACCCATTCCTTCCCACCCCCACCTCACACACATTGCAGATTTTACTTTTGAATCAAGCTGTAAAATTTCCTCTGCTAGTTATCTCCCCATTCCACCACCACCACGCCCCCCCACCCAACATTCCCTCCTGTGCCCAGAGCCAAAGCAATTCATGCCCCGGTGCTTGCCAGTCCCCTTATAATGTGAGCCGGGGTATGGAGCACAAACAATGCTTTTGGCTGGCTGGCTCATCCTATTTCCACAGGGGGTCACTGTGGAAGCGATCAGGAGCCCGCAGACTTGCGGGAGGTCAACTGGAAGGAAGGAAAGAACTTGCATTTCTATAGCGCCCGGCACAGCCTCAGGGATGACCCTCCCCAACCCACCGCGCAGCCAATGTAGCACTACTTTTTTTTGAAGTGCCGCCACTCTTGTCACGTAGGGAACACAGCAGCCAATTTGTGCACAGCCAAGTTCCCCAGGGGTTGCAATGTGATGAAGGTTGAGGGATAAATATTGACCAGGGATCAGAAGATAATTCCCCTGCTCTTCTTCCAAATAAAGCCATGGGATAGGATATGACCCTCTATGCCATCATCCCTCTCCCTGGCAACTGACTGAGATTGAGCCAGTCTGTTCAAAACATTTGACTCCGAGATAAGCTTCTGACCTCACTTTCAGACAATCACTAAGGACGCCTTTCCCGCTCTGTAACATCACCCGACTTTATCCCTGTCTCAGCTCATCTGCTGCTGAAACCCTTTGTTACCTCTAGACTCACCTGTTCTAGTACACTCCTGACTGGTCTCTCACATTCCACTCTCCATAAACTTGAGGTCATCCAAAACTCTGCTGCCCATGTCTTAACTCACACCAGCCCCCGTTCACCTATCACCCCTGTGCTCACAGGCTTACGTTGGCTCCCAGTCAAGCAAAGTCTTGATTTTAAAATTCTCATCCTTGTTTTCAAATCTCTCCATGGCCTCACCTGTCCCTATCCCTGTGATCTCCTCCAGTCTCACAAACCTCCTCCCTAACTCCGGCTTCTTGAACATCCTTGATTTTAATCACTCCACCACTGGAGGCCGAGTTTTCAGTTGCCTGGGCTGCAAACTCTGGAATTCCCTCCCTACTTCCCTCTGCCTCTCTACCTCACTTTCCTCCTTTGAGATGCTCCTTAAAGCCTACCTCTTCAACCAAGCTTTTGGTCACCTGACTGAGTATCTCCTTATGTGGCTCAGAGTCAAACTTTGTTTTATAATGCTCCTGTGAAGGCCTTCGGATGTTCGACTACATGAAAGGTGCTATATAAATATAAGTTGCTGTTGTTCTATTGCCGTGAGTCTCCCTCAGAAATTTTGCTAAATTTCTTTAACCAGGCTCAGGCTCCCTACTGATGCGCTGTTGTTGCGAACCGGAATCTGAAAAAGGCGATGGGAGCAAATTCAGAACCAATGCTGAAGATCGGGGGATTTTAAAAAGGAGCTACATGCAGCTACGTTCGAGCTTTCTTATGCTTGCTCGAGAACCAATTCGCCTGAATCTGGCACCGACCACAGAACTGCTCCCACCCACCAAATCGGCATTGCGAGTTTTGGCTAATGGCAATTGGTTATAAAGTCTCTTTAAATGATATTCATTCAGTTAGGTGCACAGACATTAGTCAGTTTGTTTCAACTGCTTTGCTGTAGCAAAATTATTTAACTTACTGGGAAACTGACCAATGAAACTAGTATATGGTTCAGTATAGTCTTTTTAAAAGTGATTTTAAATTAGGTTACTCACAGCTGCATGTCTGGGCACTTATTTAAATGTTTGTTCTGTCAACAAATGTGTTTTCCACTTTATTAATAAAACTGCACTAGGTCACCACTCTTCAAAGCAACAAAGGACACATCTTAATGGAAAGAAACAATTCCATTATATTCTACTGCCTGATTGTGCTGGCTTTTGAGAGGTTTTACATTTGTGATTTTGAAAATTAATTTCAGCAAAGACATGCACTCCTGACTGCTCTCCCACATTCTACTCTCCATAAACTTACAGGATGTTAGGGTCATGGGCAAGGTCAGCATTTGTCACCCATCCCTAATTGCCGTTTGAGCTGAGTGACTGGCACAGCTATTTCGGAGGGCAGGGTTAAGGGTCAACCACATTGATGTGAGTCTGGAGTCACATGTAGGCCAGACCAGGTAAGGACGGCAGATTTCCTTCCCTAAAGGACATTAGTGAACCAGATGGATTTTCACAGCTATCAGTGATAATTTTATGCTTTAACTTTGAATTCAGGTTTTTTGCTTTTTGCATGAATTTAATTTTAAATTCCACCAGCTACTGTGTTGGGGCTTGACCCCATTTCCACAGAGTATTAGGCTGGGTCTCCTGGATTACTAGTCCAGTCACATTACCACTACACCATCATTGCCCCATAAAACATAGCTGCATTTCTTGTGCAATGTCCCAGTTGCACTCAAAATGAGACTCTCTTATCTTCATCTGTCAGTTCAATTTCTCTGTGATCTTCATTTGTTGTCATTGTTGTGGGCCCCACTTCTCAATTCAGTAATTCAGTGGCAGGGAGGGCGTTGTCCATTTAAAGGAGGTGGTTGTGACAGACTCAGAGGAGGCTCCGCCCTGCAACACCAGGTTTGTTGGAACCCCTCTACTTTTATTTTCCTTCACGAATTTCTGAATTTCCCCATCAGCCTCATCTCAATTATTACTTTTCTGCTGCCTTTTGTTGCCACTTATCCTGAAAGGTCTCAGCTGGGGTCACCCTCGAGGGACAGTTACTTCCACTGAGACAGCAGCCTAGTGCAGAAAGATGTCCCAGAGCAGGTTACGATGAGGAGTCAGGGTGACACCGAGAACAGTGGGATGGGAATCCAAAGGCACATTCAAATGGGAGGGTTTTGAGGAACGTTATGAATTTTATGGTCTTGCTTTAGACCTCCTCTTCTTCCTCTTAGACCATCCCTCGGGATCGGGGATGACTTGCTTCCACTCCGGTTCGATGGGTTCTGAGGTGGCCAATAAATCCAATGCACGATCTGCAGACTCCGCCACATGTGGGGCAGGTGGTGCTTGAAGGGTTGGGTAAATGGGTTGCTTGAGGGTTTGTGCACCCTCTCCAACATCTTGACTTCACCTCTGCACTAGCCAACGAGGTCTCTCAATGTGTTCGGCGCCTTCCCGAATGAATCTTCTCCATTTTAGTCGGTTGCAAGCCAGGGTGTCCCATGAGTCAGCGGGGACATTTAATCTCTTCAGGGATGTTTGAGGACATTCCTAAAGCATTCCCGCTATGCTCCTGGGAACCTCTTGCTGCAACTGAGCACCGAGTAGAGCGAACGCCTTAGTGTCAGGCACACAAATGACAGGTCCGGCCCAGCAGACCTGGTTTGGAGTGATTGGCGCCTCGATGCTGGGCATGTTGGCTTGGGAGAGGACACTGTTATTGGACCACCTTTCTTACTGCAGGATTTGGAGGATCATGCGAAAGCACCGCTGGCTGTACTTCTCCACTGCTTTGACGTGACTGCTGCAGGTTGTCCAAGTCTCCGAAATGCATGGGGGCATGGGGATCACTGATGTCCAGTAGACCATAATCTTAGTCCCGGGTTTGAGGTCCTGGTCCTTAAATACTCTTTTCCTCAATTGGCTGAGCCGGTGCATTGGAGGTGATGAGGAATCTCTTGCTTTAGATAATCTCCACAGTACCTGATTGACACTGCATGTATCTATGTCTGTGAGCACGGTTGTATGCACCTCTATGTGTGTGCACGTTTCCATGTGTTTGTATCCACAACAGTGTGCATTTTGACTTCATGTGAACCTAATTAGAGTGCGTCTGTGTGCCAGCATTATTGGCATTTACCCCTCTGCTCGTGCATTGGAGTGTTGGACTGGGCAGAATTTTCGGGTTGGGGTGTGGGTGCGCACCTGCCCCATTCAAGCATAAAATAGCACGGGATGCCGTCAGGTGGGTGTCCCAACATCATCTGGCACTCACGCGATATTTCGGCTGGCGGGCAGGCGTTATAGCTGGAAGCGCGCCCGCCGACAATTAAGAGGGCATTTAAGCCGATGGAAGTCGTAATTGTCCCCGATTTTTCATGGTCCATCCAACCTGCACGCACCCTCCATTACTCAAAAAAAGGGCTTGTCCCACCCCTCATGCCCTCAGCTCCACACCAGCCAGCCCAGTAAGTCCCTGACGTTTGGAATTCTGGAAGAAGTTTGCCTTAGCTCCCACTTTCCAAAATCTACCTGTCACATTTTGAGATTTACTTGGAGCATTTTTCCCACAGGACAGGGTGTAGGAAGAAAAGAAGCAGCTTTGCGTTTTAAAAGCAAATTGCGTTCGCACAAACCAATAGGCAAACAGAGGCAGAAACACTTTGCAAGTTTTTAACAGATTGTTATGGGGAAATGAGATCCAACAAAGGCTGCCAGAGGGTTAGACACAGGGGAATCGTTCAAAGTCCATTTGTTCTCACTAACTAAGATGGCCCATTGATGTGGGGAACCATGGCGAGTTTGTTATTTTTTTACTACAGTGTGCAGACAAGGTAGACTGATCGAACCAAGTGACTCTGATCCGAATCGGTTCCCTGTATTCATTCTCACTGTGAAATAAAGCAATTTAGCAGATCTTTTTCAGCCTCGTCTTACCTGTCTCCGAGGAAACACAGATGCGAGGAGCATGAATAAAGCCTTTAAGTCACATGAGTTCAATGTTGTTACACCCCTTGCATTACACTGCTGTACAGTGCTGGACCTCATGGTGAGACCCTCAGGCCACATACAGGGGTGGGTGAGCAAATACAAAGGGTCATAACTTCCATTGGCTCACAGTCGGATTGCCACTCCGCTCCGAGTTATTTACCCTGAAATGCAGCTGCACCTCCCTCACCCAACCTCCTGACTCAGGCCGAGTGAGAACAATCCAGTGCAGTGGGTTCTCAAGGCTTTGTATCAAGGGTGGCTGAATCTAAGGCAAGGGAGACATGCCCCTTTTTTACAGCACTAGCTGCCGTAAAGCAGGTGGGTTTTAAAGGCCCAGTCCCTTTGAGAAGCCACAGAGGAGGTAAGTGAGTAAGGTAAGTGGGTAGGATAGTGGGTGTTGGGGGTTTTGGGGTGGAATTGGGGGAGGTGCAGGTGGTTGGCTGGTCAGTGGGGAGCGGTGGTCATTGTGTGGGGATTGGGTGGTCAGCAGGGGGTGTCGGGTGGTCAGTGGGAAGGCCGTGTGGTCAGTGGGGGTGGTGGTCACTGGACAAGCTGGGTGGTCAGGGAGGGTGGTCAGTTGGGGTGTGATCAATAGGGGTGTTGGGTGGCTGGTCACTGGGAGGGTTGGGTGGTCTGTGGGGGGATTGTCAGTGGGGGTGTTTGGGTGATTAGGGGGGTGGTCAGTGGGGATTCATGGTCAATTGAAGGGGGGGTCAGGATGTCAGTGGGCCTTCAGGAGGTCAGTGGGGCCATCAGATGGTCAATGAGAGGATAGTCAGTGGTGGAGGTCAGGCAGTCAATAGGGGGATAGTCAGTGAGGGGTTGGGTGGTCAGTGTGCTGGTCAGTGGGGGTTTTGGGGGTGTGGTCAGTGGGGGGGTTGGTCAGTGGGGGTGTGATCAGTGGGGAGGTGGTCAGTGGGGAGGTGGTTAGTGGGAGGGGGTGGTCAGTGGGAGGGGGTGAATGATCACTGGAGGTTGGGTGGCCTATGGGGGTGGATTGGCTGGTCCTGGGGGGTGGTCGGGTGGTCAGCGAGGGTCTGATCAGTGGGGGTGGTCAGTAGGTTGCTTGGGTCATTGATGGAGTAGTCAGTGCCCGGGGGGGTGGAGGGGGGGAGGTGGGTGGGTGGGGTGGGGGGGGGTTTGTCAGTGGGAAGGGGCTGGGTGGTCAGTGGAGGTTGGGCAGGGTAGTCAGGGGTTGCAGGTAGTCGGAGGGGTGGAAGTGTAGTTGGAGGCTGGGGAGGGGTGTCAGTGGATGGGGATGTAGTTGGGGGCTGGAGAGGGCAGTTGAGGGACCTGGGGATGTAGTTGAGGGGTCCTGTGGGGGGTGGGGGTGGTTTGGGTGGTGAGCAGGTTCAGGGGTGCCAAGTGGGCTCGGGGGAGTGGGGATATCATCTGTGGGTCCCAAGGAGAGTGGGAGGGGATGGGGGCGATGCTGTGGGGGGTCAGGGAGGGATCAGTACTGTAGATACCCTGCAATTAGAAGCGGTTTTAATTCTACTAACAACAGGAGTTAGAACTTCCCAAGCAACTGTCAGGCAATCCTTACCTGTGAATTTCTGTCAGGGGGGTCTCCCAGTGTGTCTTTGGGGTAGCCTCCAGGTACGATCTTCCAGAGTTCAGAGGTTATGGGCCAAAGAGTCATAGAGTTATACAGCACAGAAACAGGCCCTTCGGCCCATCGTGTCTGTGTCAGCCATCAATTGGCCCTTAGCCCTGTGTGCTATGGCATTTCAAGTGCTCATCTAAATGCTTCTTAAATGTTATGAGGGTTCCTGCCTCTACCACCCCCTCAGGCAGTGTGTTCCAGATTCCAGCCACCATCTGGGTGAAAAAGATTTTCCTCAAATCCCCTCTACACACCTGCCCCTTACCTTAAATCTACATGTGTAACGTGCATACAAGACCTGACTGGTTCTAACACTGTCATTTCCATTTGCCACATATTCTGATGGAATTCTGCCATGGGCCACATTGGGGAAACCAGTTTGAGAGATGGAGACTGAGCGCTGAATTGCAGTGTGTACCGATAGAAGAGTCACACTGCATTGAACATGTAGCCTGACCAACGCTGGATCCGCCAAATAAACCAGATGAAACCAATAAATACCGTCTCTTAAATTCAGCGACAACTTCAGGGCACTGGCTGCAAAGACTCATATCAATAACTGGACAATTATGCACAGGAAACAAAATTGTTTCGTGGAGTCATTCATGACTTACTTACCGTCTTAAAGATGCTTTGCAAAAAGAATTGTCCATCGCACATCAATATTCCCTGTTTATACACCCCTCAGTGGCCTCCCATCATCTCTCTTCCACATGAGCGACAATACCTAGTCAGATATATCAGAAATAGGTGCGGGAGGGAAGTCGCAGGGGGATCTACTTCATAGTCGAAGTGTTGAAGGTGAAAATGACCCCTGACGACTGAGAATAGGTACACGTGTGATGGAGAACCAGCATGGGTCATCAAATATTTCGAGGATGTCTGAGCCGGACTTGGCGTGGGACTGGGTATGGGCTGTAGGATTTTGGATTGGAGGCTGTGGAGTGTGGGAGAACATTTCAAAAATTAGAACTGGTTGTGACAAACAAAGGCCTTGGATGCAGGGATGCAGAGGTGGAGCGAGGGTTGCAGGGGTGGAGGTGAGTCTTCCTGATGTCGGTACCCAGGATACAAAGAGAGGAAGAACTTCAGTTATATAGCACCCTGCATGATTTCAGGACCCCCCCCCCTCTCCCCGCCAACCGCCACAACACACTTTCCAGTCACTTCTGAAGCACAGTCACTCTTTTTAAAAATTTGTTCATGGGGATGCCGGCATCGCTGGCTAGACCAGCATTTATTGCCCATCCCTAATTGCTCTTGTTCAAGGGGCATTTAAGAGTCAACCACATTGCTGTGAGTCTGGAGTCACATGTAGGCCAAACCAGGTAAGGACAGCAGATTTCCACCCCTAAAGGGCATTAGCGAACCAGGTGGGTTTTTACAACACGAAAACAAAAACAGAATTATCTGGAAAAACTCAGCAGGTCTGGCAGCATCGGCGGAGAAGAAAAGAGTTGACGTTTCGAGTCCTCATGACCCTTCGACAGAACTTGAGTTCGAGTCCAAGAAAGAGTTTTTACAACAATGGTTTCATGGTCATCATTAGACCTTTAATTTCTGACCTTTTTTAAAAAAATTGAATTCAAATTCAATTACCATGGATTGCCGGTCCAGAGTTTCAGTGACAATACCACTACCGTCTCCCCTTCTAATGTAGGAAAAATTGCAGCTAATTTATGCTCTTACCCTGAACATTCACTCCCTCCACCACCGACGCACAGTAGCAGCAGTGTGTACCATCTACAAGACGCACTGCAGCATCTCGCCAAGGTTCCATCAACAGCACCTCCCAAACCCTGCAACCTCTACCTCCAAGGAGGGCAGCAGACACATAGGAACACCGCCACCTGCAAGCTCCCCTCAAAGCCTCACACCATCCTGACCCAGCGAGAGATCACCATTCCTTCAGTGTCACCGGGTCAAAATTCCGGAACTCCCTCCTTCACCACCTGGGCAGCAGACATTCAAGACAGAATGGCCCATCACCACCTTTTCAAGGGTAACTGCGAAATAAATCCTGGCCTTGCTAGTGATGCCCACATCTCTGGTATGAATTATAAAAAAAGATCTATCCTACCAGGTAAAGGGAATCCAGCAAAAGTATTCAGAGACGGTACTCGCAGCACCACCTTGCAGCTGTCTTCCACAGGAATTATAAAATAATTTAAGGTAAAGTTACAGTCTCCAGAAGGGCCACAGGATTGGACAATCCTGCTGTAGCCCCCATCTCCAAGCTGCACTCCCATTGGCTGTGACTCCTGACTGGGAGCCTCTGATTGCTCAGTCTACCCTTTTGGCTTCAACTAAATCCCACGCATGGCTGCGGTCCCCTTTTCAAAGGTTGAATTTGGGGGGGCATTTGGGGACAGGAATACGTGGGCTGCTGCAGATCATGAAGGTGCATGCCTCTTAAAGGGGCAATGCAGCGGTACCGGGCAAGGGTTATATTGGGGCTCCGGAGGAGGAGATCACACCAAGGATGAGGCCACCTGCTCTCGCAGGTGAAGCTTGGGATGGCCCCTCTTCTATCCCCCTCATAATGGCCAACAGGTCAGCGGAAGGATTGCTCCAGGCGTGGTTGGATAAGGCCGATCAGGTCGACATGAACAGAAGAATATCGGGGATTTGGATTCCGTGATGGAAATGGTTGAATGACCTGAACACCTTCTCTCACAGCTCGATGGCTTTCACCATTACGTTGCACTGTAAGTTTCCCGGCACCATCTCCCCGGTCAGAAAACTGAGCTCCTCCATCCATCACATACAAACAACACTCAAACATGTGGTTGTTGGCATGTGTGCTGATATAAATGTTAAGCACTCAACACATGTCTGTGTTTTTGTAGAAGAGAGTGCAGAATAAATGAGAATGGAAGATGATAGTGAAGGGCCAGGCAAATGGCATCCCAAATTATTGACTTTGGCAGTGGTGTAACTCTGAATTGCCAGAATGATACCAGGGTTTAAAGGGTTAAATGATGAGGATAGGGTTGCATAACCTCGCATTTGATGGTTGATCTAGTCAAGAGCCTTAAAATAATAAGAGATTCAATAGGATGGACAATGAGAGGCTATTCCCTTTGTTAGGGTAATCTAGACTGTGAGGGCATAATCCAGAAATGGGGAGGTGGTGGTTTAGTCGTAATGTCACTGGGCTGGGAATACAGGGGCCCAGGCCAATGCCATGGGGACACGGGTTCAAATCCCACCACAGTAGCTGAATTCTGAATTCAATTAATAAATCAGGGATATAAAGCTAGTCTCAGTAATGGTGACCATGAAACTATCATTGACCATCGTAAAAACCCATCTGGTTCACTAATGTCCTTTAGGGAAGGAAATCTGCCATTCTTACCTGGTCTGGCCTACAAAGAATAAAGAAAAAAAAATCAGAGTGTGTCCATTTAGAAAATCAGGAGCGGCTTTTGTCACACAAAGGGCAGTGAGGTCTTTCCTGGAGTTCTTTCCCCAATATGGATGCTGTGTCAACTGAACTTTTCAAGACTGAGATTGATGGATTTTTGTTAGGTAAAGCTATCAAGGGATGGGGAATAAAGGTAGAGTTGAGGTACAGTTCAGCCATGGTCTGGAAAGGCTGAGCAACTTCGAAGGGCTCAATGGCCTAGGCCTGTTGCTAGGCTCAAAGCGTCTCATTTGAGAACAAATCTGACAACTTTCCTGCTACCGAAGACCACTTTCACTCCTCTTCGCACCTACTCTCGAACGCTCTTTCAGTCTGAGCTACCTACTTCTCCGACAGCGACAGGATATCCTGAGGTGGTTGATTTATACCAGGAGCCTTGTCATTGCCTGTGGGCTGTTTCCCTCTTAACAGAGAGAGTGAAAACACTCTGTGGGAGGGTGACCAGGTTTCAAAAGTCAAAAGGGGGGCGCATTGAAAAACCAAGGGGAGGCGGGGCCCCGTGATGATTGACATGTTGGGTGACCAATGGCAGGAGTCTGGGGGAGGGACAGTTGACGGTGGGAGGTCATGTGATGACATCCCCCAGAATATGCCCAGCTGGAGTTGGCAACTTTATTTCGTAGATAACTCAGAAGGCATCATCAGCAATGGAGCCGTTGGTGCCAAAAAGGTAATGACAACTCCCTTAAAGATGTCAAGGTGGGGGTGGGATATAGGTCCACTGCATGCAAGGAAATATGATGTAATGGGTGTTTACAGGCAGTAGGGCTAAATTTCAAAGCCCTGGGTTTGAGTGGACAGCCCTGAATGGCTGGGGCAGGGGGCAGGGGACAAGGGGAGAGGGGAGGTGGGAGTGAGGAGGCATTACCAAGGGCTGCTCCTTCCACAGGCCTAAAGCTAGATTACAGACAGTCGCAGCAGCTCAGATGAGGAGGCATTCACTTTGTGACCTTGGTGCTCCAAAACCTCAGGCATCGCAATGAGTCGCATCCTTGTAGACACAAAATGAACACCCTTGACCTTTGCTCCCTGTGCCCCCCCCCCACCCCGCCCCATGGCTAACTGTTAATTGTCAGCTGATAGTGTTTCATTTCCATTTGATGGTCACATTGTAGGGTGACCAGATGTCCCTGTTTTACCTGGACAATCCCGGTTTTTCATTAAAAATCCAAAAAATTCCCCAAAAGTAGTCCAGATTTCCTGGTTTTCACCTTTTCCCTTTCTGTCCATGGTCTCCAACGTCTTCTTAGGGCAGGTGGAGCAAACTGGGCCCTTTGGGGGGGTGGGGGGAGAAAACCTGTGTAAAAATTTCAACCTGCCTCCTGTGAACACCCGGAGATAAGTAGGTGAGGGGACATTGAGGTAACACTGGGAGCAACATTTCTGGGCTAAATCCATCAAGGAGGAAAATCCGAGCCTTTTGAAAAGGGAGCGCCGTAGTAGCAGGCATGAGCCTCAGAGACACGGCACCTTCCGGAAAATAAATAAAGTGCAACGTGTTCTGTTTCACTTGTACACCACCAAAAAAAGTCATGGAGTTGAATTTGGTGGTATATCGGATTACTAGCTCTGCGGTGAAAGTGGAGAGGATGGTATTTGCAAGCCATGGGAAACGTGAAGGGAGGACTGGACAAGTGAAAGGTCAATGAGTGATGAAGTAAAGGAGGTTCTGTGGGTTTGATCTCACAGCTGGCATCCGCGCAGATATGCCCTTGGGCAACTTAGTGACGTCTCCTAGGTGATGTTATATCCTGCTCCATGTGGCCATGTTGCTGAAGAATGAAGTTATGGGGAACACAGCGATTTCCAAAACACTAGCGGAGCTGCATTGCCTCTGATGACCGGCAACTTTGATCCATAAACGAGCCCTGATTAATACCTTGGCGGTTCCCAAACGTCCCAAAGACTCATCGACTCACCCCACGTAAAATGGCTCTGATGAAAGGTCATCGACCTGAAACGTTAACTCCATTTCTCTCTCCACAGACGCTGCCAGACCTGCTGAGCATTTCCAGCATTTTCTCTTCTTATTTCAGATTTCCAGCATCCGCAGTGTTTTGATCAAGTAAAATGGATGTCTGCGATTACTAAGACTTGTATTGCTGAAGGAACTGCTTTTTAAGAGTCCTACCTCAAGGCTGCATTAAGAAGTTTGAAGGGTGTTAACACACGATCCAGAGCTCGCTGCTGTGTCCAAACCGGCAGATGCCATAGCACGAGAAGGAAATACTGCTGGAACACGGCATGGGGGCATTAAATGGGCAGAGAGCTGGCATCCCCGTTCTTCAATCTAATTTCCAGAGAACTCCCTCAACTTACATCCGGTTTTTCAGGCAGAGCTGATCTGAAAAGTTGGGCTTCCATTTTGCCTCATTTGGAAATTGTTTAGGGAACAATTTCCTCTCCCCCACCCCAGTGTTCTCCCCTTGAAGCCACTGGCTTTGCTGGGGAAGGCTTCAGGAAGGCCACACAGCACCATCTCAGCCAGAGTGCTCATTGTTCAGGTGTCTATTCCTACTGAGTATCAATTGGGTATAACCCGATCTCCAACTTAACGAACACCCAATGCTGAATAATTCCTAGATAGGCAAAGGACTTGCATTTATATAGCGCCTTTCACAACCCTCGCAAAGTGTTTTACTGCTGATGAAATGTAGTCACTGTTGTAAAAAATATGGCAAACAATTTGCACACAGCAAGATCTCACAAGCAGCAATGGGATAATGTTAGTTCAAAGATAAATATTGGACAGGACACTGGGGAGATCTCCCCGCACTCCTCAAAGTAGTGCCATGGGATCCATGAGAAGGGCAAGTGGACATTGGTTTAACATTTCATCTGTAATGTGGCAGCTCTGACAGTGCTGCACTCCCTCGGCACTATACTGGAGTGTCAGCCTGGATGGGGTGCTCAAGTCTGAATGAGGCTTGAATCCACAACCTTGTGACTCAGAGGTAAGGGTGCTACCAACTCGGCAATATCTATGTTAATTTTTAGGGAAATTGGGGAAGCGGGGTGGGGGGATGTGTGCGGGGTGGAGGGAGCTGGTTTGTGAATACCGCAGCTGATTTTATTTCCTCTTCGCCCTCCCACTCCCATTTCTAGCTCGGGATAGTCTGAGACCAATCCTGGTGCCCGTAACAACATCTTGGTTGAGATCAGCTAACTTAGCCCAGGCCTGAGTCCACCTAGCAACGCACTTACCTGCTCATACTGGGGGCAGTGGGAGGGCCACTGGAAAATAAGATGTTCAGTTCACAACGCTTGGCTGTATTTTAAAGGTAAGAGCGTGTCCCACACCCCCCTCCCCCATCCTCCACACTCCCTCTACCCCCTCCACCACACGCCCCCCTCCCACCTCCTCCACACCCCCTCCCCCACCCCCACCTCCCCCCTCCTCCACACACCACTCCCCCCTCCTCCATACCCCCCTCCCCCACACCCCCACCTCCCCCCTCCTCCACACCCCCCTCCCCTCTCCTCCACACCCCTCCTCCCCCATCATCCACACTCCCCCTCCCCCCTCCACCACACGCCCCCTCCCCCCTCCTCCACACCCCTCCCCCACCCCAACCTCCCCCCTCCTCCACACACCCCTCCCCCCTCCTCCATACCCCCCTCCTCCATACCTCCCTCCCCCACACCCCGCCTCCCTCACAACCCCCTCCCCCCACCCCCACCTCATCCCTCCTCCACACCCCCCCTCTCCTCCACACCCCCCTCCCCCACATACCCCTCCCCCCTCCTCCACACCCCCTCCCCCACCTCCACAGCCCCACCTCACCCCTCCTCCACACCCCCCTCCCCTCCTCCACACCCCCCTCCCCCACCTCCACACCCCCACCTCACCCCTCCTCCACACCCCCCTCCCACTCCTCCACACCCCCACCTCACCCCTCCTCCACACCCCCCTCCCCCCACCTCCACACCCCCACCTCACCCCTCCTCCACACCCCCCTCCCCACTCCTCCACACCCCCCTCCTCACTCCTCCACACCCCCTCCCCCACCTCCACACCCCCCTCCCCCCTCCTCCACACCCCCCTCCCACCTCCACACACCCCTCCCCACTCCTCCACACCCCCTCCCCCTCCTCCACACACTCCCTCCCCCCACCTCCACACCCCCCTCCCTCCTCCTCCACACACCCTCCCCCCTACTCCCCCTTCCACCCTCCCCCTCATCCCTCTCCCCCCACCTCCAGACACCCCCCAACCCAAGGTTTTGAGTCTGCTCCCAGTTTAATGATATCAGATACAAGCGGCCTTGAGTTTAGCAAAAATGGTGGCAAAGTAACAAAACGGCACAAAACGCGTAGGGAAAACCTCAGCAGCTTTCCTGAATACAGCAATGGCCTTCACTCACCCTCTCACACATTGATATTGTAATATTTTCGACTCACTCCTCACACAATGAGATACTAGCCGAGGACAAAGACCTTTTTATCCAGGTACTTCGGAATGATTGGTTGCTGCATTAAAATTTCCAAGTGACAACCCCAATCTCATGGTTGTTAACAATTAGCATACGTGATGTGATTCTGCTCCCCTGACAGCCAGCTATTGGCTCGGGAGAGATTTTGATAAAATGTTCCCTCGGCCAGTTGCAGTGTTTAAGAACGACTTGCTAGATGCCAGCCTTGGCTATAGCACTCTCGCCTTGTGATCAGAAGGTTACAGCTTCAGGTCTGGCTCAAGAGTTAAGCACACTAATTCAGGCTGGCACTCCAGTGCAGCACTGAGGGAATGCTGCACTGTCAGACGTACCATCTTCCGGGTGAGATGTTAAACAAATGCTCTGTCCGTCCTCTCAGGTGGATGTAACAGACACCATGGCACTATATGAAGAAGGGCAGGGGCATTATCCAAAATAAAAACAAGTATTAGTAAAATTCAGCAGGTCTGGTAGCATCTGCGCAGAAAGAACAGAGATAACACTTCGAGTCCAACTTCTTCAGAAGGAACTTCAACATTCACTCCCTCCACTACCATTGCACAGTGGCAGCAGTGTGTACCATCTACAAGATGCACTGCAAGAATTCACCAACACTCCTCAGACAGCACCTTCCAAACCCACAACCACCAACATCTAGAAAGACATGGGCAGCAGACACACGGGAACACCATCACCTGGAAGTTCCCCTCCAAGTCCCTTACCACCCTGACTTGGAAATATATCGGCCATTCCTTCACTGTCACTGGGTCAAAATCCTGAAACTCCCTCCCTAACAGCACTGTGGGTGTACCTACACCAGATGGGCTGCAACAGTTCAAGAAGGCAGCTCACCACCACCTTCTCAAGGGGCAGTTAGGGATTACCGACCTAATCCCATTTACCAGCACTTGGCCCATAGCCTTGAATGTTATGACGTGCCAAGTGCTCATCCAGGTACTTTTTAAAGGATGTGAGGCAACCCACCTCCACCACCCTCCCAGGCATCGCATTCCAGACCGTCACCACCCTCTGGGTATAAAAGTTTTTCCTCACATCCCCCCTAAAGCTCCTGCCCCTCACCTTGAACTTATGCCCCCTTGTGACTGACCCTTCAACTAAGGGGAACAGCTGCTCCCTATCCACCCTGTCATGCCCCTCATAATCTTGTACACCTCGATCAGGTCGCCCCTCAGTCTTCTCTGCTCCAACGAAAACAACCCAAGTCTATCCAACCTCTCTTCATAACTTAAATGTTTCATCCCAGGCAACATCCTGGTGAATCTCCTCTGCACCCCCTCCAGTGCAGTCACATCCTTCCTATAATGTGGCGACCAGAACTGCACACAGTACTCCAGCTGTGGCCTCACCAAGGTTCTATACAACTCCAACATGACCTCCCTACTTTTGTAATCTATTCAGCCACATGAAGAGGGACACGTTGGAAATGAAGTTGAAAAATTTTTTCCGCTTTTTTTTTTAATTTGCTGTTGGAAACCTCATCCTGCCTGTGCTGAGGCTTCGTAAGAAATGCAAAGGCTGCCGGGCCTATTTGCCTGGCCGCCGACTGAACAGCTGAGTGGGCAGCGAGAGATGGCAGGCAACTGAAACGTCAATGGGTTTAGTAGTCCTCTTAGCTGCTGGCGGACGTGTTGCCGATTCTCGAGTGCGCCACACCGACTGAACGATCGCAAGAAGTGCATGGTGACGGCGGGACCCTCGCCCGATGTCATCACGCACGATTTTACGCCCGATCGGGTCGGGCGCCCACCCACCCACGGGTGTAAAATCCTGGCCCCCCTCCCCCCATGGTGAAGCTTGGCCTAGGTGGAGTGCTGAGCCTGGAGACCATGGGCCCACAGTCCTGATTGTTTTTGTGTGTGCTACGTGTGGAGTGGGGGTGCTTGTTCAGCTCAGGCATAGAGAACCTTACGGCACAGAAGGAGCCCATTTGACCCATCATGCCTGTGCCGTCTCTTTTGAAGGAGCTACCCAGTTAGCCCCACTCCCTTGCCCTTTCCCCGCAGGTTTTTGTTAGTTAGGGGCATGACGGGGTTGTGTAACCTTGGTGGGTAGATGGAGCTATGAATCAGATCTGCCATGACCTTTTTCAAATACACACTCACCATGACTATGCCAACAATTTGAAAGAACTATTCAGCCCTACATTCTGCTCTTTTGGGTTAAGGGGACATTTCATAGAGGCGTTCAAAATTTTGAATGGTTTGGATAGGGAGAAACAGTTTCCAATGTCAGAGGATGATAACCAGAGAACACAAATTTAATATCTTTGGTGAGAGAACCTGGAGGGGATAAAGAGAATTGGGTTTTTTTTAACAATTCTTATAAAATATGCATATTGGGGTCTCTGATTACACTGGCCATTCTCCTAAACTGGTCGATGTCAATGTTCATGCATCACATGAACCTCACTCCCTCCAGTCCTGTCTCGATCTCACCCCTCCCTTGTGCCCAGCCTTGGTGCGGTGTGTGTGTGACAGACAGTGTGAATGGAAGCCCAAAGCAATGTCTACTGACCTCAAAGTCCAGGAAGAAGTCTAGCTTGCCAGGCGCATGCCACTTGTGTCCAGCCTTGGAACAGAGTGTTCTGAATTCCCACTGGGGCGGGGGGTGGAATTAATTTGGAGGGGAGCAAGATTCTTGTGTGTTGGGCTTTTGATGAGCATTCACGAGATACAAATGGAGATCCTGACATAGGCCCACGGGACACTCTAAACCGCCATGAAAGTCGGGAGAACAAGATTCCAAACTAAGTTCCCGACGTCAGGAATGGGATTTTCGGCCTCCTGAATCTTGCTCCCCCGACCACCACAATTCCCACCTGCTGGTGGGAGCTGAAAATTCCGCCCCGGGACTTGAGCTCATCAACTAGACTGAGCCTCCATTGCGGTACTGAGGGAGAGATTCCCTTTGTCATGGGATCCTGCTGTACACAACTGCTGTCCTTCCTACATTACAACAGTGACCATAAGTTCATGAAAGATGCCATAGAAACGCAAATCTTTCTTTATCATATCAAAGACCACAAGCCAAATTGGCTGATGGCGCTCAGTTCATTTACTTCAATTACGTAGACAGATTGGAGAAGTTGGGACTGTTCTCCTTGGAGAAGAGAAGGCTGAGAGGAGATTCGACAGAAGTAAGATAACAATATGCAGGGTGAGAAGGTGGGGGCATGGCACAAGGTGAGTTGCTCATTCTGAGAGCTGGTGCAGATACAATGGGCTGAGTGGCCTCCATCTGTGTTGTAACAGTTCTGTGATTCTGTGAATTCAGTGCCAAAAGGCAGTTTAACTCATTACAACGATTGGATGGTGCATCGGAAGTAATCGCACAATATAGACATACTCAACATTTAACTCATCGAGTTCTGTCGAAGGGTCATGAGGACTCGAAACGTCAACTCTTTTCTTCTCCGCCGATGCTGCCAAACCTGCTGAGTTTTTCCAGGTAATTCTGTTTTTGTTTTTGTTTTGGATTTCCAGCATCCGCAGTTTTTTTGTTTTTATTTAACTCATCGACTGCTTTGGTACAGTAGTCAGCTTCTAAGTCTTCCTGCTCTCTACAGATGCCTTCAGGCCAAAGCAATAAAAGCTCTTAATCAAACTGTCATGCAATTTCAATTCTCCATTCCCCAGATTGAAATCATTAGTGATCCCAATCTCATCGCAATATTCCCTGTTCACGATCTCTCACCATTTCCACTTTGTGAACCCTGGTGCATTTGTTCAAGGTGTGTGTTGTGTTTGGGCATTGTCATCATTACTGTGTGACAAAATAATGCGTATTTTCCTCACGTTTTAGTTTTCAGACCAAGTTGCAGAAGAATATATTGTTACTGTTGGCCAGAGGCTACTCTGCTTGGAAGGAGCTGTACCCTATTTTAGTGGAAGATGGGTTGCACTATTGTTCCTTTTAACAGTCTAATTCCCTTTTGAATGCCTCGATTGAACCTGCCTCCACCACACTCTCAGGCAGTGCGTTCCAGACCCTAACCACTCGCTGCAGGAAAGTTTTCTCTCGTGTCGCTTTTGCTTCTTTTCCCAATTATCTTAAATCTGTGCCCTCTCGTTCTTGATCCTTCCACCAATGGGAACAGTTTCTCCCTATCTACTTTGTCCAGACCCCTCATGATTTTCAATACCTCTATCAAATCTCCTCTCAAGATACCCAGCATAATTTTCTTCACTGCGTATTATTCTGCTTCCTTCACCCATCACCGCCCCAATTTCTCCAGGCCAGACAGGGTGCAACTCCACTTATTGTGTTCGCTCCCCAGTATTTTATTCAAGTGTCCATTATCTACGTGTAAGCCTACTTGATAAGTTTCAATGGATTGGCTTCCCACAGGGTGCATCACAGCCTAAATCCAATCCCCATCTCCTCCAACACTCACAGGTATACGCTTCATGAGAGAGATATCCAGGCACTAAGACCAACTCCAGCACTCCCACTGCTACCTTGGCCAATATAGACTCAGAGAGCACAGGCCGGCGATTGAATGAAAATCTTTTGGTCTATTTGGCTCGGTGCCACCTAGTACTGCTTCTCTGGTGATGGCGCATTCTATATGAAGCAGCAGAACTGAAGCTGATTTATTGGTTCCCTGTGAAAATCTAGGATATTCGGTAGCCATTTTTAAAAATTAGTTCATGGGATGTGGGGTTCTCTGGCTAGCCCAGCATTTATTGCCCATCCCTAATTGCCCTTGAGAAGGTGATGGTGAGCTGCCTTCTTGAACCGCTGCAGTCCATGTGGTGTAGGTACACCCACAGTACTGTTAGGGAGGGAATTCCAGGATTTTGACCCAGCGACAGTGAAGGAACGGCGATATATTTCCACATCAGGATGGTGGGTGACTTGGAGGGAAACTTGCAGGTGGCCGTATTCCCATGGATCTGCTGCCTTTTCTCTTCTAGGTGGTAGAGCTCGTGGGTTTGGAAGGTGCTGTCGAAAGAGCCTTGGCGAGTTGCTGCAGTGCATCCTGTAGATGGTACACACTGCTGCCACTGTGCATCATTTGTGGAGGGAATGATGTTGAAGGTGGTGGATGGGGTACCAATCAAGTAAGCTGCTTTGTCCTGGATGGTGTCAAGCTTCTTGAGTGTTGGAGCTGCACTCATCCAGGCAAGTGGGGAGTATTCCATCACACTCCTGACTTGTGCCTTGTAGATGGTGGGCAGGCTTTGGGAGTCAGGAGGTAAGTTACTCATTGCAGAATTCCCTAGCCTCTGACCTGCTCCTGTAGCCAGAGTATTTACATGGCTGGTCCAGTTCAGTTTCTGGTCAATGGTAACCCTCAGGATGTTGATAGTGGGGGATTCAGCAATGGTAATACTGCTGAATATTAAGGGCAGGTGAACTTGATTGAAACATATAAGACCCTGAGGAGACTTGGCAAGGTGGATGAGGAGAGGGTGTTTCCTCTTATGGGAGAATCAAGAACTAGGGGCCACTGTTTAAAAATAAGGGGCTGCCCATTCAAGACAGAGATGAGGAGAATTTTTTTCTCCCAGAGGGTAGAGAGTCTTTGGAACTCTCTTCCTCAAAAGTCAGTGGTAGCAGAGTCTTTGAATATTTTAAAGACAGAGGTAGCTAGATTCTTGATAAGCAAGGGGGTGAAAGGTTATCGGGAGTAGGCGGGGCTGTGGGGTTGAGGTTACAATCAAATCAGCCATGATCTTATTGAATAGCAGAGCTGGCTCGAGGGGCCGAATGGCCTACTCCTGCTCCTAGTTCATATGTCAGTTCATATGTTAGATTCTCGCTCATTGGAGATGGACCATTGCCTGGCACTTGCAGGGCACAAATATTATTTTCCACTTATCAGCCCAAGCCTGAATGCTTTCCAGGTCTTGCTGCATATCGGGACAGTCTGTTTCAGTATCTGAGGAGTCGTGAATGATGATGAAAATTGTGCAATCATCAGGGAACATCCCCACTTCTGATCTTATCTTGGAGGTAAGGTCTTTGATGAAGCAGCTGAAGGTGGTTGGGTCTAGGACACTACCCTGAGGAACTCCTGCAGTGATGTCCTGGTACTGAGGTGACAATCGTCTTCCTTTGTACTCGGTATGACTCCAACCAGTGGAGAGTTTTCCCCCGGATTCCCATCGACTCCAGTTTTGCTAGGGTTCCTTGATACCACACATGGTCAAATGCTGCCTCGATGTCAAGGGCAGTTGATCTCACCCTAACCTCTGAAACCTGAGGTACAAACAGAATGCAGCACCTTCAAACATAAAATGTCACTTTGTATATATTTCAATCCCATATTTTTAAATGATGATATGATGGCTGGAACTGTAGTCTATTTACCACTGGAAAGAGCAAATGATTGATAAGCAACATTTCTAATAATACAGATATTTGTTTAAAATGTGTAAAAATTCAACTATTTAAATTGATGAATTGGTCATTGCACACAAAAGAGAGTTTGGCTTCTTAGCTAACCTGGTGATATCAGATGCCAAGACCAGAAATGGTTGTCACTGTGCGGAGGTCCCTGATCGCTTCAGAAGTTGATACAACAACAACTTGTATTTATTTAGCACCTTTAACATAGTAAAAATGTCCCAAAGCATTTCACAGGAGAGTTACCTGTCAAACCTTGACACCGAGTCACATGAAGAGATATTAGGGCAGGGGACCAAAAGTTTAGTCAAACAGGTAGGTTTGAAATAGCATCACAAAGGAGGAGGGAGAGGTTTAGTGAGGGAATTCCAGAGCTTAGGGCCGAGATGGCAAGGGGCATGGCTGCCAATGGTGTGGCGAATGAAATCGAGCATGTGCTAGAGACCAAGATTGGAGGAGCGCAGAGATGTTTGAGGGATGGAAGAGGTTACAGAGCTTGGGGGAAATGATACAGTCGGCAAAGACTCTTCTCAGTGGAGGTGGGTACAGGGTCAATGTCAAATGCTTCTGAATTCACAAAACAGAGGGGATCTGGGGGCAGACACATCCTCCCTGGGGAGGGAGAAGAGTGGAAGGAAGCAGAGCTTAGGCCAGTTAAGTCCACACAGAGGTAGGGGATGGGGGAAGGATGTAAATGCAGGGACAGTGAGGAGGTAGCAGGAGTGCACAAAAGCAGGGCTGATGCTTCTGGTCAACCTGCCCTGTCTATGGACAGCTCCTAGTTAGTGGGAACGGTCATGTCTAAGAAGTAACATCGTTCCTGTCTTCCCTGGAAGTGAAGGATGACATAAAAATACACAGAATCAATCACCAATAAATGGAAATTACATTAAAAAAATGAACATGATAACTCCCATTTGAACGTTTACCTGTCCCATTTACAAGGGTCAGTGTTACAAGCAACTTAAAGACAACAAACTCCTTTCACAATACTCTGAATGGTCGAAAGATTTGCTGTCATAAAATATATAATTCATTTTTCTATTATAAAAATCAAATTTTTATAAAAAAATGTAAATTTCGTATAAAGGTTCCAAAAATACCATTGGAAAAGGAAAAGATTTGGTCCTCTTGTGATGGCTTTTTTACGTAACAGTATCCTTGATTCTCAAGGATCCGAGGTATCTAGTGATTATTCCTTGCATTGCATCAGGCAGCAATGCTCCACAAATACCTCTGGCCCCCAGTCTGACTGTTATGGATGTTTTAAGGCAGAGTTACAGCTGTGCCACAATCATTTAACCTGCTTGTGGAGATCTTGAAGCCTAAATCATGGTGATGGCCTCTTGAGCACGGTTGATGCCTGTGCTGAGGACTACATTGTTGTCTGATTTACAGTGAGTCTTCTTGCCTTTCTTTGCCAATATTTCAAGGAAGGTGTTTTGGGTGATGGAGCCAAACTCCACAGCGAACGTCCCATAGAAAATGAGGATGATGATGGTGAAAATCCATTCGCATATAGCTGCTGCATGCTGGAGCTGTGAGCTCTCCTGGATAAAGAAGACTCCACCTAGAAGGATGGTTAAGGAATTTATAAACTGGGTATTGATGCTGCTGTCAATGTGATTTTCTAGACTGCATTTTGGGTATAACTGCAGACCATGCTATGGGTGTTATTTCAGATTTGCTCTACTTGACCTATCAGATCATATCCTAGTTATTGTTCCAGGTTACAGTTTAGAAATTGCTTCAGACCACACTCTAGATGCTATTCCAGCTCACACTCGAAACGCTGTTCCAGATCACATTCTACATGCTGTTTCAGACTGCACTCTAGATGTTGCTCCAGATCACATGCACTAGATGCCGCTCCAGATCACACTCTAGATGCAGTTCCAGATTGTGTTCTAAATGCTGTTCCAGATTGAATTCTAAATGCTGTTCCAGATCACATTCTAAATGCTGTTCCAGATCGCATTCTAAATGCTGTTCCAGATCACATTCTAAATGCTGTTCATGATCACATTCTAAATGCTGTTCATGATCACATTCTAGATGTGTTCCAGTTGCATTCTAAATGCTGTTCCAGATTACATTCTAGATACTGTTCCAGATCACATTCTAAATGCTGCTCATGATCACATTCTAGATGCTGTTCCAGATTACATCCTAGATACTGTTCCAGATCACATTCTAAATGCTGTTCATGATCACATTCTAGATGCTGTTCCAGACTGCATTCTAAATGCAGTTCCAGATCACATTCTAGATACTGTTCATGATCACATTCTAGATGCTGTTCCAGGTTACATTCTACATGCTGTTTCAGACTGCACTCTAGATGTTGCTCCAGGTCACATTCTCGATGTTTTTAAAACTCTTTCACGGGATGTGGGCATCGCTGGCTGGGCCAGCATTTTTATTGCCAATCACCAATTGCCCTTGAGAAGGTGGTGGTGAGCTGCCTTCTTGAACCGCTGCAGCCCATGTGGCGTAGGTACACCCACACTGCTGTTAGGAAGGGAGTTCCAGGATTTTGACCCAGTGACAGTAAAGGAACAGCGATGTATAATAGGAACTATGTATGTAACAGATCACGCTATAGGTGCTGTTCCAGATCACATTCTAAATTGCAAATTTGTTTGAGATTACGTTGTGTGTGACACTTACTGGAAACCAGAACCATAGCTCCTCACACAGCAACAGAGTCATCACATAGATTTGGAAGTGAAGCCTTGAACCAGAATTGGTTCAGTAAGATTAATGTGAATTCTATTGTTGGAACCTGACAATGGAGCTGTATGAATACACAGCATAACCATCTGTCAAGTAACATTTTCACCTAGTAGTTTTCCGATGGCAGTGAGGGGTCAGGAATCATATATAGATAGGGGAGAGAGCTGTGGCTCAGCTGATGGAGGTGTTATCTTTTGGATGAGATGTTAAAGTGAGGCCCTGTCTGCCCTCTCAGGTGGACATGAAAGATCCCACAACACTCCTTCAAAAATGAACATGGGAGTCCTGACCAACATTGATCCCTCCATCAACATGACAAAAATAGATTATCTAGCCATTAGCCCATTGCTATTTGTGGGAGCTTGCTGTGCACAAACTGTCTGCTGTGTTTCTTCATTACAACAACAACAACACTTGAATGTATTTAATTGGCTGTAATGCGCCTTGGAATGTATGGTGGTTATGAAAGGCACTATATAAATGCAAATCTTTCCTTCTTTACAATGCTAATACACAATATATTACTTTGCTGCTAACTTATATATTTGTCTGCTTAAGGTTAAACAAACGTAATATTTCTTGACATGAATGATAGGGTCAAGCTGCAGATGAGAATGTTGACTCTGTTCCTGAGGAGATTGATTAAGATGCTGCAGATATTCTGGCTCCAGTACTAACTGGATTCGAAAGTATGGGAAAAATTATCCCCCCGTTGGGGGGGAAAGTGCAGGAGCGGGCGCGGGTGGGCACACCTCCGATCAGCGCCCCCTATCGGGGGTGCACCGCCATTTTACGTGGGTGGGCCAATTAAGGCTCACCCAGTGTGACATCCACTAGGAAGCACTATACGTTCCCCGTGCGAGCGGGGAGGTGGGAGTTCCCTCAGCTGGGAGTGCGCTTTTTCACGCATGCGCACGAAAGAGTGCACTGATCTCCCTGAGGCTAAGTGCTGCCTCAGGGATATCGCCTCGGAATTATAACTTTTAAGACAAATGTTTTAAAAATTTCCCTGACATGTCCCCTCGGGTGACACTGTCACATGCGTTGGGACATGTCCATCACATTTACCCAAAACTTTATTAAGTTTTTCAAAACCCTCATGAAACCTCATCCCACCCATGGATGAGGGTTTGTGCTTTCGCTGAATCCTGCCACGGCTCCCGGCCTCCCCGCTAAGGTTGGCTGGGCAGCCCTGTCAATTACTTAAACTGTTTTACTAATGGCCTCAATAGACGGTTGACAGGTTGGTGGGTGCACAGCTGACTTGGCTGCGCCCCCTGCCGACCTGAAAATGGAAATGACGCGGGGTGACGTCGGGAGTTCCGCTCGACATCATCCCGCGTCATTTTACGCATCATCAAGCGGGCCCCACCCCCGCTCAGTGACCGGAAGATCCTCCCCTATGTGTCAGTTGCTAACAGATCTTCCAATGGCATCTCTAGTGGTCAGTCGGAGAATATACTTCATTATAGAAACAGGAATGTTTCAAAGTGTGACAGGGTAAACATGACAGGAATTAAGTGTGACGGTTGCTGAAAGTTGCACAATAGGCAACCTGTGTACTGTAAGTAGGTCAGCAGGGTCGTTTGAGACCTCAGGGAGTAGCTGTCCTTGCCCATTTGCGAGTCGGCCCCTATTCCAGTTAAGGGTTCCCATACCCAAGGTGACGGGTCATGGTCAACAGCAGAACCAGTGAATTTCCAGGTGGTGGTGTCGAAGGAGCTAGAACTTTGAGGGACAATGGCTGCTTCCCAGACGGAGGATCCCTGGGGAAGACGGCTTATGTTTTCTTTAAGCGGGAATGAGGAAAGCAACAGGAAAACCACCTCACCTATTCTTATCATTCATCACGTTGTTCAGTGAAGTTTGAAAATCGGTGGCTCCCACGAGCAACTGAAGAGGAAAATGCAAGACCGTGGGGATCAGGGAAATGAGCAGAGGGACCTCCCCTGGTGCAGGTCACTACTAAATAGTTGCAGAAGTGGAGATGTTCACTGATGATTGTACAATGTTCAGCGCCATTCGTGACTCCTCAGATACTGAAGCAGTCCATGTCCAAATGCAGCAAGACCTGGACAATATCCAGGCTTGGGCTGATAAACAGCAAATTACATTCATGCCACAAAAGTGTCAGGCAATGACCATCTCCAACAAGAGAAAATCCAACCATCGTCCCCTTGACACTCAATGGCATTACCATCACTGAAACCCCCACTATCAACATCCTGGGGGTTACCACTGACCAGAAACTGAACTGAACTAACCATATAAATACTCTGGCTACCAAGAGCAGGTCAGAGGCTAGGAATCCTGTGATGACTAACTCACCTCCTGACTCCCCAAAGCCTGTCCACCATCTACAAGGCACAAGTCAGGAGTGTGATGGATACTCTCCACTTGCCTGGATGAGTGCAGCTCCAACAACACTCAAGAAGCTTAACATCATCCAGGACAAAGCAGACCGCTTGATTGGCACCACATCCACAAACATTTACCCTGTCCACCACCGACCACCACCATCTACAAGGTACACTGCAGGAACTCACCTAGGCTCCTCCAACAGCATCTTCCAAACCCACAACTTCTATCAACTAGAAGGACAAGGGCAGCAGACACATGGGAACACCACCACCCAGAAGTTCCCCTCCAAGCCACTCACCATCCTGACTTGGAAATATATCGGCCGTTCCTTCACTGTCGCTGGGTCAAAATCCTGGAACTCCCTTCCTAACAGCACTGTGGGTGTAACTACACCACATGGACTGCAGCGGTTCAAGAAGGCAGCTCACCCCCACCCTCTCAAGGGCAATTAGGGATGGGCAATAAACGCTGGTCTTGCCAGCAATGCCCACCTCCTGTGAAAGAATGCACACAGATCACTAAACACTAACGCACAGCTACCAAAAACAATTTTGTTTTTCACCTCAAGACAGCTGAAAAGTAAAAGTGAGGAAGTTATGCCTCAATTGTACAAACTTCAAATAAAATACTGTGTTGAGGTTTGGACAATGCTCCTCTGGAAGGATATATTTGCTTTGGAGCAAGTGCATCACAAATTAATCAGAACCACACCAGGGATTAAAGAGTTAAACTATGAGAACCAGCTACATAAATTGACTTGTACCTCCCTTGAGATTCGAAGGTTGGCCTGAGGGCCTTTATAATGATAAAGAGAATTCAGTACGGTAGAGCCAGAGAAACAATTTCCTCTGTTGGGGACTGCAGGGTTAGAGGGGCATAATCTGCAAATTCAAGCAATAGGAGCCAATTCAGGAAGTAAGGTTTCAGGCAAGGGTTAGTGAAAACCTGGAGCTCGCAACTGTGGGCACCAGGGAAGGAGCCGAGTGAAATATTAAAAACGGAGATGGATAGATGTTTGTGGAGTAAAGATATCAAGGAATACAGAACAAAGGCAGATAAAATGGAGGAAAGGGACAGATCAGTCACGATCTAATTGAATGGCAAAGCAGACCTGAAGCTGTATGGCTATGTCCTCACTCAGAGTTAATTCCAGTCTCTAATTATACCTCAGATTAGAATTTCACAAATTAATTATTTATGTTTGGCTTTGAATTATGTGGAAGGGGAGAGAGGAAGAAGGGTCTTTTAATCTGTTTGTGCTGTTAACAACTTTTTGGATCCTGGTTTGTGGTTTAGGTTTTAGGGCTGTAATTCATAAAATACCTGTCAAAGTGAGTTAAGAGGTCCAGAGAATCATTACTGATAGTTCTCTAGCGTATACTCAGCAATATCATTTTAATCCTGTGACCAAGTTACATTAGACATCAACAATCATTTTCTTTTTAATGTCTACTTAAAACAGTTTGCACATCATTTATTGCTAAGAATTTTTTTTTTATTCATTTTAGGACCAAGCCTAAACTCTATAGTCTGATGAGTGTTTAAAAGGGTGGGGTTCTCACTGAGCCATATACAATATGAAATTGTTTAATTAAGATAACTCCAGAATGTTGAAGGGTAACTCAGTGAGACCACACTGTTGGCTGGGAGTTTTCACACTGCTCAGGCAAGGAGGACAGTTGTCAAATCTGGCAGCATCTGTGGAGAGGGAAATGGAGTTAACATTTCAAGTCCAGTATGGTTCTTCTTCAGAAGAGTCTTCAGCTCTGAGGAAGAGTCATAGGGACTCGAAACGTTAACTCTGTTTCTCTCTCTACAGATGCTGCCAGACCTGCTGAGTTTTTCCAGCACTTTCTGTTTTTATTGCCGATTTCCAGAATCCGCAGTATTTTGCTTTTATTTTAGTTGCCAACTCTGTTTGGTTGCATGCCTGGAGACTTGGTCACATGGATTCACCCTCTAACTGACGAGCTCAATCAGCCTTTCTCCCTCAGCGTTGAATGACTTAGTAACGACTAAAAATAATTGTTCAAAGGAAATGAGAGAAGTGGATTACTGTTTTAATGCTGCTGTGATTTTTCTCCTGAGATGCTCTCATCACTGTTCAGGAGATTAAACGTTAATTCCTGGAGACTCCAGGGCAATCCTGAAGGGTTGGCAACCCGATGTGCAAATCAGACAATGGAACACACCATGTCCGTGATTTTCCGAATTCAGGGTCAGCGTGTGCCCGAATTTTCAAGTTGTGTTGCCAGCTCCCAGCCAACAGCACAGATCCACCGAATTACAGTGTCAGAGCAGAGGACATAAATTCAAATGGAAAAGCCTATTTGAAGTTGGTATTAGGACTGCTCCCTCAAACATGAAGAATATTTGCCATAATCAGCAGGTGGGGTTCTTAAGACAGGTATTAGGAGCATTCAAAATACTCTTGGATGGCATATTGGGAGTAAGTCTGCAAGAGGGATGAACTTCAGTAAGCCAAGCCTTCCTCTGGAGGTTAATACATCAGCAAACATAGGGTTACTAAAAGCAGAAAATGCTGGAAACACGTAGGAGTTCATGCAGCATTTGAAGCAGGGATTAGCGAATATGGGACAAAGGGCGAGTTTGAGAGGAGGGATAGGTTCAGCAGAAAGTGAAGGGGAAGAAAGATCAGGAGGGGCGTTAGTATCTAACAGTCGTGAAACATGAATGAAGGGAAAACATTGTTTGGTAAAGTGCAGATAAGGCAAAGGATAACAGGGAATTGAAGGCTAGGACAGTTCTGAAATAGGGTGAGTCAGAGCTGTGAAGAGAGGTGGAGAGAGGGCATATGGCATTAAGCATGGTAAATTTATGGTACAATTGCACTACAGCTTCCAGTCTGACCTTGATAATATGCTTTGTAGTTCTTTATATTGCACAGGCCAGCTGGTGCAACACTGAATACACTGCCCTCTACCTGTTTGCTACACATTACTCCTCAGGAGTATTTGTGCATCTGATTACCAACCGCCTGTGTTTGTTTCTGATTTTGGCTTAAAGCAACGTGACAACGGCTGGTGGAAGTTATACTGCTGCCTCCGAGCGCTGTCTGGAAGGAGTGCTCTGCGCAAAGGATACTCAGTACAAGGTTGATGAAGGCCACAATGGTGAGGAATGTCCGGCAGTGACCTATCTGGTAGTCCAGTGAGTTCTTTGCTATCCTGTAGGTGAGCACAGATTGGAAACAGATGAACAGCATACTGCTGGGAAATCCCACTCCAGCACCGACATAGTGTAGGACTTTGGCATTGTCAACCTGCAGGCATAAGAGAATTCAGCTGTTAGACAGACGCCACTCCCTTTCCCTGACTTTCATTTGCTGCTTTTTCAACAATGTCACATCAGGAATCTTAACACCAATGAACGAAGCACACCCTTTGCTTCAGTCAAATGCTGATACATCCTTTTTGTAAAATCACATGATCAAGAGGTGCGAATGGGTCCCAAGGACGAGGGGGTTGTCCTTTGCTGAGAGGCTGAGTAAATTGGGTTTATATTCTCTGAAGTTCAGAAGAATGAGAGGTGATCTCATTGAAACGTGTAAGATTCTGAGGGGGTTTGACTTTTGGTCTCTCAGGGAATTGAGGAACATCGGGAGCGAGCGGGATAGTGGAGTTGAAGCCCAAGATCAGCCATGGTCGTATCGAATTGCGGAGCAGGCTCTCGATGGGCTGTGTGCTCTACTCCTGCTCCTATTTCTTATGTTCATATGTTCTTAAGCTAAAGATTAAGCTGACTGACACCTAGGCCTAAACTTTGCACCGGTCGGGTGTGCGAGATCAGTGAGCCCGGAAGCGGACATGGAATACACTCCCGGACAAGATCTGGGAAGAGACACGATGTCACAACGGCCTGGCCAATTAACCGGCAGTCAGCGTGAAACGTGCACCAAGAGAGGCTCAACATCGGCCTGGAGCTGGGGGTGGGGGGGAGGGGGGTTGGGTGGCGATGGGGGATGGATTGGGGGCAGGAAGAGGGCAGAAGGCTGACAACTGCTCAGAGCTGCCTCAGGGAGCTGCGGCGTTGTACAAAGGATGTTTTCACACACAAAATGCCGCAAACTATCTATAACGCAACTGCAAACAACTGACGGTGGTACTCCTGACTCCTCAGCCTTCAAGCATTTTTTTGGAATTTTATCCCGCACTGGATCAAGAACGATGCAAAAACGTGAAGGCTGCCCTAGCCGATTGGCCCGTGCGCTAAGCATAAAAGCGCATGGGCCACTAAATATCCCGGATGATTGGGGCTTTAAGTGGCTTAATTGAGACTTTAACTGTCGGCAGGCGCACTTCTGACTCCTGCGCGTGCCCACCAACCACGATGTGGCGCGACGTCGCTATGGCGACAGGATGCCTGCCCACCGGTTCCTCACGCGATTTCGCACTAGCTCAGGCCGGCTGCGTATCCGATCGTTAAATTCCGGCCGTAATTTCTGCCATTTTTGTCAATCAAAATATGGAAGGTTTAAACCCTGCGGGAGGTATGTTGATCTCTCAGTGTGTTAACCTCTCAGAGCCTTACACCAGAGGCCCGATCGACATGGATCAGCACCACCCAACAACTTGCATTTATCTTGTGTCTTTAACTTCGTCAAATGTTCCAAAGTGCATCACGGGAGGGTCACAAGGCAAAATCCAACACCAACAATAACAAGCGCCATTGGTATAGCATCTTTAACCTATGTCCCAATGCACTTCAGAGGAGCGTTGCTCACCACATGATGAGATGTTAGGTAGGCTTTAAGGGTCCTCTTAAAGGAGGAATGAGAGGTGAAGAGGCAGAAGGGTTTAAGGCAGGAATCTCAAAGCTTAGGGACTCAGCAGGCAAGGGAGAGGGTGGTAAGAGGGACCAGTGAAGTACAGAATGGACTAGGAATCACAGCCTGCAGGAATTCTAAATGAGAAACAAGCGGAGGCACAAAGACTGCTGAGGAGTAACTGTAGGTAACAGCAGAGGGCAGTGTACTCAGAAAACTCAACATGTGAGACTGGCAGGGCCGTGCCATACAAAGAGCTACAAAACCATTTCAAGGTCAGTGATTATTCCAGCTCTGCTATCCACAGGAAATGTTCCCTGTGTACAGAAACAAAAAAAAAGAGAAACAAGCAGAACCTGGAATCCACATACGGATTGTAAGAGATGCCCTCCCCCAGCAGACCCCAAAATACACCAGGGCTCACAAAGTCCACCAAATTTATAAGCCGCGCAAAGATTTAGTGTCAGCCAAGCAGTTCAGCAGCATTCAGGCGTAGGGGAAGGTTGGGGAGCTAGAGCTGGGTGTGAATGCTGTGCATCTAGAGGCTAATCCTGTGTCCGAGGGCGATGTCGCCAAGAGGCAGCGTGTGGTTAAGGCAGAGGATGCTGTGGGGGGGTGGTGGGGGTGGGGGGGGGTGGGGGGCACATGGGCGGGTGGAGTGCCAGTGCGTGGGAGAAAAGAGGAGCCATTGTTGGAGATGTGTTCAGGTGGGTAGGAATGGAGCTGCGCCAGGGTACATCCAGCAGTCCCGGATGGTGGAGGAGAAGCATGGGAGGATGATTGGCTGGTCAGCCCTGTGGAAATGGGTGGAGGAGGGACCAATGTGTCGCTGTCACTGAGCCCGTCGTTTGTAACTCTGGTGCTACGAGCAGGTTGGGAAGCCGGCTGGGTACAGACAGGGTGTTACAGAAGAGCCTGGGCATGAAGCTGGGAGATGTTGAGAACCTGAAAGAGGGAAGGGAGATTGGAAATAAGATTCCCAACCGTCCAGGGTTGTCCTGGAGTCTCCAAGAATTAATGGCCAGGATAAAGCTGCGAGCTACGGAGGGGAAAGTAGAAGCATTGAGGTGTTTGTACATTTTCTTTGGATACTTTTATTAATTGTAACATATCCGACATGGGCAAATGGCTGTTTGATTGATGGTGAAGAATTGTCCAATCAGGTACTGAAGAATCTCCACCCTTTCCAATTGGCACATCAAGAGGATGGACATCTGGGCCAACCAATGGCTGGAATTTGGGGGCAGGGTGTTTGGAAGCAGAAGGTCATGTGATGGAACTTCCAGGAATGTGTCCGACCCAAATTGGAACTGTGCGATTGGTTAAGGCATGAAGGTGAAGGGCGGCTTCTTGGGGGTGAACAGATAATTCAGCAGTTTTGAAGGGGACAGGGATGATGTCAATTTATCCAGCTCCATGGGGAATGAGTGAGATTGATTGATAGATTTTCCAAAGGGCCAGCACAAGGACAATGGGCCAAATGTCCTCTTCAGTGCTATGAGATTTGGTCATTCTCTTTACAGTTACTTGCTCAGCTGCTGTGTCTTTTCAGCCTTTTTTTGTTCATTTGTTCGGTCATTTTACATCACGTTCTTTGGCTGGAATTATCAATTATTCCTTTTGTAAAGACATAAAGTTCAACAGATAGCTGCCTCGGACACCCTTTACAAGAAAATGAGAAACCTTTCCAGAGCCACAGAACTTTTATGTATCCCGCTTTTGGCTGTGTGGGTGTGTGCGTGTCGGCGTGTGTGGGTAGACGTGTGTCTGTGTCTGGGTGGGTGTGCATGTTGGCGTGTGTGGGCGGAGTGTGTGTGTGCGTGTTGGGTTTTGTATGTGTGTGTGTGTGTGTGCGCGCGAATGTTGGGGTGTGGGTGTGTATATGGGTGTGGGTGAGTGTATGTGTTTGTGGGTGTGTTAGGGTGTGTGTATGTGTGTGTGGGTGGATGTTGGGGTTTGTGGGTGTTGGGGGTGTTAGGTGTGTGCATATTGGTGTGTGTTGGGGTGTGTATGCTGATGGTGTGTGTCCGTGTGTGTGTGTTGGGGGGTGTGTGGGTGTGTGTGTCTCCGGGTGTGTATGTGGGTTTGGGAATGTGTGTGTGTATCTATGTGGGTGTGTGTGTGTTGGTGTGTGTGAGTGGGTGTGTGTGTCTGTGTGGTTGTGGGTGTGTGTATGGGTGTGTCTGTGTGTGGATGTGTGTGTGTGTGGGGCGGGGAGGTTGTTTGTTTATATGAGACCCAGTTGCATGTTCAATCCTGTGTCTCCCACAGCCCCATGAATCACACAAGCTGCACTGGTGTTTAATGGTGCTGCCTATCACTGTGTAAGCGTAATCACTGTGTAAGTGTAATCAGTACACCCGTTGGCAGCAAAAACATTTTCATTTCCTGTGGAGATTACTTGATCTTTGCAATTCTTCAACGTGTTTTCAAAAAAAGCCTCATGGAGTCTAATTCTTTATGGGAGACTGTCTCAGTGGCTCAGCCAGGTGACTGGGAGCAGACACTTCCAGAATCCTTCAACCCTGAGCAAAAAAAAAGGCCAATTTTGTCTTTCAGCTGGGTCTTTTAATCTCACACAGGCACAAACCAGACAAAAGAATGCTCTGAGGCTTCTTTTCAGCCTCCTAACTGTGTAATATTGAACCAGCAGATGTGAATCTGTCCAGGCTTTAATCCCTTTGTTTCATCTACAAGGTTTCATTTTGCACTCAGAGTGATGCTCACTTTCCAGGACTTTTTATTTATTGATTCTCAAGACCAGAATTTATTGCGCATCCCTAATTGCCCTTGAGAAGGTGGTGGTGAGCCGCCTTCTTGAACCTCTGCAGTCCATGTGGTCTGGGTACACGCAGAGTGTTAATAGGGAGGGCAATCCAGGATTTGATTCAGCAACAGTGACAGAATATAATTCCAAGTCAGGATGGTGAGTGACTTTGGGTGGGGGGCTTGCGGGTGGTGGTGTTCCCATGTGTCTGCTGCCCTTGTCCTTCTAGGTGGTCAAGGTCATGGGTTTGGAAGGGGCTGTCAAAGGAGCCATGGTGAGTTCCTGCAGTGCATCTTGTAGATGGTACACACTGCTGCTACTGTGCATCGGTGGCAGAGGGAGTGAATGTTTGTGGATGTGGAGCCAATCAAGTGGGCTGCTTGTCCTGGACAGTGTCAAGATCCTTGAGTGTTGTGGGAGCTGCACTCATCCAGGCAAGTGGGGAGTATTCCATCACATTTGTGCTTTAATAGTAACAGCATTGTCTAGATTAGCAGTATAGACTAGAGACAGCTTTTTAAGGCAAGTAAAGGTTGGTGTTGTGACATTTAGGGAGTCAGTATAAAACAGCAGTGCTTCTCCCCTTGGAAATTATGTAAGTGAAAGGATTTGTATGACAGTTACATGCACATGCACACTCCTTCCATGGCTGTAGCATTCTCACGATAGCCAGTTAGTTATCCTATATATGGAAGCGTTTCTGGTCTCCCATATAATGGGGGGATGGGATGGGGTGGGGTCCCCAGCTTAACCATTGGACTCAGGGATCCTGCTGGATGTGAACCAGAAATTCAGAGCCGGAGCTCTGGTTTCCACCTACCGGGGCTGCCTGGTGTGCACTTTAAACCCTGTGCCCACTGCTTCAGCATGTTGCCATTATGTCAAAGACTCACTCAAATAGTGGGATTGTTTGAAGGAAATGTTGAGCGGGGCTGCTTTATGGGGGTAGTGTAGAGTGCAGCTGCTTTATAGGGATGGTGTAGTTTGGGGCTGCTTTATGGGGATGGTGTAGAGTGCAGCTGCTTTATAGGGATGGTGTAGTTTGGGGCTGCTTTATGGGGATGGCGAGGAATGCAGCTGCTTTATAGGGACGATGTAGTGTGGGGCTGCTTTATGGGGATGGTGTAGATTGCAGCTGCTTTATAGGGATGGTGTAGTGTGGGGCTGCTTTATGGGGATGGTGTAGATTGCAGCTGCTTTATAGGATGGTGTAGTTTGGGGCTGCTTTATGGGGATGGTGTAGAGAGCAGCTGCTTTATAGGGATAGTGTAGTGTGGGGCTGCTTTATGGGGATGGTGTAGAGTGCAGCTGCTTTATAGGGATGGTGTAGTGTGGGGCTGCTTTATGGGGATGGTGTAGATTGCAGCTGCTTTATAGGGACGGTGTAGAGTGGGGCTGCTTTATAGGGATGGTGTACAGCGAGGCTGCTTTATGGGGATGGTGTCGAGTGCATCTGATTTAAAGGGACTGTGTAGAGTGGGGCTGTTTTATAGGGACAGTGTAGAATGGGGCTGCTTTATGTGGACTGTGTAGAGTGGGCTGCTTTATAGGGACGGTGCAGAGTGGGACTGCTTTATAGAGACGGTGTAGAGTGGGGCTGCTTTACGGGGACGGTATAGTGTGGGGCTGCTTTAGGGGGACGGTATAGAGTGGGCTGCTTTATGGGGACGGTATAGAGTGGGGCTGGTTTATGGGGACTGTATAGAGTGGGGCTGCTTTATGGGTTGGTGTAGAGTGGGCTCAGTAGGGACATTGGAAGCAACAACCTTAAAATCTAGATTACAGGCACTCTCCAAATCATTGCTAGGATCTGCTGATGGTACGAAGGTGGAATTCTAAGCTGTTTGTGGGCCTTGCTTTACCTGAGAAAAACACATCTTCTGTACTTTTGCTTTAATCAAAGGTGCCATCTCTTGCATATTTGAATTAATTTTTAAAACAAAGGTCAGGCATCTGCACTGAGCTCCATCCAAGTGCTCAGGAAGACTCAACCTGCAAAGGAATCATTACTTCAGCTTTGAACTGAACACTATTTATGTCTTGTCTTTTAAAGTATCTACATTAGGTGAAGCAACCTCAATAACTGTTATTATGCCAATTTGCAGCCAGAGGGCAAGAAAGGACCAAAGAAAGGACAACATTCCAAACTCACGCCATCATTTTTCTCAGAAGCATTTGTTTTATATTCTCTGTATGGATTTTATGATTGTTATTGGAAGCGTGTCGACAGTTAAGAGTTAGGAAGTCTGAAGGTATGCGAACTCTTACTTTTAATAATTGAGTAAACTGGGCCCCTTCCAGCGATGAAAGGATGAAGTTAGACGATGAGGTAAATCAGGCAGAAGCAGGGGGCACAAAGCTCGGCTTTACCGACCCTGTAGATGGGGGGAAGGTGGGAAGGCTGACTGAGGGAAAAGGTTGGGAAACAAAGCGTTCGGGCGGAATGGTCGGGTCTTGTTGGTGTCAGGCAAGATGACGGGCGGGGGAGGGGGGTGTACAATGTGTACAAGATGGCAGGCGGGGGAGGGGGGTGTACAATGTGTACAAGATGGCGGGCAGGGGGGGTGTACAATGTGTACAAGATGGCGGGCGGGGGAGGGGGGTGTACAATGTGTACAAGATGGCGGGCAGGGAAGGGGGGTGTACAATGTGTACAAGATGGCGGGCAGGGGAGGGGGGTGCAATGTGTACAAGATGGTGGGCGGGGGAGGGGGGGTGTAATGTGTACAAGATGGCGGGCGGGGGAGTGGGGTGTACAATGTGTACAAGATGGCGGGCGGGGGAGGGGGGTGTACAATGTGTACAAGATGGCGGGCAGGGAAGGGGGGTGTACAATGTGTACAAGATGGCGGGCAGGGGAGGGGGGTGCAATGTGTACAAGATGGTGGGCGGGGGAGGGGGGGTGTAATGTGTACAAGATGGCGGGCGGGGGAGGGGGGTGTACAATGTGGAGACAATGTGGCGAGATGGCCAAAAATCACTTTATCGCCGGCGTGAAACCAGTTTGCGATCGTTCACCGCACCCAACAATGGCGGCCGTGTCTGTCACCGCTAGCAACCTAATTGCAATTCTTTAGCATCTCATGATAAGCCCTGCTCACCAGAATCATCCCCCCCTCCAGCCACCACACCCCCCCCCCCCCCCCCCCCCACCCCCGGCCCCCAACTTCCCTGTCCCCCCACCGTCACCCACTCCCCCCGTCAACTTTGGTCCCCATGTCGGGGTGACTCCAGAACGGTGTGCTTCACAGATACCTTTGAAGGGCGTGCACCTGGCAACCTGAACTTTGAGAGGAATTCGGAGGTGAGTGAACACAACCTTGTGCAGAGTTCGTGAGCATCGCCCGAGGGGCATGGAGGAAGAGGCACCGCGCATTGGCAGGGGACACAGGCCAGTCGCTTGGGGGCGAGGGCTCCAGTGTGGGCCAGGCCGGGAGGGGGGGGGAGGTGGGATGTTGGGGGGTGGGGGGGGCAAGGCCGCACAGACTGAAGGACATACCCAAGCACAGGGTGTTTAGATGGCTCCTGTCATTCCCGCAGATGACTGAGAACCAGTGTCGCTGAAGACTGTGCATGTCTAGGGAATTGGTCGGTCACATACGCCACCTGCTGCAGGATTTGGCACCACAGGGACATGGAGGGCAATCACTGCCAGTGGCCGTGAAAGTGACCACGGTGCTCAATTTTTAGGCCAGTGGCTCCTTCCAGGGCTCCAGAGGTGACTTGTGCGGGATCTTGCAAGTCTCCACACACAAGTGTATCTAGGAGTTCACGGACGCTATCTTCGCGAAGGCACAGAACTTTGTGCATTTCGACCAGGATCAGGAAAGCCAGGATTTGCCCAGATCTCAGGTTTCCCACAGATGCAGGGTGCTATTGACTGCACTCACATGGCACTTAGATCTCCGTGGCAGCAAGCAGTCAACTACATCAACTGCAAGGGCTTCTATTCACTGAATGTTCTGCTGGTGTGCGACCACCACAAATGCATCCTACAGTATTGCGCACGATTCCCAGAGGGCATTCATGACTCCTACATCCTTAGGAGATCTTCCAGGGTCCAGAGAGGTTGCAGGGTTGGTTCCTCGGGGACAAGGGCTACCCAGAGAGGACGTGGCTGATGATGCCCGTGTGGCAGCCTCAGGCTGCAGCAGAGTGATGGTATAACCAGGCTCAGGACACGACCCGGACTTTAGGGGGGCAAACGATAGGCATCTTGAAAATGAGGTTCCAATGCCTCGTCGGGTGCATTCGAGCACTGGAATCCAGTCCACCGAGGGTGTCGCACATCATGGTCACTTGCTGCACTCTACACAACCTGGCGCTGTGACGGGGTAAGGGTCTGGCTGAGGAGGAGATGGGAGAGCTGCACGTCTCCTCCAATGAGGATCATGTTGAAGGTGATGCTGTTGATGAGGTCCTCGAAGATGAGTATGCCAGGGATGAGACCTTCGCACTGGCCAGACAGGAGGTCCTCATAGCCCCAAGGTTCATGGAGGATGATGAGATGCAGTGAGTACAGTCCTGACATCCTCACCTTGCATCTGTGAACGTTTGACTCCTGTGTGGCTAATGGCAGCGCACATACCCTCAGTGCTCAGGCTTATGTCATGGAGACGCAGCGGAGACCCTGATAGTCACTAGATTCCAGGAGGATGATGATGAGATGCAGTGAGGACACTCCATAGATCCTCACATTGTGTCTGTGAATGTCTGACTCCTGTCAGGCTGAGGGCAGCTCGCTTGCGCTCAGGGAGACGTAGCTGTGAAACTTTAAATGCATCTGATCCTTTGCCAGCCTTCAGTACCTGAGCCCTTCAGGAGCACAGCGTCACTGGTCACAGATACTGACGAGATGGGGGTCAGTCCCACCTTAAAGGTGCTGAGAGCACAGAGAGAGAATAATGGAACACGGCTATGCCCTGCCTCTGACGACTTTGGCGGGCGTCCTCTGGAGGGTCTGAGACCTGGTGGGCCCCGGCCTGCTTTGGGTGTCTAGCTGTGGCCCAGCCAGCGATCTGGAATGTTCCCCATGTGTGCATTATTAATGAGGCGGGACTTGCCGGGAACAGGACAATAAGGTGCGAAATCCCGCTATTTCGGCAGACGGGTAAAGCAACTTTCTTCACGCCCGCTCTTTTGCACTTAGCGCAAATCGGGGACGATTCTGCCCTTAGTGTAGGATTTCCCCACGGGCTTTAGTGGGGGTCCGGAGCCCACCTTGCCGGGCGCCAGACTCGGGGAGCTGTTTCTCGGAAGGCGGCCTCCTAATTGGGCCCCTCGTCGCTCGCTGTCCAGTTAAGGAGACGAAGGGGAGGGGGAGGGCGGGGATGCTGCTGAACCAATCATAGGGCGGCCCTGCTGGGAGAGATGGCCGCTGCTGAGACAGGTAGGAGACCTCGGGGCGTGAATTTCAAATAAAAATTCAGAAGGACTGAGCAGTCAGGTCCCGCAGAGCAGCAGGGAAACCCCTCCACTCGCAGCATTTGGGCCAGGCATGCAACCTTACTGCCGGCGGCCCCCTCTTTGGGAGGTGAAGCCCCCCAACAGGGCTTCCCACTAACTTCACAACACCATCCCACCCCCAACCCCCACCACCTTCAAACTTGCCACCCCAGGGCAGCGAAGATTCTGTCCTTAGATTAGAAGAGGAACGAGAAGGAATGTACTAATACAAGAGGCAGGATTGGATTTGAAATCTCTCGTTCGATAAAAGCCGCAGGTGGAATTGCACTTTTTTTGTAGATGTCATAACATGACTTGACACGACTTTAATTAAACAACCAGATGTTGTACTTACGTGTTACAGTGTCTACCACATCACCATTCAATGGAAGGCTTTGTGGCAACTGTCACTAATAATAGGGTATCATCTAGCACTTTAATGAAAAAAGCTTCTTATTCATCCCTTTGAGAACCAATAGCTCAAGTAACTCTGGGATATGAGCCTATCTCTCAATCCTTCTTCCCATTCACCTCCTCTGTCCTGATCTCTCCTTCTAATTTCACCCCTTGCTGTATTTTCACCCACCACCTCTGCCCCTTACTATTTGGCCCTGAACCATTTGGCCTTGGGTTTCATCTCCATATGACCGCACCCTAAAAAATTCCAAGTTCAAGACAATGAGAATCTTGCCTTCCACTTCCTTTGCCCTGGGGCTCTCTCTCTCTTGGCCAGGAGGGCTGCCCTCGTATCCGTTTCTGATCTTCGCTGTCCTCCAGGACCCCTCACTCTGTCCTCTTGCATTGCCTGACTCTCTTCACGGAGCAAGGTCACCATGACATTGGCTGTCTCCGTCGCTTCACTCCCCTTACCTACCCTGATCCAGCTCCCTCTGAGTTTGCAATCTATCGTTCTAACCCAGGGCTTCCCGCACCTTTTTCCCGCTGTGACCGCATTTTGGAGGCTTGAAAACTGCCATGACCCTTCAGTGACAGTGTGAGAGTGGGCTGGTGTGGGTTGGGGTGGGGTGGGGGGGAAGGTGGGGAGACCCTGTGCAAGCAGAAGGGCCTGTGAGAGCAGGGGGTGGGGTGGGGTGGGAGGCATTGAGAGGCAGGCAAAGTGTTTAATCTTCAGGGATTTTCCAAATCCCACCTTTTCACTGGCTTTTTTAGAGTGAGAATCGGGCTTCAGAAAGATTGGTCAGTTAGGCCGGGCCTACTTTTTGGAAAAAAACGCAACGATTTAAAGCGGCCTTGCAGCTCTTCACATTCAGTCAGAGCTCCATGGCAGCCACTGTGGCCTCGGAGCTCACAACGCCAGAGTCTCGTCCCGTGGGGTTACGACCCACAATTTGGGAAGCCCTGTTCTAACACCAATACCATTATCAGGCATGCTGACAGTGTTACATGGCAGAAAGACCATACTGATGCCAATTGCCAAGCCTGGTAACTCCTCTTTGGACCATGATTAACTCCTCTTTGGACCATGACCCCTCCCTCAAATCCTCACACCACCCCCCCCACCGTCCCAAAACACATCCCTCTCTTTACCTTCTCTCTGTTTAAATAAAAATTGGAATATGGACAACCAAAAAGTCAAAACAAATTAGATCAAAAAGTTTCATATTCTGCGGTATATCTCAAAACGCCTCTCGTCCAGGACCCCTAACAATCTCATCATATATGTATTACTTTATGTAAAGCAATCAGACAGTTAATAACTTTCATCCACCCAGTAATGTCAATTCTTTTCTCAGGCATACATTTCCCACAATGAGCGATTACCTACATAACATTCAATGGATATACTGTCTTCAGTATGCCCCTTGTACAGAATCTCACTTAAAATATTTAACAGATAGAATCCCATATCCACTGCCTCCATAGGAGCCAGTGTTTCAGCAGCTGAAGTACTTTTAATAACCCTTTTTATTTTCTTAGCTTTCAAAGCTAAAGGACAACACTTCCCATTTTCACCCATAAGAAATATTATGAAACCAGCTGCACTAGCACACCATCAGGGTATGCTGCTCCTAACCTGTATGTTTGTATTAACATGTGGACCAAATTCTAAGCTTCTCACTCTGTTCATGATGGGCTCAGTAAGCATTGTGAGCTGCAATGTGAGCTTGTGAAGACTATATCTCTTGGCATGGAGTCTATTCCTCACCGTGCAAAGGGAAGACTGAAATGCTTATCAAATAGTAACACACGGGATAAATGTGAGGCAGAAATCGGACTTCTGCCCAAATGGATGTGGAGCAGAGATTAGCTCTAAACCTTGGACCAGATATATGGAAGAGTGTAGATCTAAACCCTGGATAGGTATGAGGTAGTGTGCAAATCTATAAAATAGATAGGTATAGGGTATAGTACAGATCTGTAGATATATAGGGTAGGGCATAAATCTGTACCCTGAATATATATAGAGTGGAGTGTAAGTCTATACTCTCGATATATATGGGATACTCTTGATGTAACTTGTATAGCCTGAAAATGGAGCTGTTGGCTCAGTAACTCAGGCCAATTCAGATACTCAGAACAAGATCACTGCAAACGTGGAATGTGGAACAGGAGAAAGTTATTTTTTGTGGCTGGGCAATGCTGGAGTGCACAATTCCAGCATTGTTCACTGAGCCTTACTCAGGCTGGATCACTCCAAACGTTGGAACCATTTCCTGGCACAAGCTAGAGGAGGCTACAACTTGGGTCAAATTCACTGCAAACCTCCCTTTGTCTGCTGGCTCAGGGGTGACACCTGTTGTTTCGTTGATGTCCTATTTATAGACAGACCGAACAGGGCATTGTGGAGCTCACCAGCGCCAACTTCACCACAGGCAGAATTTTCCAACATGCATCGGCTGGGCCAAATCAAACAGTCATAATCAAACCTTTATTTGCCTGTATAGGCAGATGCAATGTTGCCAAGAAATGGGAGAGACTTGCAAACAGCTCTGTGGGCCCACTTGCCACGGAGAGACAGCTTGGCAATGCTCCAAACGGAGTGCGCCGACGCTCTCTCCTGCAGCTGTAATCACAAGCTACCCTTTCAGCATTGACAGCCACCCTTCACCACCTTTATAGTTTGTGCCCACCTTGTCTTACAGCTTGGCTCTTGAAAGGGTTCCCTGTGTGTCCAAATTGCTGAGACTTAAAAAGGGCAGAGGCTTAGCCACAGAATGTATAGGTGTTTACAGAATTGCTGGAATTAAAATAAATTGTTGGTTGCAAAAATGCTACTTCATTAAAGGGGTATAGTGTCTAGTAAAGAGAGAGCGACCTTGTGAGAGAAAGAATTCAATTTTATATATTGCATTCCACAACATCCCAAAGCACTTTATATCACTTTATATCACTTTATATGCTCAAGTCTCTGGGGTTGAACCTACAATCTTCTGACTGAGAGGTGAGAGTGTGACTTACTGAGCCGCGGCTCCCATTGTGAAGCCAAGAGTTACCAGTCCAGCAATTTTGCCATCAACTATTTGTAATCAAGGTTGGCATTTAGCGTAATACTGAGAGAGTGCTGCACTATTGGAGGTGCTGCCTTTCAGGTGAGACATTACACTGAGGCCCTGTCAAGTGGAGCAACAGCCTAAAAATCACCTTAATATTAGAAGAGTAAAAATCAGGGCTGTGGGGCAGCTTCATTATACCTACCATGACGGTTAGAGTAAAATTAAAGGTTTTTAAAATAATTCCGCAGTGCCCATTCTCCAAGCCAACCTTTTACCTTTTCACCTCCATTGTTGAAATCTCATGTTGTGCTTTTTGTTAGCTAGGTTGTGTGAGGACTCTAGTGCTGACCACTGGCTAGCCAGCACAGTTCATTAATAGGAACCGATTGGTAGAGCCATCACTGGGAGATGGCATTTTCCCCTGCGGATCCAGATTACAAAGAGCAATCGTGACTCACAGAATAACATTAAGAACACGCTAAAGTGCTTTACTGAAGAAAAGAGGAATATGAGGCACTAAGGGTGGTCCCGTGGTGAACAAGCCAAGGGACGTTTACGTCTGTGCAAGTGGCTAAACTCCTAAAATCCCTCCGAAAAGGGAAGTCACTAAGCTTTGACTTTTACTCCCTTGGGCCTAAGCTCGCTGGATTTAGACAAGTGACACATATCCCCAGTGGGACAGAGTGGGGCCCAACCCAATATCCCCACACTCACCAGTTCACTTGGGCATTGGGGATGAGGGAGTTGGAGGGCAGGTTTATAACGCCCAGTCTCCACCTGTGTCACACTTGGCGCAAATTTGCAGACTTGGGAAGAGTCTTGGGCTGCGCACGTTGTTATTGACCCATTGAAGAGTTGATTTTATGCATTTCAGATGTTCTGAATCTGAGACAGAAATCAAACTTTAAACAGCCTGTAGTGCAACAGTTGTCTCTCAACTTTCCTGCTTTAATTGGGACATCCTAACGTTAAAACAGTAGCAAAGAACAAAAATAGATGCGCAAGACTCCCAAACTGACACAAATCCATGCCCCCTACCAAGCACCACTCCTTATTTCACCCACCTCATTCAAATCTAAACCTAAGTTTCTGTCATTAAATACAATAAATCCACTAGGGAATTCAGGAGAAACTTCTTTACCCGGGAAGTGGGGAGAATGTGGAACTCGCTACCACAAGGAGTAGTTGAGGTGAATGGCAATGATTGCATTTAAGCGGAAGTCCGATAAATACATGAGGGAGAAAAGAATAGAAGGATATGCTGATGGTGTCAGATAAAATAGGAAGGTTGGAGGCCCTTGTGAACCATTAACACTGACATGGAGCTATTGAGTCAAATGTCGCGTTTGCACACGAACAGGGGAGAGCACTCATCCTGAGTGAGGCACAGCCAGAGTGGGTATTGGCAATTTGGTGCGCCGTGGTAATTTAGTGCCTAGGGAAAGAGGTGCTCTTTGCATCTTTTCCTTGCTATCCAACTTCTTAAATCTTCAGAGAGTGGTCTTGCCCTGCTGCAGCAGTAGAGGCTACAAGGGAAAGGAATGACTGGTGAGTAGTGGGTAAGGTCAGGTAAGTATTTACTACTTTAATCGCTTATAGTTTAAGGTCTTTTTGTGGTTTATAGTTTGTATATTCCATAGTAACGAGGATCAGGAAAGAAGGGCCCTAGAGTAATTGATTTAAAAGGTTTAATTTAAAGGGATAAGTCATGGCAGGAGAGTTCAAAGCCGTGGTGTGCTCCTCGTGCTCCATTTGGGAAGCTGGAGACTTTTCCAGTGCCCGGGACCAGCATGTGTGCAGGAAGTGTGTCCAGCTGCAGCTCCTGGAAGCTCAGGTTTCAGAGCTGGAACTGCGGCTGGGGACATTGTGGAGCATCTGCGAGTCTGAAAGCATCGTGGATAGCACATTTAGAGAGGTGGTCACACCACAGATGAAGAGACTTGAGGAAGAAAGGGAATGGGTGACCACCAGGTCGTCCAAGAGAAACGGGCAGGTAGTTCAGGAGTCCCCTGGGGTCCCGCTCGCAAATTGGTATTCCATTTTGGAGGCTGATGAGGGTGATGGTTCCTCCAGGGAGTGCAGACAGCGCCAAGTTTCTGGCAGCCTGTCTGTACAGGAGGGGAGGAAGAGCAATAGTAATAGGGAATTCTATGGTCAAGCGCTACTGTGGGCGTCAATGTGACTCCAGGATGGTATGTTGCCTCCCTGGTGCCAGGGTCTGGGATGTCACTGAACGGCTGCAGGGCATCCTGAAGGGGGAGGGTGATAAGGTAGAGGTAATGGTACATGTTGGTACCAATAAGATAGGTAGAAAGAGGGATGAGGTCTTGCATCAAGAATTCAGGGAGCTAGGCAGTAGACTAAAAAGCAAGACCTCTCAGGTTGTAATCTCTGGATTACTCCCAGTGCCACATGCTAACAAGATCAGAAATAAGAGAATAGCGCAGATGAATACGTGGCTTAAGAGTTGGTGCAGGAGGGAAGGTTTTAGATTCCTGGATCACTGGAGCTATTTCTGGGGAAGGTAGGACCTGTACAAGCAGGACAGTCTACAGCTGAACCAAAGTGGGACTAACATCCTTGAGGGCGGGTTTGCTAGTGCTGTTGGGAGGAGTTTAAGCTAATTCGGCAGGGGGAGGGGACACAGAATGTTAGCAGAATAGGGACACATCATAATACAATAAAACAATTAAGTCACAGGGAGTACAGCTGCATTAAGTTTCAAGGGAGTAAGGCAAGGCTGGGTGGCCTCTACTTTAATGCCAGGAGTATTACAGGTAAAACAGATGAGTTAAGGGTGAGGATTGACACGTGGAATTTTGATATAGTAGCCATCACTGAGACGTGGTTGAGGGATGGGCAGGATTGACAGCTCAACATTTGGGATATAGAATCTTCAAGCGAGACATGGGAGGGGGTAAAAGAGGAGGAGGCATTGCATTATTAGTTAAGGAGTCAGTTACTGCAGTAAGGAGAGATGGTATCTTGGAGGGTGCATCGAATGAAGCTTTGTGGTAGAGCTTAGGAATAAAAAAGGGGCAGCCACATTGTTAGGTGTTTATTATAGACCCTCAGATAGTCAGCAGGAAATTGAGGAGCAAATATGTGCACAATTTGCGGAGGTGTGTAAAAACAATAATAGGGTAATTATATTAGGTGATTTCAACTTTCCCAACATTAATTTGGATAGACAGAGTGTTAAGGGCATGGATGGAGCAGATTTCTTGAAATGTATACAGGAGAACTTTTTAGGTCAATACGTAGAGGGTCCAACAAGGGATGGCACAGTGCTGGACCTAATTCTGGGGAATGAAGCCGGACAGATGGCTGAGGTGGTGGTGGGGGAGCATTTTAGTGATAGTGGCCACAACATGGTACAGTTTAAAAACAAAAAACTGCGGATGCTGGAAATCCAAAACAAAAACAGAATTACCTGGACAAACTCAGCAGGTCTGGCAGCATCGGCGGAGAAGAAAAGAGTTGTCGTTTCGAGTCCTCATGACCCTTCAACAGAACTGATCTTTCTTTACAAGGAGGGAAATATAAGCTGGTTTAAGGTGGGGTGGGGGGGGGGGAGAAGTAGAGAGGGGGGGGGTGGTGTTAGGATAGGAGCAGATCATCAAAAGATGTCACAGACAAAAGAACAAAAGAACACAGAGGTGTTGAAGTTGGTGATATTATCTAAATGAATGTGCTAATTAAGAATAGATGGTAGGGCACTCCAGGTATAGCTCTAGTGGGGGTGGGGGAGCATAAAAGATTTAAAAATAATGGAAATAGGTGGGAAAAGAAAAATCTATATAAATTATTGGGAAAAAAAACAAAAGGGGGAAGAAACAGAAAGGGGATGGGGCTGGAGGAGGGAGCTCAAGACCTAAAGTTGTTGAATTCAATATTCAATTTCAATCTTTTATGCTCCCCCACCCCCACTAGAGGGGGTGATATAGGGAGTGACAAGGTATTGGAGGTGTTGGCAGGCTTAAAAGTGGACAAATCTCCAGGTCCAGATGATTTGTGTCCCAGACTGCTGAGGGAGGCAAGGGAGGAGATCGCAGGGGACCTGACCCAAATTTTTAACTCCTCTCTGGCCACGGGGGAGGTGCCAGAGGACTGGAGAACAGCTAATTTGGTTCCGCTATTTAAGAAGGGTTGTGGAGATAAGCCAGGGAACTACAGGCCAGTGAGTCTCACATCATTGTTAGGGAAAATATTGGAGAAAATTCTGAAGGAGAGGATCTATCTCAACTTGGAGAGGCAAGGTTTGATCAAGAATAGTCAGCATGGCTTTGTCAGACGGAGGTCATGCCTTACAAATTTGATTGTATTTTTTGAGGAGGTAACCAGGTGTGTAGATGAGGGTAGTGCAGTTGATGTAGTTTATATGGATTTCAGCAAAGCCTTTGACAAGGTCCCACATGGGAGACTAATAAAGAAGGCAAATGCACATGGGATACAGGGTAATTTAATAAGGTGGATTCAAAATTGGCTTAGTTGTAGGAGACAGAGGGTGATGACAGAAGAAAGCTTTAGTACCACAAGGATCTGTGCTGGATCCCCTATTATTTGTCATTTATATAAACGACATAGATGACTATGTGGGGAGTAGGATTAGTAAGTTTGCGGATGACACAAAGGTTGGCCGGGTGGTTAATAGTGAGGTTGAGTGTCTTGGGCTACAGGAAGATATAGATGGGATGGTCAAATGGGCAGATAAGTGGCAGATGGAATTTAACCCTGAAAAGTGTGAGGTGATACATTTTGGAAGGATTAATTTGACAAGGAAGTATTCAATGAACAGCATGACACTAGGAAGTTCTGAGGAACAAAGGGACCTTAGCGTGTGTGTCCATAGATCTCTGAAGGTGGAGGGTCATGTTAGTGGGGTGGCGAAAAAGGCATATGGGACACTTGCCTTTATCAATCGAGGCATAGATTACAAAAGTAGGAAGGTCATGTTGGAGTTGTATTGAACCTTGGTGAGGCCACAGCTGGAGTACTGTGTGCAGTTCTAGTCGCCACATTATAGGAAGGATGTGATTGCACTGGAGGGGGTGCAGAGGAGATTCACTAGGATGTTGCCTGGGATGAAACATTTAAGTTATGAAGAGAGATTGGATAGACTTGGGTTGTTTTCGTTGGAGCAGAGAAGACTGAGGGGCGACCTGATCGAGGTGTACAAGATTATGAGGGGCATGGACAGGGTGGATAGGGAGCAGCTGTTCCCCTTAGTTGAAAGGTCAGTCACGAGGGGACATAAGTTCAAGGTGAGGGGCAGGAGGTTTAGGGGGGATCTGAGGAAAAACCTTTTTACCCAGAGCGGTGACGATCTGGAATGCACTGCCTGGGAGGGTGGTGGAGGTGGGTTGCCTCACTTAAAAAGCACCTGGATGAGCACTTGGCACGTCATAACACTCAAGGCTTTGGGCCAAGTGCTGGTAAATGGGATTAGGTAGGTAGGTCAGGTGTTTTGCACGTGTGAAGGGCCTCTTCTACACTGTGTGATTCTGTGATTATGTGCTGTAAATCCATGTAATGCCAGTAAAAGGGTTAACATCTTAAATAGTTTAAAAAATGCACCAGCCTGTAGTAGCTGGTTAAAGTGGGGAACGCATCTTAAGACCCTGTCTGAGAGGCTTGTTTCACGCGAAGACTCGGGGCGGAATTTTACACTACCATCACGATGGGGGCGGGGCCAGAAAATCCCAACGTAGGTGTGAGTGGAAAATAGTGAGATGCATTCACAGTGAAGACTAAATGTCATGGAACCAATCTGGACTCTTTCAACAACCTGAGAAACTCAGTCAGAACTAACAGAACAGTAAAACCATAAGTTCCAACTCTCTCCCAAAGGATGGTGACTGAGTTTCTCTGGAATCCAATTCACAGTAAAGTATCTTTCTGATCCACAGTTATTTTTCAGTTCATATTATTTTCACAACATTAAATGCTAAACTACTGCTAACATCATTCAGACTAACTTTTCATTGGAAGTTAATTATTTGATTTGAGGACATAGCACCAGCTGTGAGAGATAATCCAACTTCCTGTACTTACACAGCTAGCCAAGCCATCCTTTAGAATCGAAAGGTACACAGGGTTTCTAATAAAAGGGAGAACTTAGCCTCTTAAATGTGCAGTTAGATTAGAAACAGCCCATGTTTCAGCATATGTGGAGGCACCATCTCCTATCCGTTTCTTCAGAACTAATTTCCCAAAACTAGCTTGAGGGAATGATTGTGAAACATGTCAAGCCATCGAACGCCAATTCTCATAAAGATGCAATAGCAGTGGGTTCTGTAAATACAGTCTGTGTTTGTGAATGATGCAGCGGGATGAGTATATAGGATAAAAGCAAAATACTGCAGATGCTCGAAATCTGAAACAAAAACAAAAATTGCTGGAAAAACTCAGCAAGTCTGACAGCATCTGTGGAGAGGAAGACAGAGTTAGCGTTTCGAGTCCATATGACTCTTCATCAGAACTGATTCATCAGAACTGATGAAGAGTCATACGGACTCAAAACGTTAACTCTGTCTTCCTTTCCATGAGTATGTAGGACCCTGTCAAATGTTTGACTATAGTACCAGCAATCCCACTGTACTTTGATGGGCTGAATGGCCTCATTCTGTGCTGTATTAGCTCTATGGCTCTACTCTGATGCGGGGCCTTGGCCCAGAACATTCTTTTCACTTTGACGTCGGTGTTGATACTGTTCTTGCCTCTGGGGGGCAGCATCGATACTGCTGCCTAACACTGGAAGCTCATCTGGTACTGATCTGTAAACTTTGGGAGTTGATCTAACATTTGATCATTGACACCAAGTGGCTCTCAGAGCTGGGAATTAACGGGGAGAGGATCTATGATTAACAGATAATGAAAACAGGTCAGGCATGTGACAGGGAAATTTGGCGTACAGTCTATGGATAGAGTGAGTTCAAGGGGCAGAACGGACCTGTTTCCATTTTTTAACCCTCTCCTTTTCTTTGCTGCCTCCACACTGGCTGCAAACATGTTCATTACACATTAGTTCACAGACACTTTCTGTGAATGTCTGTGGTTCATGGGGAAAAGTTCAAACGTAGCTTCCTGTCTGAATTGCTAATGCTCTGTGAGCTATAAGCGGCGATAGCTGAGTGTACAGCTGAGGCTGGACGTGCAGAGCCAGTTTGTCAGCTGCAAAATGAGGAACCAAACCAGATCCAAGGAGGGAACACAGGCCTTTTTAACACTACTGCCAGTGTAATATTAGAAAACCAGCCCCCATCATTCAACTGATTTATTGCTGGCCAGCCAGTAAAGGCTGTTTAAATAAGGTGTTCAGAGACCGATTGTTGATCCTGCTGCAAGCAATGCTGTGATTTACAGATGGCTCTCAGCCCATCTGACTAGCAATCTGGCCGAGAAAGTTGGTATAAACACTGAGCGCATTTGGATGCTATTTCTCCAACTGCTCGCCAAACAGAAGATTTAACTCACCCTACAAAATCACAAGATCATAACAGATGAGAGAGGCCATTCACAGAGATATAGGAACATGAGGAGGCCATTCAGCCCCTTGAGCTGATTCCACCATTCAAGCAGATCATGGCTGATCTGTATCTCAACTCCATTTACCTATATTGTGGCTACATATCTCTCCACATCCATACCCATTTGGCCCATCTTAGTTCATTCTTCCAGAAAGATCCTAATAAATCCCCCACTGTAGCATACAATTGTTTTTTTTAATGATTCCAGGGTTTAGGGCTCCATTACACCAACTGGAAGACTGCTCCGGACATTGATCAGTCTTTGGGTTCAGTTTTGATTCTCTTAACCTAACAGGATGGTAATAATCTCGGGATAGGGCAGTAACCTTCTCACCCCCTTGCCACTGGCTTCCACCTGAATCAGGGTAGATTCCTTTTTTAATATGGGAATCATGCTCTTGGAACATAAATAGGGCGCTGAGTGCCATTTAAGGCAGGAGCTGGTTGGAGTCTGCACAGGGCTCACTCCACCCAACTCCACGGGTGATGGAGCACACAGGGCACAGCCGTGGGTTAGCCTCAGATAAATAAGCTGGGCAGCTGCCACTCTGGCACAATCACCCTCAGCCATTGTGATTATCCCCCCACCAGCCCCACCCAATGATCTCTCTTCCTGACGGCAATCCTCTGACACGGGGTCAGCCTCATGGCTCTTCCCTGCACTGCCTCCAGTGGTTGAATGTCTCCCTTGTATCTCAGTGACCAGATCCTGGTGAAATATTGAAGGTGCAGACTGACCATAGCACTGTGCGGTTTGATCATTATCCTTTGTGTCTTATTCCCTACTTTTTTTGGCCACGTGTAGCTCAACAGCCTACTTGGCTTTGCTGATTGCCATTCTGCATTGATTGGACATGTTTAACGTTAAGTCTGTTAAGACTGCGGGCAATTTTCCATCTTAGCTATTGCGACACCATTCATGTATTGTTTATTTTTTCCTTTATTTGTGCAGCATATTGTACTTGTCTGCATTAAACTTCCTTTGTCATCGCTCGGTCCACTTAAAAAAGAAAAATCTTGCCTTCAAAACATCCCTTTCACCATTGGACATCCCATAGTGCCTTAAAGTATCATCCGTAGTTCAGTGTAAACGCTTTGAGTCAGGCGGTTGTGTATGCCAGTTCCAGACCTGAGCACAAAAATCTAGGCTGACACTCCATTGCCATACTGAGGGAGTGCTGAACTGTCGTGGATGCTACCTTTCATATGAGACGTTAGACTGAGACCCCATGTGTCCTTTCGAGGGCACGTAAAAGATGCCATGGCAGTATTTCAAAGACAGGCAGACGAGTTCTCCTCTGGTTTCTGGCCAGCATTTATCCCTCAGCCACAATTAAAAACAGATTATCGGGTCATTTAGCTTATTGTTTTGTGTGGGTTCCTGCTGTGTACAAGTTGGCTGCCACATTTCTAACATTGACTATGGCTGGAAAAATAGACATTTTGTCAAAGCTTTTCAGGACTCATCAGGACAAATCGTGAGAATACCAAATGTAAAGGGAACAACAATTTATACCGTATGAGAAGAGAATGCTGATTGGTTAGCAAGTGGACTCTGATATATACTCTGAATCCACTATAAGAGTATATATCAGAGTCCACTTGCTAACCAATCAGCATTTTCTTCTCATACATTGTACATAAATTATTGTTCCCTTTACATTTGGTATTCTTGAGAACTGTCCTGATGAGTAAAAAACAAAAAGCTTCAACAAAAAAATATTTTTTTTCAGCAATACTCAGCTTCTGTACTACCAAATGACTATTTCTAACATTATAACAGTGACTACACTTTGAGAAATGATTCATTAGTTATAAAGCACTTTGGGACATCATGACGATGAGGCACTCCGTAAAAGAGAGTTCTTTCCGTTTTCTACATAAGTGTAGTCGCTGTTGTAAAGTGACTACAGAGTTATTTATTTTAACTGGGTTGGCACCAATTTAACATATTGGACAGATGAATAGTATGGTTGGCAAGAGTCACTTCTAAATTTTCTTTATATTTTACCTGGAAGTTTCCCACGACGATGAGCCCTGCAGCGCAGATCCAACATGCCACCAGTGCTGCTGTGTTCAGTAAGGAGTTCTGGTGTCTCTCCATCACCTGCGCGTACCGTAGCAAACCCACCAACATCACTAAAACAAAAGGACATGGTGTCACATCAGCCCATTTATCTGTAACATCTCACATGCCAAAGACAAGAATGATGAGGGAAAACTCTTTCCTCTCAAAGAGGAACATGGAGGGATCCATCCATTTATGCTTTACTCACTTTACAGGTGTTTACAATGAGGACCCACTATTGTCCAGCATTCCTCAAGAAATCCTTTGCCAGTTTGGTATTTTCACACACACTTTTTTTCCCTTTGAGGAATGGTGGGGAAATGTTACAAGGATTAGCAGGCTGATTCTCAACCTGTTGAACTCCATCATGAACACTCCTTCCATAGCCAACAAGCCCTGGAGTGGGACTTGAACCCAGAGCTTCTAGCTCAAAGGCTGGGACATTATCTCCTCGAGTCACAAGACCTCCAAGAGCTCCTTTGCTCTCCTAGGTAATATTGAATTAATCCACAATTACACCTTCATTATCAAACCTTCAGCCTGAGATGTCCCTCAAAAATATCACCTTACATTCACAACTGCTTACTCAGACAGCAATTGTCACCCACTCCTGAAGTGATTATTCCCCCTGGGATAGTTTCCGTTTGGGCTCTGTAGCTCAGTTGGTAGCACTCTCACTTGAGCCATAAGGTTGTGGGTTCAAGTCTCACTCCAGGACTTGAGCACAAAACTCAAGGCTGATGCTCCAGTGCAGGTCCGAGGGAGTGCTGCACTGTCAGAAATGCTTTTTTCTTTCCAGAGCAGACATTAAACTCAGGCCCCGTCTGCCCTTTCAACTCGATGTTAAAGATCCCAGGTCATTAGTTCAAAAAAGAGCAAGGGGGTCCTTCCTGGTGCTCTGATCAATATGTATCCTTTAACCAACATCGCAAAAACAGATTATTTGGTCATTATTATTTTGCTGTTTGTGGAAGCTTACTGTGCATAGATTGGCTGTCATATCTCCTACATCAGTGGCTCTACTTTGAAAGTATTTCATTGGTTGTAAAGCGCTTTGGGAGGCCCTGTGGTTGTGAAAGGCACTATAGAAAAACAGAAAGACTTAAATTTCTTATTGCTTGACGGACATCCATTCAGGCATCTGAGGGAGAAAATATTGCAACGTATTTTCTGGTCCTAGCCCACCAAATGTACTTGCTGTTGTGGGTGGGCACAGCAGGCACAGGAATATGGTAGCAGGCAGGGGGAAGGGGGAAGAGAGAGGAGGAGAGTGTTTTCGTAAAGGGGCATGGTCAATTTAAATGGATGGACAATCAGGTGGGTTTCCTTAAGGACATACATGCCTTCCAACCAAATTTTCCAGTATTTGCAAGGTGCAGGCAATCAGGGCGAGTACAGGGGAATTTTTGGAAAGTTGCAATTAACAACAGCTCACATTTCTGGAGTGTCCAGGACATAGGGAAATATTTCAAGGCTGCTAACAGAGGACAGGTGCGGTGCCAAAGAAAGGAGATATTAACCCGAACGCTTGATCAAAGGAAGAATTTCACAATGTCAGGACATCTCCAAGCACTTCACAGCCAAATAAGAGCTTGCTGAAGTGTATCCAGGTAATCAATGTAATTCACCTTCAGTGTGCCATTATCAGCAAAATTTGTACACTGACGGGTATGTAGAGTAAAAGGGACTCCAGTTACCCCCTCAAAGCAATCCAGCTGGTTAGTGAGCTATGACCTATTTGCTTATAAAATCATGCTGACTATTCCTAATGACCTCGGTGCTCTTAATAACAACCATGTAAAATGGCGCTGCATCAATGACCCATAGCAACAATTTCATCACAAATCACCAGATTAACAAATTCTGTACTAACTGCAAGTGGATCATCAACATCTTCGTCTTAAGTCAACAAAAGCTTCTTAGTTTTATTGGATGTAGCGGTCTTGTGGAGGAGCCCATCAGGGAAATATTGAAAATCAGAAGGGTGGAAGAAACTAAAGGTCCCTCTTAGTCCATCTTCCTAATAGCTCATCCAATATGTGCCCCTCTGTCCAATTCATACATGAAGATAGCTACACTCTACAACCTCAATCATATTCTTCTTCAGTCCTCTCCCCTCCAGAATCCCAAACTGCCTCCATAATATTTTATTCATTTCCCCTTATCATTTCCATAGCTCTACATTGGAACATTACAAAAGTGATTACCCTTCAAAAATTACGTTATTGGTTGTTAAGCGCTTTGGAACAGTTTGTGAAATGAGCTGTCTAAATGTAAGCTTTTTTTTTTCTTTTCTCTTCTCTGTACTTTTCCAGATCAATTTTTCTTTTCTTCAGTTCATTCATGGGATGTGCGCTTCACTGGTAAAGCCAGCACCTTTTTGTCAAGTTGTGTTCGAGACGGTGGTGTGAACCAACTGAGCGGCTTGCTAGGCCACTCCTAAGGACAGTTAAAAATCAACCACATTGCTGTGGATCTGGAGTCATGTGTAGGTCAGACCAAGTAAGGACGGCAGATTTCCTTCCCTAAAGGACATTTGAGAACCATGTGGGTTTTTGTGACAATCTGATAGTTTCATGGTCACCACTACAGTCACTAGCTATTTTTTTCTAGTGAAGGTTGCAAAGCTGCACAGAATACTGATGTGGGACACGGCCATCGCTACATATAATGTTAAGATTATTTCCATTGACCTTCACTCCATTTCTCATTCTCTGCAGCCTACTGCCCATTAGCTTTGTGACAGCAGACAATGGTTTAATGGCTTGAGAGGTCTGTGCACTGAGACTGCAAGATGTTTTTCCTGACTGCCTTGGTCAATATTTTTCCATTAACCCTACATTTCCTCTGCCTGTTCCCAATTCCTAAATGCATGGTGTTACATTTGTCTACATTAAACCCCCATAACCCTGTGTGTGTGTACAAGAAGACATTTCCTCAAACATAATGTCTGGTTGACACTTCCCTAAGGCTACAAAACCTGGATTAAATGATCAAAAGACTAAAATCCTTTGAAAAGTGGACATACAGGAGGGCATTAGTGAGACTGCACCTGAATTCTGTGTACAGTTTTGGTCTCCTTATTTTAAAAAAGATATAATTGTGTTTGAAGCAGTACAGAGGAGGTTCACCTGATTCATTCCTAGGATGAGGGGCTTATCCTATGAAGAAAGGTTGAACAGGTTGGGCCTGTACCCAATGGAGTTTAGAAGAATGAGAGGTAATTTTGTTGAAACATAAAAGATCCGGAGGGGACTTGCCAAGATAGATACCAGGAGGACGTTTCCCCTTGTCGGGGAGACTAGAACCAGGGAACACAGCTCAAGAATAAGAGGTCTTCCTTTTATGACTGAGATGAAGAGAATTTTGTTTTCTCTCAGAGAGTATGAGTATATAGGCTAGCTGGAAGAAGAGTAAGCAAAAACAGGATGTGCAAGCTGCTGAGTCTGCCCATTACTCCTGTGCATCCAACCTCAGTGACTTGATCTGACTTCTCCCCAACTTTCACTCTGCATGATTGTGTCTGGTTCCTGTTTAGCAACTCTTTCTCAGTGTCTTTCCTGAAATTGAAAGGAGAAGAGTTTATGGAAACTCTATTCCTAGTGCAAAACCTACCTCAACGAGAAGCTGTCAAAAGATCGAGCATGAAAGTGCCTCCACTTTCACAACTCATAGCCTTCCAAGAAATTAAACTGGCAACTAGAAAAGTGATGACTTTGTGACTCAGGTGCACTGACTGTCCCCACCACCTTATTCTCCACTCCCCCTGAGACAGAGACCTCAGCAGACCTGCAGTCTCTCAAAACTCACCCCAGTGAGTAGAACCTGTGGATAGTTCTGTGAAGGTGGAACACTGGGCGAGGCTGTGACAGAGGATGTTGTGGTCAGCATGTTTAAAGGAGAATAAACTGAAGGGGGTAAATGGCAATTACGGTTAATGTGCAAACAAATTACAGCATTATACTGACAGATTAATAATAATTGATAATTGCAGTATTACACTCAGGGTTAATAATATGCAATGAATACAGTGTTACTTTGAGATGGTGAGATGTGATACAGCGCGACACCAGGGAGCACTACACCCAAGAGTTAATGATATATAATGGTTACAGCACTGAGGGGTTACTGCTATGCATTGAGTACTTTTAGACCAAGGGATTAATGGTACATAAAGAAATGTTTGCCTTTATATAGCGCCTTTCCCTATCATGTTTTTATAATGATATAAGCTCATGAGGGTTTGTGTATACACGTTGTGCATTCATTTATTAAGTGTAGGCACGTGGTAATGTGTATATATATGGATAGAAATCTTGAAGACACCAGCAGCAGAGCTGTGTGTGAGATCTGCTGAATGCTTCAATCGTACAATTCAAGATAAAGAAGCAAACACCACTGAGCAAACTAATGAGAACATACTGTGAGCGACAGGTCTCACAGATCAGGTTTCCTTTCGATGGTCAGCCAATAAATGAAGCTGATGTATTGGCTATGTTGGAAATGGAAGACAAAGGCATCAGCAGCAGAGCTGCCTGTGTGACCTCTGCTGAAAAAGCAAAAGCAAAACTAAAACTGGATCACATGACACACTTTCTTTCTAGTGATTTCATGCTGCATCTCTTAAAGGCAGATTACAACATTCCTGACCTCAAGACATCCTAAAGAGCTTCACAGCCAGCTAACTACTTTTGTAGTGTAATCACTGTTATAATCCCTCCGTGGATCGCCACTTTGATATGGTGGACAGACTTGTGCGCCCCGACGATCCCTTGATCCATGCCGTTGGGAGCGCCTTGCTCCTGGCAAGGCCAGTCATGGCGACAAGGTCAGGGAGGGGGGGTGCCAAAGTGTGGTCCAAAACGTTCTCAACAGCAGAACGGGCGAAGGAAGATTGTGCGTCTCACCGGCTGCAAAGGCGGAAGAAGGCTGCAGCAGCAAGCGACACCAACCTGTCAAGATGGCGTGGACAATGACAGCACTCCAAGGCCCCTATATTAAAGAAAGCCACACTGAAGATTCTATCATCATCCCTTTGCCAAGTCTCACCTTGGTGAGAAAAGGTTGAACATGCTGGACCTGTACCCAATGGAGTTTAGAGATTGAGAGGTGATCTTATTGAAACATATAAGATTCTGAGAGGCCTTTGTGAAGTGGGTGCTGAAAGAATGTTTCCCCTTGTGGGAGAAACTAGGGGATCTACTTTAGACGGAGATGAGGAAAAATGTTTTCTCTCAGAGGGTTGTGTGTCTTTGGAACTCTCTTCCCCAGAGAGCGGTGGAGGCAGAATCATTGGATATTTTTAAGAGGTTGATAGATTCTTCATTAACAAAGGGAGTCAAAGGTTACCGGGAGCAAGTGGGAACGTGCAGTTGAGGCCACAATTAGATCAGCCACGGCCTTATTGAATGGTGAAGCAGGTTCGAGGGGCCAAATAGACTACTCCTGCTCCTAATTCTTATATTTCTATGCAAGTCCTGTGGCGATGGAGAATTGGCACCCTGCCCCATGTGCCCAAAGATTTGTGGGTTGAGAATCAGCCTGCTGAAGGCCCTTGGCAGAAAAGCATGACCCTGAGTACACATTGTCAATGAACTGAGGGACAGCCAATGCAAAGACTGTTGTAATGTAAGAAACGTGGCAGCCAATTTGTGCACAGCAAGCTCCCACAAATGGCAATGAAATGAAACACCAAATCATTTGTCTTAGGTGTTAGGTGGAAGGATAAATATTGGACACAAACCCCTTACTCATCTTTGATTAGGGATCTTTTACATTCACCTTGGGGACAGATAGTTATAGTGTTTCATCAACGGGCCACCTGAGATATTACTGAGTCTCTAATTACTGCATGACAGAGAGGGTTAAGTGGCTAACAAACGATGGCTATAAGGTTGCAAAGAGGAGATAATGATACATGATTAGTTCATGCATGTTACATGTTACACCAAAGGGTTAAATACATGCAACGATATGTTTCTTCACCTATGTTTCTTAGTTTTACTGGCACTGCGTGACATTAAAAGAACAGCAACCAAAAGTTACACAATTTCTCACATTAATATGAGAACAGTGAAACATTGTTCTTAAAGCAGATCTGATAAGGGCATAAGAAGAGGCCTAAGTGAGGTTTAGTTAACTATCTCTGGGGGAATAACTAGAGTCGAACACATAGACTTCATTCTGCAATCCCGCACTCCCATCAGTTTGAAATCACCCCATCACAACATAGGCTCTAAGCTGCCAAATGGCAGATTACTTCCCAGCTCTGAAGAAGAGTCATACAGAGACAAAACATTAACCCTGTTTCTCTCTCCACGGATGCTGCCAGACCTAAATGTTTTCCAGCATTTTCTGTTTTTGTTTCAGATACTTCCTAATGTCCCATGTTCATGCTGTCTGCAAACGTGTGAGGCACATTTGCTATGAATGACAACCTTTATAAAAGATCTTGGCTAACAGAACACAGGATGAACAAGCATAAGTGAACCAGATGACAACTGGTGATAGTTTCATGCTCAACATTACTGAGACTCTCTATCAATTCCAGATTTTATTCAGTGAATTTAAATTCCAACAGCTGCCATGATGTGATTTGAACCCACATCCCCAGATCGTTAGCCCAAATCTCGGGATTACTAGTCCAGTGACATTACTACTGTGCCTCCATCTTCCACAGATAAGAACATCAGAACTAGGAGCAGGAGTAGGCAATTCAGCCCCTCGAGCCTGCCCCACCATTCAATACAATCATGGCTGATCTCATTTCGGCCTCAACTCCAATTTCCCGCCCTCTCCCCATAACCTTTCAACCCGTTGCTAATTAAAAATCTGTCTATCTCCTCCTTAAATTTATTCAGCGTCCCGGCATCCACTGCACTCTGAGGTAGTGAATTCCACAGATTCACCACCCTTTGAGAAAAGTAATTCCTCCTCACCTCTGATTTAAATCTACCACCCCTTAGACTAAAACTATAGCCTCTCGTTCTAGAATGCCCCACAAGGGGAAACATCTGCTCCACGTCTACTTTGTCTATCCCCTTTAGCATCTTATATACCTCAATTAGATCTCCTCTCATCCTTTTAAACTCTAGTGCGTATAGACCTAAACTGCTCAATCTCTCCTCATAAGACAAGCCCCGCATCTCTGGAATCAATCTAGTGAACTTCCTCTGAACTGCCTCCAATGCAATTACATCCTTCCTCAAGTAAGGGAACCAAAACTGTGCACAGTACTCTAGGTGCGGTCTCACCAATGCCTTGTACAATTGCAACAACACTTCCCCATTTTTATACTCTATTTCTTTAGCAATAAATGCCAAAATTGCATTTGCCTTCCTTATTACCTGCTGTACCTGCATACTAGCTTTCAGCGATTCATGCACGAGGACACCCAGATCCCTCTGCACTGAAGCATTCTGAAGTTAAATAAGTTGCTTTTTCATTCTTCTGACCAAAATGGATAACCTCACACCTATCCATGTTAAACTCCATCTGCCAAATTTTGGCCCATTCTCCTAACCTGTCCATATCCATTTGTAAATTTCTTATTTCTTCATTACAACTTACTTTCCCATCTATTTTGGTGTCATCTGCAAGTTTAGTTATAGTACCTTCTATCCCTAAATCCAAGTAATTAATATAGATTGTAAATAGTCGGGGCCCAAGGACAGAACCCTGTGGCACCCCGCTAGTTACAGCTTGCCATCCAGAAAAAGACCCATTTATCCCGACTCTCGGCTTTCTGTTAGTTAGCCAATCCTCTATCCAAGCTAATATATTACCCCTAACTCCGTGTGGTCTTATCTTGTGTATTAATCTTCTGTGCGGCACCTTATCAAAGGCCCTTTGGCAGTCCAGATCTGATAAGGGGCATAAGAAGAGGCCTAAGTGAGGTTTAGTTAACTATCTCTGGGGGAATAACTAGAGTCGAACACATAGACTTCATTCTGCAATCCCGCACTCCCATCAGTTTGAAATCACCCCATCACAACATAGGCTCTAAGCTGCCAAATGGCAGATTACTTCCCAGCTCTGAAGAAGAGTCATACAGAGACAAAACATTAACCCTGTTTCTCTCTCCACGGATGCTGCCAGACCTAAATGTTTTCCAGCATTTTCTGTTTTTGTTTCAGATACTTCCTAATGTCCCATGTTCATGCTGTCAGCAAACGTGTGAGGCACATTTGCTATGAATGACAACCTTTATAAAAGATCTTGGCTAACAGAACACAGGATGAACAAGCATAAGTGAACCAGATGACAACTGGTGATAGTTTCATGCTCAACATTACTGAGACTCTCTATCAATTCCAGATTTTATTCAGTGAATTTAAATTCCAACAGCTGCCATGATGTGATTTGAACCCACGTCCCCAGATCGTTAGCCCAAATCTCGGGATTACTAGTCCAGTGACATTACTACTGTGCCTCCATCTTCCACATATAAGAACATCAGAACTAGGAGCAGGAGTAGGCAATTCAGCCCCTCGAGCCTGCCCCACCATTCAATACAATTATGGCTGATCTCATTTCGGCCTCAACTCCAATTTCCCAATGACAGACGTTAAACTAACTGGCTATAGTTTCCTACTTTCTGCCTCCCCCCCTTTTTGAATAAGGGCCACAACATATTGCTCCAAGAAACAATCTCTAATACAATCTATGAACGCTCCCTCGAGGCTACCCTTGCCAATTTGATTAGTCCAGTCTACATACATATTAAAATCACCCATGATTAATGCTGTGCCTTTCTTACATGCTCCCAGTATTTCCCGGTTTATACTGTGCCCTACTGATGAACTACTGTTTGGGGACCTATAGATTACTCCCACCAGGGATTTCCTTCCCTTGCTATTTCTTATTTCTACCCAGACTGACTGTACGTCTTGCTCTCCAGTGCCTATATCATTCCTCACTATAGCACTGATCTCTTCCTTTACTAACAAAGCTACACCACTTCCTTTTCCTTCCTGCCTATCCTTCCAAAACACTGAGTACCCTTGGATACTCAACTCCCATACCTGTTCTCCCTGTAACCACGTCTCAGTAATCGCTACCAAATCATACCTATTTATCTACATTTGCACTGTTAACACATTAGTTTTATTCCGAATGCAATGTGTATTCAGATACAAAGCCTTTAAGTTTGCCCCATTGTCAATTTTCCCCACTCTTATATGATTCTTTGGTGCAATATGGCGTTCACGCACACAGTCCCTTCCTTTCACCGCCCCCCACCTCCGCAACCGTCCGAACAGAATAGCTCCCTCTTTCCCAAGTACTGGTGCCAATGTCCCATGAATTCGAACCCATTTCTCCCACACCAATCTTTGAGCCACACATTTACCTCTTTAATCTTATTGACCCTGTGCCAATTAGCTCGTGGCTCAGGTAGCAATCTGGAGATTATTACCTTACATACAGATGTCACCCTACACTCCTGATTTCCTAGACCCAGTAGAAAAACACCACACCGATAGGCTATGTATCTCAGGCTAAACTACTAATTCAAAGTTCATTCCAGAAGTTACACAAGTAAACCACCCGGAGTTAAAAATCCACCCTTGAAAATATTAATTGGGTCACAGAATTACATGTAATATAACTGAGTTAAGTTTGCTTGATGTCACAGGGAGAAAGAGTTTGGGGAGTTGGAGAGAGTCATCAATATGGATCATGCTGAACTGAGAAGAGAAGGACCCAGGGCAGCAACCTTTGGGTTGGCAAAGAAATCTCAAAGACACTGAGTGTAATTTTTCCAAAGATGTGCCAGACGTTTTTGGTTGGTTTTGGGGAGTGTAGGTTAGAACAAGTGGTAGGGAGTTGATCCTAATGGCCATTTGTATGATCACTTGGAAAACCAGCCATTCCATTGAATGCTAATAGCCGTTCTAAGGTGTTAGGGAGCAAAGCATCTATTTGATCAACAGCCCATTCACCAGCTCAAACATCCACTGCCCCCACTGGCACACTGTAGCTGCAGTGCATGCACCTGTTGGGCTGAATGGCCTGCTTCAGCACCATAAATCTTACTTTTATTCTTTCATGGGATGTGGGTGGGGGTAGCAAGGCCAGCATTTGTTGTCCATTCCTAATTGAGAGGCTTACTCAGACCATTTCAGAGGGCAGTTAAGAGTCAAGAGTGGGACTGAAGTCATATGTAGGCCAGACCAAGTAAGTATGGCAGATTTCCTTCCCTAAAACACACTGGCAAACCAGATGGCTTTTTATGACAATCAGTAATAGTATCATGGTCAGATTTTATTAATTGAATTTACGTTCTACCAGCTGCTGTGGTGGGATTTGAACCCATGTCCCCAGAGCATTAGCCTGGGCCTCTGGATTACTTGGCCAGTAATATTACCACTACACCACCATCTACTGTACTATTATGATGTCATATCCACAGGTTAAAAAGCAACAAGTCTGCCCTGAGATTGATTCTAATTTGTACATTGAATTTGTCTCCCATGGTCCCGCTCACTTGATCCTTGGTTATTATGGTTACCTACCAGGAGTGAACCACATTTGATTTGCTGTGTCCTTTTAAGGCCAATCCCCAATTCCTGCCTGTAGCAAGGCCAGGTATACATTTGGCATGTTGATGAGTGACAGACCCGCACTGAAAGACTTTTACACATGTCATTATGGAAGGAATTGGGAATGGAGTTGAACACTGTGCAATCATTTGGGGTCTTCCCCTTTTCTGACCTTATGATAGAGGGAAGGACATTGGTGAAGCGGCTGAAGATGGTTGAGCCTATGACAGTGAGGAACTCCTGCAGTGATGTCCTGGGGTTGAGATGGTTGTCCTCCAACAACTATAACCAGCTTCCTTTGTGCTAGGCGTGGCTCCAGCTAATGAGGAATGTTGCCCCTGATTCCCATTGACTTTGATTGTAATAGGATCCCTTGATGCCACACTCAGTAAAAAGCTGCCATTATTGTGCTCTGTGCCCTGAGTATTTTGAGCTCCAGTCACACGGGAACCACAACTCTCTTTAGCAGCTCCAGTCTCCCTTGTTCTCAGTCTCAGTAACATTCCAGACTTTAACATCAAAGGCCATGGAACTTACCAGAAAAGATGGACAAGTTTCCACAGGCACAGAATCCTGGGCTGACGACTAATATTGTATTGCTCACATCAAGCACTTTGTAATGAGCAATTTACCTCACCTGACATTTTGTCGAATTCCTTCCTTATATGAATATTACCGAATTGGCTGGCATTTAATGCCCATCCCTAACAGATGCAAAATAGCTCCCCTCATGCCTGCAGATTTAACACTTTACTGGGTGCATAAATATTTACCATCAACAGCTTGCACTTATATAGCACCTTTAACCTAGTAAAACATCCCAGGGCACTTGACAGGATTGTAACCATGCAGAAAATAACACTCAGCCACTTAGGGGGATATTAGGGCAGGTGATCAAAAGCTTGCTCATAGTGATAAGTTTTAAGGAATGTCGTACAGCAGGAGAGAGGGGTGGATAACGGAGGTTTGGGGAGGGAATCCCAGAGCTTAGGGTCTAGAAAGATGAAGGCACAGCCACCAAGGTTGAGTTAAAAGAAGCAGGGGTTGCAGAAGAGGGCAGAGTTGGAGGAACGCAGACTCCACAGAGAGCTCAAAAGAGGTTGCAGAGATAGAAAGAGGCGAGGCCATAGTGGGCTTTGAACAGGAAGATAAGAATTGGATCAGAAGCCAATGTAGTTGAGCAGGCACTGCAGCAATGCCTCCCTCTAAAATTTTTTTTGGAGTGCGCAAATGATTAAGTGCATGGCCCTTATAAATTATTTTGCTTGGCCACACGTTTGCGGTAACTTAAACTTATGCTGGGCTTGCATGGGGACTCCCTGGTTGCTGCCCAGCCCACAGAGCTTTGAGGGAACATTGTGCATGAATGAAAGTTGATGTGAGTTAGGACACAGGCAGCAGAGCTTTGGATGTGCTCAAGTTTATGGCAAAAGGGAGGCTGGCCAAAAGAGCATCGGGTTAGGGGAGTGTGGAGGTAACAAAAGCATGAATGAAGGCTTCAGCAGCAGATAGGTTGAGACGGGCAGAGCTGGCTGATATTACAGAGGTGGAAGTAGGAGGTCTTAGTCTTGGAGAGGGTATGTGGTCGGAAGCTTAGCCTGGCATCAAATAGGACCTTGAGGCTGGGCACAGATTGGTTCAGCTTGAGACAAGGTCCAGGCAGGGGGATGGAATCAGTGGCTGGGGAGCAGAGTTTGTGGCAGAGGCCATAGGACAATGGCTTTAGTTTTCCCAATAAATAATCAGTTATTGCCTACAATGGGAAGATCTTTTGGGCAGATTGAACTCCTATCTCCAAGAACCACGGTAGTATGTTGGCCAATGGCTATGGTAGCATAGTGCTTCTGTACTCAACTAATGACCCAAGATCGCAAGTTCAAATCCCACCACAGCACCTGAAAATTCAATTGAATAAATTCAAATCTAGAATAAAAAGCCGGTCTCAGTAATAGTGGCCAAGAAATTACAAGATTGTTGTAAAAACCCATCTGATTCACTAATCCCCTTCTGGGAAGGAAGTCTGCCATCCTTCACCCTATCTGGCCTACATTTGCCTGCAGACCCAAGCAATGTGGTTGACCCCTAGCTGCCCTCTGAAATGGCTGAGAAAGCCACTCAGTTGTATTAATGAAGGTGGCAGCACCACCTTCAAGGACAATGAAAGATGGGTAATAGATTTTCACCTCGCCAGCAATGCCCACATTCCATGAACGAATAAAAAGTCCACACGGCAGCAATAACTTCCACGGGCTTTTCTCTGGACTTTTCTCGAAGCTAAAGGAGTGAATAATTCCTCCACAGGAAAAAAATGTGATCTCGTGTCAAGATGAGGCGAACATTTCTAAGCTGAAACATTTCCAAACTGGCTCGAAGGATTTTCATTCTCATGATTACTGCACTTATTTGAAGTCGGGGGCTGGTTTAATTGCACAGTGTGGTTTAATCAGCTCCGAGTGTACGCAGAGTCAAGCTGAGACACAAATGCTGCTTGCGTTTTGTGATCCCACCATGACCTCGGCTCCACATTGCGATGCACAAGGGGTTCTCCCTTTGCAATCTGATGAAGATAGTTGCCACGCGGCAGGGCAATCAGGACACGGTGACCTCCTGCAGAGGGTAGCCTGCTGAGCTATGTTTTTGATGCCAATAGTGCGGCAGGAAAAGAAGTTTATGCCTGCGGATTGACGCCTGCCATTTCAAAAAGAAAAATCTCACAGCCCTTGCGAATTTTCGACTTGCACGTTTGGACAGAATTCTCCGCTCCCACCAGCAGCAGGAATTGTGGCGGGCGGGCGCACAAAAGCTGGCAAACGCCTGTTTCCCACGGGTGGAAAATTAGTTTGGAATATTTGTTCTCCCAACTTTGACGACGGGTTTCCCGCTGATCCATGTTGGCAACCATATTTGCATCTCACGAATGTTTATTAGAAGGCCAACCCGCCGGAATTATGTTCCCCCTCCGCCCCACCAGTGGATTGTTAGAATACATCGTTTTCCGGCTGTATGTAAATGGCGGGTACCTGGCAAGCTTCACCTCATTCCGAGGTGTGTATTCGCTGCTTTCACCTACCTTTAAGACCAGTGCTGTGAGATTTTGGGGGGCTTGACAGAGGAGGCAGGTTTATGGGGGAAGATGGGGCTGGGGGGGGCGGGGGCAAGTGTGTCCAGGGACGGGCTTGTGGGTGGCCGGGGAAGTGGGGAGTCAGTGGCGTTGACAGTGGAGAACTTAGGCTACTGGTGGGAGGAGGGAACAGTCACAGTTAGAGGGGGAGTGGGATGCGGTAGGGTGGCAGGTTCAGGGTGAGGGTCTGGGTAGGTGGAAGTCTTGTTGGGTGGGTCACAGATGGGGACAAGACAGGTGGCTCGGATCACAAGCAGGGGCAGGGTCAGAGTGGGCATGGGGACGGTAAGAGGTGTCGGCTCTGAGGGGAGGAATGGCATGCGGAGGTGATCGTTATAGGTTGTAATGGGGGGAGGTTCAAGGGTGACAGAAGGGAGGGGGAATGGTGATATTCAGTGGGTCTGTGGTTCTGAGTGGAAGTTGGTGGAGAGTAGAGGGTAGAAGATGGTGGAGCGTGTCTGAAAAGTTGAGTGCACCGTTTTCTCAAGGCTGTTCTTGACAACACATTTGCTCTGGGCGTGTGAATCCTCGAAATGGAAGGAGGGTCTTTTTGGGTGGGTGGAGTTCAAGGTCAGCACAAGCGGCCGACTAAAGGACCAGTCTAATAGTTTGAGGCAACTGGATGTCAAAGATGCTCAGCTGTGTTCCCCTCTCTATGGTGAAACCCACACAGCAGCAGGTTTGTTCCTGACTCATGTGTCTCCTAACATTGAGATCCCAGCAAGGTGTGGAGCTGCCGTTCATTCTGTGCCATTTGCCATTGGCTGCAGCCAGAGCCAGGGGTGAAGAAAGGGAGGGAGGTGGAATGCTTCCAAGGGGTATGGCTAGGGGAGGGCAGCCAACTCCCCCTGGGTGAATGGTCATGGCTGACAAGGGATCATGTGGTTAGTCTTTCTATGCTGTCAAGGCAATAGTCTCTATACAGAGTTTCAAGGGTAGTGGAGACAAGCGGAATAGTGTCTTGTGTGAGGCTTCTTGCACATGGTTCTCATCACCCTGGTCAAAGAGTAATATTTCCATATACGTTCATGTATGAACAGGAGGAACACCCATCTCTAGTCCTCCAGGACGTCCTTTACCTGGAAGGGGTGGGGTGGGGATGCCATGTCTAGAAGGAGGCCAGGTAAAGGGCTTAGCACTTGCCTCTTTGCTTTGAGATGGAGGGAAACCTGCAAAGGACATGCTCAATAAATGTATCACTTCAATCCGTTCACACATCCACCGAGGCACAGATGTCTCAGGTTACAGGTCACGCTGCCTTGGTGATGGCTCCCATCCAAATGAAGAGAAGGGGCCCATCGCAGGTTGGCACAGGCCTTGAGCAGCAAGAGGCAGCGGGGCCTCTATAAAGCCAAGATGCTGGCGAACATGAAGCACTGCAATGGCGAGCATTGGCCCGATCATGGGTGTATTGCCAGCAGTGCTTTTATCTAGAGGTGAGTGAAAGGCAAGGCTAGTGGTGCCCTCGTAGGTCCCGGGATGTGGTTATTCACATCTGCCGGCTTCTCCGGTACGAGCTGTGGCCACAAGGACTCTGGAGGAGTGAAGCAGAGCTCCTAGCCCGCAGTGAGTGAATGCCTGTTAGGGTGTCCTTTCAATATGGCGCAGGACCTTTGACCCCGATGAGGTAACAGCAGGAGGGGTAACTTCCTGCCTTTTCCTGCCATGGAATTTGCCGAGCTCCTAGCTTATGCAGTAATTAATGAGCTGAAAAGCGGCAGGTCATGTGTGTTCACCCACCCTGCTACCCAGTGGGAATCACCCTGACTTTCCCGGCCGCCAACAGACTTAGTCTGCGGAATGGAAAATCCCGCCCATTGTCCTGGTCAAGTAGTTTGTTCGCTTCCACTTCTCCTCCTCTCATAAGGGCACTGATTTCTTGCACTCTCTGGCACGCCACCCTGTGCCCATTGTTCATGTGAGGATGGGAATAGAGAACATTCAATGAACCCGCTCCCCGCTAGATGTTTCTCGTTGATTTCACACTCACCTCCTGGTGCTAACTCATGATTTATTTGCTTCAACTTGACATGGTGGGATTTGAAGTCACAAAGGAATGCTCCCAGGCATAAGGAACTTTAGCTACAAAGGTTGGATTGGAGACGCTGCGGCCGTTCTTGGACTGAAAGAGATTGAGGGGAGACCTGATCGAGACGTAAGAGATTTTGCTAGCTTTCCATAAAGGAAAGCTGTCCCCATGAGCTTATGCTACAAGAACTCAGGGACACAGATGTAAAGGTTTCAGGCAGAGATACAGAGAGGGCTGCGAGGAGGATGTTTTTTTTTTATTACACAGCGAGTGGTAATAACCTGGAACTCGCTGCCTGCGGGGAAGCAGTGACAATCAATGATTTCAAAAGGAAATTGGATGGGTGCTTGAGGGAAATAAACTTGCAGGGCTATGGGGATAGAGAGTGGGAACAGGACTAACTTGTCAACAGAGAGCTGACATGGACTCGATGGGCCAAATGGCCTCCTTCTGTGTCATTATGACTCCATGACCTCTGGGTCACTAGTTTAGTATCATACCCACTGAACTACTGAATAGCAAACTGGATTTACACCCGAGGGTTACATGCGGTTCCAATACAGCACTAATTTCTCACCCTGGATTCTCTGATAGAGAGGGGACCATAACTGATGCATTAGAGAGCCGATACTGTTAGCTCCAGAGAAATGCATCCCTGCCCTCAGCACCACCCATATCACTTCCCTCCTCACCTCTGTTATATACAAATTTAAATATCTGATGCAAGTGTTATATTTCCGCCAATAATCCAAATATTTCTGCTCACTTATGTTGCCAATTCACTCCCTTGGTTGAAGTGTCCATAACCAGCTAAAATAGATTTAGGATGTGTGATAAGAGGGTTAGAGGGGATTCGATGGACATTTTTTTTTAACCAAGAGAATGACCAGGATCTGGAACTCACTTCCCGAAAAGATAGAGGCAGAGACCCTCATAACAGTTAAAAGGATACTTGAAGTGTTGTAACTTACAAGGCTACAGGCCAAAAGCTGGGATGTGGCTGGATGGCCCCTTGATGGCCAGCATGTGCACGATGGGCTGAATGGCCTCCTTCCACGCTCTAAATTTTAACAATCCTATCATTTCAACCATTTTCCGGGCATGGTGTGCTTGATTGTAACATGAACGGGTTTGAGCGAGTTAAAATCCCGGCCTGTTTCTGCTCAATGTTTATCTTTGTTCAGAACAAGGCACTAGAGCTTGTCTGGGCTGGGGAAAGAGATGTGGAAAAAGATGATCTTATCTTGTTACTGTAAACACATAATAGGCAACATGCTGATGGCGCTGATATTAGGGACCAACACAACACAATCAAGATCTGAGCGACACAGTTTAGGGCTCACTGAACCTTTCATTCACCAAAACAGAAAGATAACATCTATACATGCTGAATGTGTTGAGCGAGTGATATAGTCACTCAGCCAACTTCAGTTGTGCTGCAGTGACTTATGTGACTTACCCATGAAAGAACCGACACTACAGATCAGACTGAAGAGACAGCTCTCGGGAGGGAGGGTGCCACACTTACTGTAGGGGGAGGAGAGAGAGAGAGAGAGAAAAGATACTGAGTGAGTATTACAGGAGTTCTTGTACAAACAGAATAAGCAGCATGAACTTTCACCTAATTCCAATTCTGCTCAGGTTCCAGGAAGAGCAGTTGGGGAATTTCAGTCTCTGGAGAAGCCAAAACATTCGGGGTCAATAAATTTCCAGCCTGAGATAGAGAGAGAAGACGAGAGAATGGAGATAGAGGAAAGCAAAAAGAATGAGAAGGAACAAGGGAGAGAGGATAACAATGGGAGATAGATACGGAGAGAGATAGAGACAGAACATTACCATTTCCTTGACACACAAAGAGACATTCCCTTTCTAAACTTTCTCAAAAGCATTTCATAACACAACCAGAAAATCAATTAATAAAGAAACAGAGGCATCAATAATCTTTTTCATCTCTTGCTGGTGTGTATAACAGAAACAGACAAAGATTTAACTAAAGGGAAACAATAAGTCTGGCAGTGAATTCACAGCATCACTTACATTCTCCTCACTAAATCAATATGAGTATTTGATAGCTAAATAAAACACCAAGCATTCCATCCATTTTCACTCCTGTTAACAATGTAACAAGCCTGTTTATCACATTGTACTGATGGAGGTGACTTGCGCTTGTAGTTTTGTTTGTCAGGAGAAGACTCCCTGGATAACAGGAGAAGCTCGGGGACTGGGGTTGGAACAGTGTTGTCATCAACATCACCAGATGAATGTATGAATGTCTGCTGCTGCATTACTAACCCCAGGTTGGAAAGGATACAGCATACCTACAATAGAGAGAAAACCCATCAAATCACAGAGTGATGTGGTTTTGTCCCAGCAAAACTAGATTCAATGGGAATCAGGGGGAAAACTCACCGCTGGTTGGAGTCATACCGAGCACAAAGGAAGATGGTTGTGGTTGTTGGAGGTCAGTCATCTCAGCTCCAGGACATCACTGCAGGAGTTCCTCAGGGTAGTGTCCTCGGCCCAAACATCTTCAGCTGCTTCATCAATGACCCTCCTTCCATCATAAGGTCAGAAGTGGGGATGTTCATTGATGATTGCACAATGTTCAGCACCATTCATGAGTCCTCAGATACTGAAGTAGTCCATGTCCAAATGCAGTGAGACCTGGACAATATCCAGGCTTGGGCTGACAAGTGCCAAGTAACATTCGCACTACACAGGCAATGACCATCTCCAACAAGGACAAAGCAGCCCGCTTGATTGGCGCCACATCCGCAAACATTCACTCCGTTCACCACCAACGCACAGTGGCAGCAGTCTGTACCATCTACAAGTTGCACTCCAGGAATTCACCAAGGCTCCTTCGATAGCACCTTCCAAACCCATGACCTCTACCATCTAGAAAGACAAGGGCAGCAAATAGATGGGAACACCACCACCTGAAAGTTCCCCTCCAAGTCACTCACCATCCTGACTTGGATCATCACTGTCACTGGGTCAAAACCCTGGAACACCCTTCCTAACAGCACCATGGGTGTACCTACACCACATGGACTGCAGTGGTTCAAGAAGGCAGTTCACCACCACCTTTTCCAGGACAACCAGGGATGGACAATAAATGCTGGCCCAGCCAGCGAAGCCCTCATCCTGTGGGTGAATAAAAAAAGACTATGGAACCTGCAAGTCCCAAGAGAATTGTTGCCAGTTTTCATTGATTCAATCAGCACAGAAGTAGGTTCTTTCCTCAAGGCTCTGCAAATTCCTGTTTTTCAAGTATTTATCTAACGTTAGTATCTAATAAGTTCTGTTGATGGATGTTAAATACCCAGTAGTTGAAGGTAATAAGGTGAACAGGTGTCGTGTATTGATCAGTTAATTATACTCAAATGTGTATATCAAGAAGAGCCAGCCAGCACTGGGGAAGAGGGTGTTGAAGTGGAGAAGGAAGCTCTATGGCAAGAAATAAACACCCTCCACCAAAGCAACCTAGTCTCAGTGTCTTCTTTACAACCAGGCTTAGGAATTTCTCTAGCATCCAATACCTTTTGGAAAGTTACTATTGAATCTCCGCCAGCCTTCCAGTCAGTGCATTCAAGGTCAGAATGACCTGATGTGTAAAACTATTTTTCCTCCTGTCTCATCCAACTCTTTGTCAATTACCTTAGATCTCTGTCCTCTGGTTACTGACCCTCTTGCCAGTGGAAACCGTTTCTTCTCATTTACTTTAGCAAACTCTTCAAGGTTTTGAATACCTGAATTGACCAACTGTTGTGGAAAAGGACAGGGGAATTGTGAATAATGACCTTGCATTGCTCTCCAACCATGCTCCCTCTGTCCCCTCCTAGCTTCAGCCCCAAGTCAAATACGAGTTAAAATTGTCTTTTCAAATTCCCAAGTGTCTAGCCTTTGGTTTTCATTCACCTCAACATTGCTACAGCTACTGATGTGCCTAACCACACCCACACATCCATCTTTCTTGCCCTTGTCCCTGTTGAGATGATTACTATCTCTCACCCTGGTCACCCAACTCCAATCACCAAGGTACTTCCCTCATCTCCACTCCTAAAATGCAGACTTGAACATTTGTGATGGGGAACTAGCTCAGCCATTCACTGCCAGATCTTGCTGGATGACTAACTTCTGCCACAATTTCCACCTTCTGAAACTCCTCTCCATTGCTCCCTCAACCATCACATCCAACAAGCACAAGGAACTCATGGGCTTCCTTGCCACTAAGATTGAGACCATCCGTTTCATTGCCTCTATTGTGTCTCTCCCTTCCCCTAGCCCACTGGAAAAACTTGCCCTCCCTGCCCCTGCCCTGAACTCACATCTTTCTCTAGTTACTCTCCAATCACCCTTAAGCCCTCTCTGAGCTTATTTTGTTCATGAGAGCCACCTCCTGCTCCCTCAATCCTATTCCCACTAGACTTCTGACACCCAACTTCCCCTCCTGGTCCCCCAATGTAATCTGATGGTGTGAACAATTCTCTCTCTCAGGTGCTGTCCCCCTCCTATTCAAACCTGCCATCATCACCCCTCTCCTCAAAATGGACAAACACAACCCTTGCAAATAACTGCCCATTTCTGTGTAGGGTGTTGGAAACCATTCGGGAGGCCTTAATGAAGTCTTTGTTGTCATAAGTAGGTTAACTATGCATTTATTAACAACAAGAACTATGTACATATATACAGTAAAGAGTTCAAGCAAGGAGCTATCTCCATGCTTGCTTGTGCACACAGCTCTGTCCAACATTAGACTGACCTCCAGGTGTGGGTCATGTGTTCTCTTACATCACTGTGTGGGCGGTACTGTACACAGTCCCACATTAACCCTATATGTGCCAGACCCTTTTACGACAATTTCCAACCTTGCCTTTCTTTTCAAAGGGCAGAATTTTGCCCTCATCGGGCGGGTGTGACAGGCGGCCTGCTGCCTGCAATCAGGCCAATTAACAGCCGGCCAGTGTGAAGTGCGCGTTGCCGGGGTCGGGGGTGGGGGCTGGGGGTGAGCGCAAGCACTGAAGTTCACACATGTGCGTGGGTGCGTGCACTAAAAGTTCCCTAAGGCATGGAGCTGCCTCAGGGAGCTGAAGATTTTCACCACTCAAAATAAAGAAATGAAAAATAATGAAATCACGTCGCCTCATGTGACATGAACAGGGACATGTTAATCGGAGGGCAAAAAGTTTTTTTTTTAAATCACAGGTCGAAACCTTATCCTGCCCCCCCCACTGAACGGTTGGATGTGCAGCAAAAAATTGTAATCAATTAATTAATTAGGGGTCTTAATAGGCCGCTTAATTGTCGGCGAGCGCGCTGCAGACTCCAGCGCGCCTGCCAACCGAAATACCACCCGAGTGCACGATGATGTGCCTGGCATCATCGCGTGTCATTTTACACTCAAGCGTGTCGGGCGCATACCCGCACGCCAAGCAATAAACTCTGGCCAAAGTCTTCGTAAGGGCTCTTTCTTAGCAAATCTGTCCCCATCTTTCCCTCAACTCCATGTTGACATCCCACCTATTCTATCGTGTGTGACTGTGACCGAGGTAAATTATCCCTCCTCATCCTGTCTGCTGCCATTGACAGAGCTGACTACACTCTCCTCCTCTAAGACCTTTCCTCCATCAACCAGCTGGCTGGGACTGCCCTTGTCTGATACCATTCTTACCATCTAGTCTTAGCCAGAGGATCACCTGCAAATGCACCTCTTCCCACCTCCGCACCTTTACCTCTGGAGCCCTCAAGGATCTATCCCTGGCCCACTCCTGTTTTTCTTCTGACACTCATCTTTACCTCACCACAAGCTCTCCCCTCTGATTTGTCAGGCTAACTGTCTGACCTCCAGTACTGGATGAGCAGGAATTTTCCCCAACTAAATATTGAGAAGTCTGAAGCCATTGTCTTCAGTCTCTGCCACGAACACTGTTCCTGAGTGACCGACTCCAAACCCACTCCCCGGCAACTGCCTGAGGTTGAACCAGGCTATTCGCAACCTCAGTGTCATATTTGACCCCGAGATAAGCTTTTGCCCACATAACCATGTCATCACCAAGACTGCCTGCTTCCACCTCCCAAACGTAACCCAACTTCACTCCTGCCTCAGCTCATCTCCTGCAGAAACACTCATTTCTTTTTGATTTTATTTGCTCACGGGATGTGGGTGTCACTGGCTTGGCCAACAATTATTGTCCATCCCTAATTGCCCTTGAGAAGGTGGTGGTGAGCTGCCTTCTTGAGCCGCTGCAGTCCATGTGGTGTAGGTACACCCACAGTGCTGTTAGGGAGGGAGTTCCAGGATCTTGACCCAGTGACTGTGAAGGAACGGCGATGTATTTCCAAGTCAGGATAGGGAGTGGCTTGAAGGGGAAATTGAAGGTGGTGGTGTTCTCATGTTTCTGCTGCCCTTGTCCTTCTCGGTAAAGGAGCTCGTGGGTTTGGAAGGTGCTGTTGAAGGAGCTTTGTTGAGTTGCTGCAGTGCATCTTGTAGATGGTACACACTGCTGCTACTGTGCGTCGGTAGTGGGGGGAGTGAATGTTTGTGGATGGGGTGCCAATCAAGTGGGCTGCTTTGTCCTGGATGGTGTCAAGCTTCTTGAGTGTTCTTGGAGCTGCACTCATCCAGGCAAGTGGAGAGTATTCCATCACACTGACTTCTGCCTTGTGGATGGTGGACAGGCTTCAGGGAGTCAGGAAGTGAGTTACTCGTCACACAATTCCTCGCCTCTGACCTGCTCTTGTAGCCACAGTATTTATATGGCTAGTCCAGTTCAGTTTCTGGTCAATGGTAACCCCCAGGATGTTGGTAGTGGGGGATTCAGCAATGGCAATGCCATTGAATATCAAGGATAGAACAAAGAACAAAGAAAAGTACAGCACAGGAACAGGTCCTTCGGCCCTCCAAGCCTTGCTGATCATATTGCCCGTTAACTAAAACATTTTGCACTTCCTCCAATCTGGCCCCTAGAGAATCCCTGGTTTTTGTCACTCCACCACTGGTGGCTGTGTTTTCAGCTATCTAGGTCCTAAACCCTGGAATACCCTCCCTAAATCTCTCTGCCCCTCTTCTTCTTCCAACCTATCTCCTTGACCAAGCTCTCGAATATCTCATGTGGAATGGGGACAAATAATGTCAGATAGTGCTCCTGGGATGTACCTTGGGATATTTTACTGTGTTGGAGGTGCAATAAAATGCAAGTTATTGTTGTAGTATTTGGAGTCTTAATGTTCTGATCTTTGCTGGGAATGAAGGTTGCTGTGCAGATGTTTTGATTTGTTAGGCCTGTACAATGAAAGGTGCGGGTCCTCTGAACAATTAAACAATTAGAAGTTTTCATTCCACAAGGGAGTTCTTAAACCAGTACAACTGGGCCTCAGTGCACTGACTGCATTATTTTTGGTAGCCAATCTTATTTTGAGAAGTGAATGAGCAAGCTTCCAGTGCCAGGCCCAACAGGGGCTGAGGTCTCCCTTATGCTTAGACTTTAGGCTTAGTTCCTCCGGTCCCGTGTGGGACAATGGGCAGCAAGACTCCTCCACCAGCCACTATCGATCGCAATGTCTTTTACTCAAGCCTATGTGCTGTCCCACTCTTGAAGGTCCTCCTTAAATGTACTTCACCAGGTCCTCTTTGACCAGCCCTGTCTTCTCCTTCTTCTTCAACCTGGTGATGCCCACTCTACTGCCACTCTGATCGAGCATACATTCGGGAGGCAAAATACACGTCCTAGCAGCCTCAGTCATCTCTCTGTCACAATGTCCCGCAGTTGCCTCTAACCAATCCTCCATTGCACCTCCTCGTTGGTGATACTCTCTCTCCATGTGACGCCAATGTAGGGGTCAAAGTGCAGTCTGCATAAATTGTCAAGGGGAAAGATAATGCCTGGTGACTGGAAATCCAGTGATGTTGGTGTCCGGATAAAGTGGCAAGCCCACTACACACTGATCACACTGACAGCAGGACTAGTAAACCTATGCTAAGGTGGCAATATTTTATTTTTTGGCTCTGGTCGCTTTGGGCAATGTTTTGATTCCCACCTAGTACCTGTCAGATACGTATCGAGTTTTGCACAGTCTTGTACCCAACATGGCACCAATAAGATCTTGATTAGACATGAACCAGATTTTGTGAAGACACATGGGAAACTTGAATGCATCATCCAGCATATACCAGAAAACAATACACCTGTCTGAGACTTGCAGTGGACCTCATCCAGCTCCTCAACAGTATCAATGTGCCAACTTTCAATTGGGTTTATACCAATTATGAATTGGGCATGTGCACATCTCAACTTCATGTATACAGCAAATAGTGTCGACACATATACTATCGGCTGAATATACACACAATATAGTCCAGAAATGCCACATATGCAGAAAAGATGAACCAGAAACTGACCAGATATTTATCAATGAAAGAGATATTCCAAATGACAATCACCATGTATGAGGTAAACAACTGTCATGTATCAGCCAGATATATACTAGACCATTAACCAGATATTAACTAAATGTGTGTGAAACACTGGTCAGCTGTGCCACAGATCAGCCAAACACAAAATCTGCAAAGTACTGCAGACACTGGAAATCTGAAATAAAAACAGAAAATGCTGGAAATGCTCAGCAGGTCTGACAGCATCCATAGGGAGAAAAACAAAGTTAATGAGCTGGATTTTCAAGGAGTTGTAAGGACTCTAGAGCCATTTAAAAATGATGGGCCTCATTGTGCATGCTTGGCCAAAACCCCAGGCTGTTCTAAAAGGATTATGTGAGTTTGTTAACCCAGGTGCAGAGAAGATTGACAGCTTTATGATGGTAAAGCTATTTTGTCTGTGATCTCTTTTGTCAATGGCTCGATGTTTATTTGCACAAGATAAAGAGGCGCCAAGTGTTTTTGTTTCTGTCATTGATACTTCAGAGGTCTGGTTGATTGACACTTTTATAGCATTGGCATAAGAGCAATTTTTTAAAGAAAATTATGAAAAAGTGTTTTTTAAGCAGTTCCACACATGCCATTATTGCTATAGGTTTCACTTGTTCTGTACCGAGTTTAGCTGGGTGAACAGGCATAGAAATGTAGTGAGTTAGCACAGAGAGTATGAGGGGCCATTGGGGCTGGATGAGGGTCATGAGTTGCATGAAGGTGGCATGGGGAATGGGCGGGGGGATGGGAGCTGATGAGGGGTAAATGGGTGAAAGCTAAAGGACCTCCAATATAAGCAAACAAGTGGGGCGAAGTCCCAGAGAACTGAGGTGGACCTTCTTAGCATTCAGCCACCCCTGTAGACACCTCCAATCTGCTTTGGTGGGGGGGGGGGGGGGGGGGTTGGGGGGGGGGGGGGGCTGGTGGCAGGCCCAACTCCATCCTGCACCCACCCTCACCCACCTGCCACCCACTCCCCACCCCAGAGCAAAAAATTGGTTCTGACAAGGTACTTTCTACTGAGGTAGGTCTGCCAAGTTGAGAAATTTCCCGGTTTGAACTATCCGCCTCACTGACAAAAATCCAGCCCAACATTTCAGGTCCGGTGCCTTTCAAGTTCTGAGGCTGCCAGACCTGTTGGGTATTTCAAGCATTTTCTGGTTCATTTGCATTAGACGCATCCATGACACAATTCAGAACTTGCCAAAAACCTGGCCAAATAGTAACAGGTATCAATCAGACATTCAAAAGCTGTGCTCCAGAAACTGGCATCGACAAGAATCAACTTGACGACAGCGATACATGAATCGGATTATCAAGGTGTGTGTGTTAGTTTGCAGCAGATTTATATCACACAAACATCAGCAATGTCAGCCACAGGGAACAACAGGAGAGATTAACCCACACCTTCCCATCTCAGTGTGTTCAACGGGATGGAGTTCAGGTCAATACCAAAGGCAGGTGGTATTTTCGGTGTAGCAAACAAACTAGCTAATGTTGCCAACTTGGGCGCTGGCACTGATTTTCAGCGATGGTGTTTATATCCCAACCTTCCAATTGAAACAGAATAATTGAGAGTGCAGTGATCAACCATTGATCAGGATGGAACAGGAACCCACTCAATGACTAAATGCCAACTAAATACCAGACATTAACTAATCACATTGAAGACACCAACCAGAATTCCCTCTGGTTTCATCAAGGCATCAGGAACACAAATATTAGAGACTGACTAGACTTAACTATGGATCTATTGCACAAGTACTGGCATTGACCAAACAATTATCTGGGAACAACTAGGCAGGTACCAAACCACAAGTAAAGAAAATGACTGAGAATGATTAGAAAAATACCAGACATTGTCTAGTCACATAGGTAGACAGAAATTAGACACACACAGGCATATATCAGGGATCGATTAAGCTCATGCAAGATACTGACCAGGTTAGCCCAGAAAACACTGACCTTAAGCAGAGCAATCCTTAATGGTAACTTTTTCACAAACATCTTCAACATTACAAAAGTGGCCAATCTTAAAAAGCTCAAAGTAGGGACATTGGCAGCAGCCATCCAGAGAGTGCTGGACATTGCATTGGTAAAACAAACCAATGAACTGTCAAAGCCAATTGGAGACCCGACAGAACACCTGAAAGGGAGAAACTTCAGCAGGAGAGTGGGACTAATTGGATAGCTCTTTCACAAAGAGCCAGTGCACACACAATGGGCCAAATGGTCTCTGCCTGTACTGTGTGATTCAACAAACACTCGTGTCTGAGAGTAACAATGGACATTCTCTTACCTGACCAATGGGATGTCATTTAAGGTGCAACATTCTTTGGGTTCGCCCTGCACCGAGACCACACCACATGACTCATTGTAGGTCCTACAGAGACAATAGAAAGATATTTGTGAGCCGCTAGCTTCCAAATCACCTCACGCTGATGCTGGACTCGGAGAGAAAAATCATTTTCTCCTCCTAAGCAATCAGTCCTCTTCTCTCAAGAGTGCAGAACACAACATTATACAACAATCTCTATTTCCCCTGTTCCTGATAAGAAATATTGACAGAAAAGTTACAAGTGCCAGGGAAAATACAATATCTATTGTATTTAAAAGTTTCACTCCCCATATTACGCTTTGAAGAAAATACCAGCAAAGCATCACTCAACTACCATAGAGCACCGAGGAAATGTTTTTCTGACTTTGAATCAACAAGAGGCAAAGCGTAACTGTTGCCGATCCGGACAAATGTCAACATTAATTAAACACTGAAGCAAAATACTGCAGCTGCTGGGAATCTGAAATCAAAGCAGAAAAAGCTGAAACTACAAGAGAGAGAAATAGCAGGATTTTCCCCATGCACTTCTGAATCCAGCCGTCAGCCTCAAAGGAGGGTCTGAATCCCGCGCTGCTTCGGAAACAGTTGCTCAGTGTAAGTTTCCCCTGTGAAAGCCAGTTAATGGCCAGAGAGTGGGGTCGTCTGGGTTTTGGATCATGGTTGTAACATGAAGCGGCTATATTCAGCCAGCTCTTTAAGGCTTTGATTCGACTGTCCACTATGGAGGAGTGGTCTGATCACAGGACAGGGAAACACGTCGCTAAGTATTCAGAGCCCACAGCTGCTCTCTGACCTGCTGGTGCGAAATGGTTTCTTCGCAGTACTTGTGCTGAGAGGTCACTTGGGAGGTGTGACCTGCACTTTGGAGTTCTGATCGATCACATCAATCTGGCTGCCACTTCCAGCTGTCTTACTTTGGACCTCAGATGAGGACCAAAATGATCAGCAGCTATGCGAGCAGCAACCTGCAGTTCACATATGCAGCTGGACAAAGAGAGGGGTGGTCAGGAGAGAGGCAACTTGCCAGGGACCATACCTGGGGACAGAGGGCCCACAGGCAGGGGAGAAGAGTCCTCGGCATGTCAGAAAACCAGTATCTCAGGAGGCTCAGGGTGTCATGTCAGGTGGTGATGGATATTTTCAGCCTCTGGAACATCTTGTGCTGCCAACTGGCCCTGGTGGTCAGGCTTCACCAGGGGCTGTCATAGTCGCCAACACACTTAACTTTTTCCAGGACTCTGCCAGAGACACTTACAGGATGTCACAGCCAACGGCTCACAAACCCTTGCCACAATTATCTGAACTTTTCCTGTTATGATGCTGTCAGACTGAGCGGATGCTCAGGCTCTTCCTGGCTTCCCATCACTGCAGGGGCCACCGAACGTACAGGTGACAATTGAAGCACCCATCGCATTCATCTGCAACGGTTTCCACTCCCACAATGTGTAGCTAGTGGAAAACCACCAGAGGACGTTTCTGTAGGTGTGTGCAAGATTCGTGGGAACCTGCCGTGCTGCTTTCATCCTGCGGCAGTCCACCCTCCCTCACCCTGCCCCACCTCCACCCTCCCTCACCCTGCCCCACCTCCACCCTCCCTCACCCTGCCCCACCTCCACCCTCCCTCACCCTGCCCCACCTCCACCCTCCCTCACCCTGCCCCACCTCCACCCTCCCTCACCCTGCCCCACCTCCACCCTCCCTCACCCTGCCCCACCTCCACCCTCCCTCACCCTGCCCCACCTCCGCCCTCCCTCACCCTGCCCCACCTCCACCCTCCCTCACCCTGCCCCACCTCCACCCTCCCTCACCCTGCCCCACCTCCACCCTCCCTCACCCTGCCCCACCTCCGCCCTCCCTCACCCTGCCCCACCTCCACCCTCCCTCACCCTGCCCCACCTCCACCCCTCACCTCCACCCTCCCCCGATCCCTTCCCACCTCCACACTCCTTATCCCACCTCCACCCTCCCCAGTCTTGTCCCACTTCCACCCTCCCCCAATCCCGTCTCACCTCCACCTTCCCTAATCCCGCCCCAACTCCTCCCACCCCCAGAAATGATACAGTGAACATATCATGACCACCAGACTTGTGATTGAACAAACAGTCCACATGCCGGAGATACACAGCAGGTGTCAGGTCAGATCGAGAGGCCCCTTAAGTACAAACCTGCCTTCAGAATGGTCATGGTGTGTTGTGCCCTGTAAAGCATTATGCAGCAGCGAGTTTTGGACTAAAGTACCCTCTAATTTGTTTTTTATAATTGCACAGCCAATGCATTTCAGTGTGCGGTACCTTTAAATTGTTTTATACTGCCAGACAAGCGCGGTAAATTAAATTACACAGGGACTTTTTTTAAAGCTAATTTTTTCCTGGGATGTGGGCGTTACTGGCAAGACCAGTAGATGTTGCCCATCCCCAACTACCCTTGAACTGAACAGTTTGCTTGGCCATTTCAAAGTCAACCATATTGCTGTGGGTCTGAAGTCACATGTAGGCCAGACCAGGTAAGGTGTGCAGGTTTCCTTCCCTAAAGGACATTAGTGGGTTTTTATGACAATGGTTCCATGGTCACCATTACGAAGATTTAGCTTTTCAAGTTCATATTATTAACTGCATTCTAATTCCAGCAACGGATCCGAACCCTTGTCCCTAGGACTGGCCTCTTGGATTACTAGTAAGAGTGACGTTAGCACTATGGCACCATCAGCCTTTCTTGGGTTGCTGCAGGGTGACACAGCTGAGGGGAACATTGACTTGGACCTGCAGGGGCAACAAGATGCAGAGCAGAGAGCCTCTTCAGCCCATTCCAAGGAGGGGAAGGAAGAAGAGAAGGGGGAGGAGGAGGATGGGGAGGAGGAGGAGGAGGAGGGGGGGGGGGAGGGGGAGGGTGGGGGGGAGGGGAAGCAAACAGAAGGTGATGAGGACAATGCATCACCGTTGGGGACATTGTGGTCCCGGGTACCTCCGTCATTGTGAAGTTCATTTAGCTTCCACCAGTACAACCACATGCAAAAGCCCCACCGCACCCCGCTAAGGTTATGAACACAAATCAGTTCTGTGCCTTGGGTGTCATGGTGGTAATGTTACTATGCTGCTAATCCTTAAGGCCCTGGTTAATGCTCTGGGGACATGGGTTCAAATCCCACCAACGCAGCCGGTGGAATTTAAATTCAACTAATTTTTTTTAAAAAATATCTGGAATATAAAGCTAGTCTCAGAAACGATGACGAAATGGCCAGAATTTTCAGGTCGGTGAGCGGGGGTGGGGCCTGCTCGCCGAGGCGTACAGTGACGCGCGGTGATGTCAGGCGTGCGTCCCGAAGTCACCGCCCATCATTCAGATTTTCAGTTTGGCGGGCGTGCACCGAGTCAGCTGCGCACCCACCGAACTGTCAAAGGCCTCTTTAGGCCATCTATATATCAATTAAGACAATAAACTGAGCTGCCCGTCCAACCTTAAGGCTGGGGGGCAGGTGAAGAACCCAGACGGCCTTCGCATTTATCGTGAAACCTCATCCACAGGTGGGATTTTAAAGTTTTTAAAAAATTTTTAATAACATTCGTAGACATGTGCCAGCTCATGTGCCACTTTCACATGAGGGGACATGTCTTAAATTTTTTTTGTCTTTATTAAAATTTTCAGAACTTAATTTAACCTCCCTGAGGCAGCATTCTCCCTCCCCCTCCTCCCCCTCCTCCCCCTCCTCCTCTTCCTCCTCCCCCTCCCCCTCCCCCCTCCTCTTCCTCCTCCTCCTCCTCCTCTTCCTCCTCCTCCTCCTCCTCTTCCTCCTCCCCCTCCCCCTCCCCCTCCTCCTCTTCCTCCTCTTCCTCCTCCCCCTCCCCCTCCTCCTCCTCCTCTTCCTCCTCCTCCTCCTGTGCGTCAGGGAGGTTTCTGTGCTCTTTCTGAAACCCCACACGTCTCTCTGCATTCTCCCACAGAAGTGCGGGTGTCTGAGCTGGTCATGGTCGGCATGCATCTTGTGAGGGTGCACCCTCCGAGGGAGCGAGCTCCTCTGAGGGGGCATCGTCATCATGGGTGACCTGCACCCCAAGATACCTGATGGCCCTTTAGGAGACAAAAGCCATGTATGGACACTCAGGGAGTAAAAAAAATCACTGTGCACGTGATCATATTTCAGTAGCAAGTCATCCCATGGGTGAGGGATGCCTTCCATTTGGCTGAAATTTAATTCTGTCACTAGGTGGCTGGGAGGCTCCTTCCTGCAAATTACGCTGCAATTATATAATCGGGGCCAAACCCATGATTTTAAACTAAGGCATAAGTGGGGGACCAGGTCGAACTGGCTGGGAGCTAAATCGAACAGCAGAGGGACCCAGCTAGTTCATTGTTGTTTGAGTTTCCTTGCGGGACAGGAGGAGCAGCGATCCCACCGCAGGCTCCACGCGGAAACCTTGGGCCTCCCTTCCCCCAATCAGAAAAACCTTTGGGTGCCCACCCTCATCACTTAGCTAATTGCCGAGGACCAGGAGGAGGTGGCTTGTGGCTGCCTGAATTCCCACTCCCACCCATCATTCAGGCTCTGATTCCTTCTAGGTTATGGCTGGAGTTGGAGGCTGAATATGAAATTGGGGGGTAAAACCTCACCAACCTTCCACGTGGGAGATGGTGGCTTTCCCCCGGACCCATACATGCATCGATTCAACCCCAAGTTAAAATTGCGGACAATGCTCTAGTGGAAATTTAGGGTAGGTTTGGTAATGAGCTAACAGGTTAGGAGTCTGAATGGCTGAAGATGTTTCACTGTAGTTGGGTCTTCCTAAAAACTCTACTATGAGAACAGGCTGCACAAACATTATTTAGAAATTTGAATGGTGATCTGATCAAGGTGTTCAAAGTGGTGGATACAGAGGGTGGGAGTTTCCAGTCTCCTGGCACCACCCAAACTCAATGGACCTTTCGCTGATCCATCAAATTTTCCAAGCCACCTGCAACGATTTCCACGGTGGGGAGGACCGGAAAATCCCGGCCAGAGCAACTACTCCCTCCAGGAAAGGGAATCAAGACAAAATCTTATCATTAAAACTAGGCTGTTTAGGAGCGATATCAAGGGGCGCTATTTGGAATTCTCTGGCTCAAAAGAGTGTGTTGGGGGGTCAATTGAAGCTTTCAAGACTGGGATCAATAAATGTTTGTCAGGTAAGGGCATCACAGGCAGGTAAATGGGTCTGAGATATAGATCAAACCTGATCTAATCGAATGGTGGGGCACTGTCGAAAGGGCTGAATGGCCCATTCCCCTTTCTCATGTTCTTAAAACCTGAATTGCAAAGGACCTTACTTAGGAATTGATCTAAAACACAGATGGAGTATTCAATGTTTCAGTTTTCCTTTTTCTAAATTCACTTAAGGGAAAGTCTAGTTGCTGGTTTAACCCAATGCAATACTTAAATTATGGAAATATAATGTAGCGTGGGTGGGGTTTTACCAAAATAGACCCGGTTCCCACTGTAAGTTATTGCTACAATTGACAAGTTAAGACAAATCTCGTTGTGGCAGTTAAACACGAAAGGATTGAAATAGGGGTGGCTGCCAGGGTGTTTTGTGTCATCTTTCTCAATGGCATAAGTGAATTGGCACATTGCTTGGTTCAGGCTGGGGAGATGAGCCAATCGTCTCAAATTTGGCCTAGAGCTGTGGTACCATTATATACAACCTTAAGATAATTGGCAAAGGGACCAGAGGAAGATGAAGCAATGTTTTTTAACCTAAAATTTGCTGAAAATCTTTCAGGGCTGTGGGACAGAGATTAGGAGAGCAACTAATTGGATCGCTCTTTCAAAGAGTAGGCATGGGCAGAATGGGCCAAATGGTCTCCTCCATGCAGTATGGTTCTTTGAAAAACAGGCAATGATCTTCTTGGGGACTCGCAAGTGGCGTGGTGTTTGGGTGGGGTTCCCTCCATAATGTAGGCTCATAGGAACCTAATTGGATAAATTACTTCCATTGGACAGGAAGTCTAGGATCAGGGGGCAGAGTCTAAAAATTTGAGCCAAACCTTTCAGTAGTGAAATTAGGAAACAGTTTTACATACACATGGTGGTAGAAGTTTGGAACTTGTGGCGATTAAAGGGAGGTCAATTGTTAATTTTAAAACTGAGATTAGTAGATTTTTGCTGGCCAAAAGTATTAAGAGAAATGGGGTGAAGACAGGTAGATGTGGTGAGGTTGCAGATCAGCCATGATTTTGTTGAATGGTGTAACAGACATGAGGGGATAAATGGCCTCCTCCTGTTCCTAAAATGGGGTTTGTACTGCAGCCGCTAATCTATGATTACTTATGAAGATCTGGAAGCAAGATCAGTGAAGCTGATAGTTGTTACTCCTCACAACAGAACAATAGAGGTTTACACACCAGTGCAGAGGGTCTGTTTCCCCTGTAAAGAATTATCCTAAACTAATTCTACTGCCCTGCTATCACCCTATAACCCTGTGTCTTCCTTGGTTTCAAACAGTTATCTTTTTTTTCTTGAAAGATTTAATGGTTTCCACCTCACCAATTCCCTGTGCTTGTTCCATCAACCTTCGAGTCAAAAAAAGTGACAATTTTAAATTGATAAGTCCCCTCATGAAAGACTCTCCAATTAGAGGCTCCAAGCCCAGATATCCTAACCATTCATTCATCACCTTCCAATATGCCTATGGGAGTGGATAATTTAGCTATGGAAACAGACATAAACATATGCTGTGTCTGCCTCATGTGTCACTAGGCACAGCAAGAGAGGAGTGAAATTAGGAAGCACTTTCCCACGCAGAGCGTAGCTGAAATTCGGAAATGTCTCCCCATGCCCACCAACCCCACTCCCCCTCCCCCTTGCAACCTCCATCTCCCCTAGAAGGCAGTGGATGCTGAGATAACTGAAATGATCAAGACTGTGGTTGTTGGGTTTTTGTTGGATTAAAGAATGTGAATCAAAGGCGGGTAAATGGATTTGGGCAAAGGTCAGCCATGAGCTACTTGGGTGGGGGAGTGGGTTTAAGGGGCTGAATGGCTTATTCCTGTTCCAGTGTCAGCTGTGGCTCAACTGGTATCACTCTCAGCTTGGAGTCAGAAGGTTGTGGGCTTAATTCCCTCCCCCATAGACTCGAACACAGGGTCCAGGTTGACATTCCCAGTGCAGACCTGAGGGAGTGCTGCACTAGAGCAAGTGCTGCCTTTCAGGTAAGACGTTAAACTGAGGCCCCGCCTGCCCTCTCAGGTAGATGTAAAAGATCCCGTGGCACTATCTTGAAGAAGAGAACGGGCATTCCCTCTGGTCTCCTGGCCAATATTTGTTTCTCCATCAACATCATTAAAACAGGTTATCTGGTCATTGTCACTTTGCTTTGTGTGGGGGCTTGCTGTGCACAGTTTGGCTGTTCTGGTTTCTCAAATCACCACAGTTACTTCACTTCAAAATTAATCTCATTCGTTGCAAAGTGCTTTGAGGCATCCTGGGATTGTGAAAGATGCTATAGAAATGCACTCTTTTTCCTGCCTTCTTATCTTCCTAAATTCAAAGCATCAGATACATTCGGCACAAAAGTGAACTCAGAATTGGCCAATGAGGTGTACCACTTCCAAGTTTTCTCTAACCTGAGCAATACCTATTAACCATTCTTTCCTACCTATCATCCAACTCCCCAACCCATGCTGCTGCATTTCCTCTTGGACCTTATGCCTGGCTATTTGTAATAAACCTTCTGTCAGGCACCTTTACAAACTCCTTCCAAAGATCTACGTCAGGGGTGGGGAACCTAAGGCCCATGGGCCAGATCCAGCCTATTGCTCAGTTTCAACCAGCCCGCAGCGAGGTTTCTAAACATGTAGACCAATGACAGTTGTGCCTGCAAAATAGCATTTATCGCCATCGTTACGAATTTGTGCTGGATAAACGCATCAGCTAAGTTACAATAATAATATTTAACAATATAATATTCAAATCCAGCCATCGCATTAAAACAGCAGACGAGTTCGACGTTTCTGTATTCTCTCTAAAATAAAACTAAATTAAGTTGATTTTCATGTGTGTGTGTGTGGCCTGTGACTTATTTTGTCCATGTGTGAGTGGCTGGTGATAAGAGAAAGGTTCCCCTCCCCTGGTCTACATGCACATGTAACTGCATTCCCTATATCCACACAGTCACTCCTTCAAAATTCTATTAAACTTTGCCAAACGCAGCTTGCCTCGAGGTCGTTTCTGCTGTTCGTCTTTGATTAACCCTTGCATTTCCAAATTAACCTTACGTATCCCTGAAGGACATCAGGTTACCCCAGCACATTCAAGCAGGGAGATCTCAAAACAGCATAAAACGCCTTTAGACTATATTCTATTGTGAGACTTAATGGCTCTATTTTTTTTTTCATTTCATTTCTAAATGAAAATATGCTTTGCAGTAACTGAAGTATAACGGCATATCCATAGATGTGCTGAAAAGACATCACCTGCATCATCTCACATGGTGAAGGGATCATTTTATGGTCGCTCTCAGTGTACCTTTGGTTTCCAGCCTGTTTTTGTCTCCTGTTCCACTTTGTTACTTTCCTGTTTGTAAATCGGATTTGCCTTATCCGTTGGTTTCCTGATCCCATTCTCAGCACTGGTCATTTTTGCTGAGGTGGGTTCAGGGCCAGGAGAATCTAGCGGGTAGTCAGTTGGGCTCATTAAGCACAGTTAAAGACTGGAGTTTCCCTGACACCACAGGGCATAGGGTTTAACTGCCTGGAGGTGTGCACCCAGCAGCAGTTTGAGGGGGCCAGTGCTCCAGGCAGGCGAACAGGCCCTCCTTGCCTGTCTGCAAACGTGTGCAAAGCTGTCCTGTCGAGGAGCTCTCCCACCAGCACACCGCAGCCCCCCCACCCCCCCACCCCCTCCTCCAATGGTGGCCTGGCTGCTGAATCTGTTTTTTTTATTTAAAGTTTTACAAAGGTTGGTGAGAGGGCACCTTCCATGTTGAAGCATCCTCTCGCTTACCGACCCTCTACTGCAGTCTGCTGCTCTTCTCAAACTGGAAAGCCTCTGATTGCAACCCCTGACACACCCCCCCACCCCCACCCACCACCCCACCCCCACCCCCCACCCCCAACCCCCACCGCCAGCTTGGAGAGCCCACCTGTCGACCCTCAATCGGACAGAGAACTCAGCTCCATGCCAATTAAGGGTTTACCCATGTGGAAATCTCAAACAGTGACTGCTACCCGCAGGTATGGATACAAAGCCTGGAAACAGTCACAACCTCAGCTTCTCAGCCCAGAAGGGAAACCCCAGCCCTGTGTGTCTGTCTATTTGCAAGTGTATGTCTGCTTATTTTTGGGTCTGTTTGTGCATCTGTTTGAGCGTATATTTGTGTCTGTCCATCTGTTTGTGTATGAGTGTGCATTTGTGTCTGTTTAGTGCCTGTCTGTAAGTGTGTTTGTGAGTATGTGTGTGTGAGAGTATTTATCAATCGAGGTATAGATTACAAAAGTAGGGAGATCATGTTGCAGTTGTATAGAACCTTGGTGAGGCCACAGCTGGAGTACTGTGTGCAGTTCTGGTCACCACATTATAGGAAGGATGTGACTGCACTGGAGGGTGCAGAGGAGATTAACCAGGATGTTGCCTGAGATGAAACATTTAAGTTATGAAGAGAGGTTGGATAGACTTGGGTTGTTTTCGCTGGAGGAGAGAAGACTGAGGGCCGACCTGATCGAGGTTTACAAGATTATGAGGGGCATGGACAGGGTGGAAAGGGAGCAGCTGTTCCCCTTAGTTGAAGGGTCAGTCACAAGGGGACATAAGTTCAAGGTGAGGGGAAGGAGGTTTAGGGGGGATGTGAGGAAAAACTTTTTTACCAAGAGGATAGTGACGGTCTGGAATGCGCTGCCTGGGAGGGTGGTGGAGGCGGGTTGCCTCACAACCTTTAAAAAGTACCTGGATCAGCACTTGGCACGTCATAACATTCAAGGCTATGGGCCAAGTGCTGGTAAATGGGATTAGGTAGGTAGGTCAGGTGTTTCTCACGTGTCAATGCAGACTTGATGGGCCAAAGGGCCTCTTCTGCACTGTGATTCTGTGATTTGTGTTTGTCTGTTTAATGCCTGTCTGTAAGTGTGTTTGTGTGTGTTTGTGAGTGTATGTGTGTAGCGGTATGAGTGTTTGTGTGTGTTTGTGGGTATATGCGCATGAGAGTGTGTTTTTGTGAGTGTTTGTGTCTGCCTGGTTGTAGGTGTTTGTGTGCTTTTGTTTCTGTTTGTGTGTTTGTTTGTCTGTCTGTCTGTGTGTGTGTGTGTGTTTCGGTTTGCATGTGTCTGTGGTTTGTTTCTGTTAGTTTCTGTGTGTGGTTTCCTCCATCCATTTCCCTTTGTAGGGTTTCTTTTGAAATACTGTTTATTTGCACTCTTTCCAATTTTGGTGAAGATTTTTCTGTGGAATGTAAACTCTTTTGCTCCTTTCAGTAACTGATCTGTTCAGTGTGTTTTCAGCACTTTCTGTTTCTATTTTCCATTTCCATTAGTCTCAATTTTATGTCTCTTACAGTAATTGGCACAGATTTAGAAAGAACAAGTTGAGGCAGGTTCGATATCATTGGGTGACCTTGGAGGATTTTAGATATTCACTAATAATACATAATGCAGGCAGGGAGGCTGCTCAATATCAAAGTGGTTTGAGGTGATGCTGCGTGTAATGTATACACAATTGTTAAATTGTATAATTGCAATTAACTGAAGCAGGCTGTGCCCATGTGCAGCAAGACCTGGACAATATCCAGGCTTGGGCTGACAAATGGAAAGTAATATTCATGCCACACAAGTGCCAGGCAATGACCACCTCCAAAAAGAGAGAATCCAACCATCAACCTGACATTCAATGGCAGTACTATTGCTGAATCGCCCACTATCAACATCCTGGGGGTTACAATTGACCAGAAACTGAACTGGACTAGCAATATAAATACTGTGGCTACAAGAACAGGTCAGGGGTTAGGAATCCTCCTGACTCCCCAAAGCCTGTCCACCATCTAAAAGGCACAGGTCAGGAGTGTGATGGAATACTCTCTCTCCACTTGCAGCTTCAACAACACTCTAAGAGCTTGACACCATCCAGGACAAAGCAGCCCATTTGATTGGCACCCCATCCACCAGCCTCAGCATTCACTCCCTCCACTGCCAACACACAGTGGCAGCAGTATGTACCATGTACAAAATGCACTGGAGCAACTCAGCAAGTCTTCTTCGACAGCACCTTCCAAACCCACAACCTCTACCACCTGGGAGAACAAGGGCAGCAGACACATGGGAATGCCGCCACCTGGAAGTTCCCCTCCAAGTCACTCACCACTCTGACTTGGAAATATATCATCATTCCTTCACTGTCGCTGGGTCAAGATCCTGGGACTCCCTCCCCAACAGCACTGTGGGTGTACCTACACCACAGGGACTGCAGCAGTTCAAGGGGTGGCTCACCACCACCTTCTCAAGGGCAATTAGGGATGGGCAATAAATGGTGGTCTAGCCAGCAACACCAACATCCGTGAAAGAAAAGGATAAAATAAAATATAAGTTCATGAGAGAATCAAAACCATCATATTATCTGAGAAGGCAGCATACTTTCTGGTATAGAGATACGAAGATTCTGGAAATACTCACCATGTTCAGTAATTACGTACAAAAGGTTAACACGCTATACTGCACCAGCTCCCCTCTCTCACCCATATCCCCTGTGCTCACTAGCTTACATTCACTCGTCGCTCCCTTCCAATGCCTTCACTTTAAAATTCTCATCCTGGTCTTCAAATCCCTCCATGGCCTCACCCATCCCTATCTCAGTCATTCCCTCAAACCTTACAAATCTCCACAGGGTTGACTAGATGACTAGATGGCTAGCATGTGATGCAGAATGACGCCAACAGTACGGGTTAAATCCCCTTACCGGCTGTGGTATTTCATGGAGGCCCTGCCCCCTTGCCTTGTCCCATGCTGTGGAGTGGTGACCCTCAAGCTATGAGCAGCCAAGAATGTCTCTCTGATGGAGAGAGACACCTATGGCCCTTTGCGACCAAGGTTAGATTCATTAACAACGCTCTGAGAGTTCTCCATTCCTCTCACCCTGGCTTCTCCTAATTCTTTCATCCCACATTAGCAGCTATGCTTTCATCCATCTAGGCCCTAAGTTCTGGAATTCCTTCCCTAAAACCCTATGCCTGGCCATGTCCCTCTCCTGCAGTAAAGCTCTCCTTCAAACCCTGCACTTTGACCAAGCATTTCACCATCTCTCCTAATCTCTCCCTCTTTGAGTCAGAGCTAATTTTTTATTGTCTGAATCTCACAGCTCAGAGGGAGGCCATTCTGCCATAGTGCCTGTGCTGCCTCCTTGAAAAAGCTGTTGTGCTTGGTCCCACACCCCAGCTTTTTGCCCGTAACTCTTTAAGTCTTTCATCCTCCAGTCCCTGTTCAACTCCCTTTGCAAATTATTTATGGTATCAGCTTCCACCACCCTAAAGGTCATAAGTGAACCAGATGGGTTTTTACAACAATCAACGATAGCTTCATGGTCACCATTACTGAGACTAGCTTTCAATTCCAGATTATATTAATTGAATTTAAATTCCACCAGCTGCCTTGGTGAGATTTGAACCCATGTCCCCAGAACATTAGCCTGGGCATCTGGACTACTAGTCCAGTGACATCACCACTAAACCACCATCTCTCATAGTGTATTCCATAGGTCACCAACTAGTAGGAAAGATATAGAGAAACAAATATGTTAGGAAATTACAAAGAGGTACAAGAATTATAATGTAGTTATAATGGGAGGCTTTAATTATCCTAAAAGAGACTGAAAAAGTAATGGTGTAAAGGGAAGAAAGAGGCGAAAATTTCTGTAAGGGAATTTTAGGGGACAGTGATCATAGTATAAGGTTTAGGCTGGCGATGGTAAAAGACAAGGAGCAATCAAGAGTAATAACGATTAACTGGGGGAGGGCCAACTTCAATGGGATGAGAATGAGTCTGGCCCAAGTAAATTGGAATCAAAGATTGGCCGGCAAAACTGTAAGGGAACAATGGGCTGAGTTATAGAGACAGAGGTTCAAGTCCAGTCAAGGTACATTCCCACGACAGGGAAAGGCAGCATTAACAAAGCTTCGGTGCTCCCGAGATGACAATAGAGATAGTAAGATGAAGCAGAAAGAAGGCAGATATGACAGATTTCAGGAGGTTAACACAATTGAGAACCAGCCTGAATATAAAACGTCCAGAGGGGAAGTGAAAGAAGAAATAAGAGAAATGAAGGCAAAGTATGAGAAGAGACTGGCAGCTAACAATAAAGAGAATACAAAAGACATATAAATAGTAAAAGGAGGAGTAGGGCCGATTAAAGACCAAAAAGGGGATTTACATATGGAGGCAGAGGGCATGGCAGAGGTATTAAATAAATATTTTGCATCTGACTTCACCAAGGAAGAAGTTGCTGACAAAATTGTAGTGAAAGAGGAGGCAGCTGGGACACCGGATAGTTAAAAATTGATAAGGAGGTGGTATTAGATAGGCAAGCTGTATAAAGCTGACAAGTCACCAGGACCAGATCAAATGCATCCAAGGATATTGAGGGAAGTAATGGTGGAAATTGCCATCATCTTCGAATTCTCCCTAGAAAGTGGCAGCGGACTGGAAAATTGCAAATGTTAACATTCTTATTCAAAAAGGGTGTAAGGATAAGTCTACTGGACTAGCTTATCCTCAGCATTAGGAAAGCTTTCAGAAACAATAATTCAGGACAAAATTAACAGTCATTTGGACAAGTCGAGATTAATTAAGGAGAGCCAGTATGGATTTCTTAAAGGCAAATCGTGTTGAACTAATTTGCTTGAATTGTTTTTGTTGAAGTAACAAAGAGGGTTGATGAGGGTAATGCAGTTGATGTGATGTACATGGACTTCCAAAAGGTATATGATAAAATGCCACAGAATAGGCTTGTCAGCAAAGTTGTAGTGCACAGAATAAAGGGGACAGTAGCAGCAACGGATACGAAATTGGCTGAGTGGCAGGAATCAGAGGATAGTGGTAAACAGTTATTTTTTTGGACTGGAGAAAGGTATACAGTGGAGTTCCCCAGAGGTTGGTATTCGAAACGCTGCTTTTCTTGATATATAGTAACGACCTAAACTAGGGTTTACAGTGCACAATTTCAAAATTTGGGGATGATATGAAACTTGGAAGTATTGTGAACTATGATGATGACAGTGTAGAACTTCAAAAGGACATAGGCAGATTGGTGGAATGGGTGGACATGTGACAGATGAAATTTAATGCAGAGAAGTATGAAGCAATTCATTCTGGTGGGAGATGCAATAGAAAATAAAGGGTTCAATTCTAAACGGGGTGGAGCAGTGGAGGGAACTGGGGTTATAGGTGCAGAGAAGGTGGCAGGGCAGGCTGAGAAAACAGTTAATAAAGCATAGAGGATAGAGAACAAAAGCATGGAAATTATAATGAACCTTGATAAAGCTCTGGTTCAGCCTCAACTGCAGTATTGTGTTCAATTCTGGGCACTTCTGAAAGGATGTGACGGCATTAGAGAGGATGTAGAAAAGATTCACAAGAATGGTTCCAGGGATGAGGAACTTTAGTTACATGGGTAGATTGGCAAAGCTGGGGCTGTTCTCTAAATAGAAGAGAGGATTAAGAGATTTAATGGAGATGTTAACAAGGGGCTATGGAGAAAAAGGAGAGCGGGACCAGGTGAATTGCTCTTGCAGAGAGCTGGCACAGACACAATGGGCTGAATGGCCTCCTTCTGTACTGTAACCATACCTCGGCAATATCCTGGTAATTCTGTACCCTTTCTAATGCCTAATTTACATCTTTCCCTGAAGTTTGTGGCCCAGAATTGTCCACAATATCTCCAGCTAAAGCCTCACCAGAGGTTTACAAAATGCAATTGAGATCTTTTTGCTTCTATGTTCTATGCCTCTAATTATGAATCCAAGTAACCCAAATGCTTTTTTAACCACCTTATCAACTTGTCCTATGACCTTTAAGGGTTTGTGTAGATGGACACCAAGGTTTCCTTTACACTTTTCAAAGTTGTTTCATTTATGATATACAGTCTTTCCATATTCGTCCTCCAAAGTGCATCACTTCACACATTAACCACATTAATTTCCATCTGCCATGTTTCTGCCCATTTCACCATCCTGTCTATGTCATTCTGAGGTCTATAATTACCTCATCTTCATCTACTACTTTGCCAAGTTTTATATCCTCTCAAACTTTATTTTGCTGCTCCCTATACCTGACTCTGGAATGTTTAAACAAATTGCAGAGTCATGGACCTAAAACTGACCTTTGTGGACACACCACTGTAAACTCTACCTCGGAAACTGTAAAGCAACAGGCCACCGCTACTCTTGTCTCCCTGTCACTGCATGAGCCAATTTTTTATCCGTAGTTCCCCATAATTCTAAGGGTTTCCAACTCCTTAATGAGCCTCCTGTGTGGCACTTTGTCAAATGCCTTCACAAAGCCAGATACACAACATCTACTGCACTACCTTGATCAATCTTTTCTGTTACCTCATCAAGGAATTCAATCACGTTAGCTAGACACAAATAACCTTACCAAATCCTTGCTGGTTCTCATTGAATAACCCATGTCTTTTCAAATAAAAGTTTATTTTGTCCCTGATACCCAATGATTTCTCCAACACCAATGTTAGGCTGACTGGTTTATCCTTCTCACCTTTCTGGTATAGTGGTACAACACTCTGGCAATACTCCTGTACCAAATGAGGATTGAAAGTTTGTGACCAATGCCTTTACTATTTCCACCATGGCTTCTTTCAATCAACCTAGGATTCATTCCATCTGGACCGGATTACTTACCAACTTTCAATGATGATAACCTGTTTAGTGGTGGTGGCGGCATGTTACAGTTCACTCAGAAAGACCAAGTTGCCGTGGCAACACGCACTTTTTACATTGAGGCTGTCGTTTGGAGCTATGGATAGTGATGGTAGAGGCTCCAATGCTCTTTCCATCACATGGCTGACCAGGAATCTCTCCCGCTCTTACTGCCTGCCATTGGCATGTGTTGGATGGGTTTGCAAGTTAACACTCAACCTGGAGGCACATAATGTGCCACATTATAAACGCACCTTCCTTGGCCATCAAGTCCTGGAGTGGGACCTGGCTCAGAGGTAGGGACACTACCCACTGCACCATGAGACCTCCAATCTGTTTAGTACACCCATCTTCCCTGTCGATCATTATCTTCCATAAATTCTGTCTTTTAAAAAGTATGCGAAAGAATTTACAGGTGACCCTCTCCATGTATGCGGAGTAACTGGATTGATTTCAGAAACATTCATCATGTTCAGGTTTTTTTCTTTTGCTCATTCAGAATTTAGAGATATCCCCTTATATTCAGGAAGCCTGTGTTAGAATTTGGAGATATTCCCTTATATTCAGGAAGCCAATGTGAGAATTTGGAGATATTCCCTTATATTCAGGAAGCCTGTGTGAGAATTTGGAGATATTCCCTTATATTCAGGAAGCCTATGTGAGAATTTGGAGATATTCCCTTATATTCAGGAAGCCAATGTGAGAATTTGGAGACATTACCTCAAATTCAGGAAGCCTGTGTTGAGAATTTAAAGACATTCCCTTAGCTTGTGATCTAAGTATGAGGAGTCCAGAGAAAATCCCTACATTCTGGGAATTGGTTTGTGGATTTTAGGGATGCTACAAATACCTGTGAAGTGGGAGTAGAGATTTTAGAGACACTTCCTACATATGAGGAATTGAGGTGAAAATCTTAAGTGATTTGAAGATTTTGGAGATGCTCCCTAAGGCTATGGGCTCCTTCTCATTGGCCTGCTACTGGCATTAGGCCTATTTTAAGGAACTAAATACTTGTATAAACATTTTGTACCAGCTAAAGGCCAATCTGCTACGCACATTGACAGTGTAAATACCACAGGCATTAACAACTTGCAAAGTCTTGGAATAATTATGGCTACTTATCAAAAACTTATTGGAGATTAATTTTATGCCAATCTACATACTAAATCACAGAATCAGGGAATACTTGGAATAGGAGGCAGCAGCAATGGGTTTACCTCACATTGGCATGGAGGGCGCAGCCTGATAACCTCCAAGGGGGAATCATTCTACTGCAAATGGTTTCTGCATGATCCTGGAAGTCAGGGCAAAGTCCTTCAGCATGTGTCATACTCCCTGCAGACAACCTGAAGAACTCTAGAAACTACAAGAACACAAGAAATTAGAGCAGGAGTAGACCACTAGGCCCACTGAGCCTGCTCCACCACTCAATACGATCATGGCTGATCTTGGACTTCAGCCCCATTCTCTCGCCCAATCTCCACATCCCTAAATTCCCTGAGAGACCAAAAATCTGTCTATCCCAGCCTTAAATGTATTCGACGCTGGAGCATCTGCAGCCCTCTGAGGCAGAGAATTCCAAAAACTCACAACCCTTTGAGTGAAGTAATTTCTCCTCATCTCAGTCCTAAATGCTCCTGAGACTGTTGCCCCCGTGTTTCAGATTCCCCGACCAGTGAAAACAGTCTCTCAGCCTCCACCCTATCAAACCCCTTCAGAATCCCTTCACTTCCTCTCTCCTCACCGTTCAAGGGCCCAAACACTCCTTTCAAGTAAATCAGCTTCTCACTTACATTTCCCCCAACTTAGCCTACTGCATTCGTTGCTCCCAATGTGGTCTCCTCTACATTGGAGAGACCAAATGCAAACTGGGTGACCGCTTTGCAGAACACCTGCGGTCTGTCCGCAAGAATGACCCAAACCTCCCTGTCGCTTCCCATTTTAACATTCTCTTGCCCACATGTCTGTCCTTGGCTTGCTGCATTGTTCCAGTGAAGCCCAACACAAACTGGAGGAACAACACCTCATCTTCTGACTAGGCACTTTACAGCCTTCCAGACTGAATATTGAATTCAACAACTTTAGATCTTGAACTCCCTCTTCCATCCCCACCCACTTTCTGTTTCTTCCCCCTTCCTTTTGTTTTTTCCAATAATTCATTTGGATTTTTCTTTTCCCACCTATTTCCATTATTTTTAAATCTATACCTTTTATGCCCTGTTAGTCTTTCCACCCCACCCCCACTAAAGCTGTACCTTGTGTGTCCTGCCATCCATTCTTAATTAGCACATTCATTTAGATAATATCACCACCTTCAACACCTCTTTGTTCTTTTGCTTGTGACATCTTTTGATTATCTGCTCCTATCATTGCTTGCTTGTCCCTACAACCACACCCCCCCTACTTCTCTCCCACCGCGCCCCCCCACCCCCACCTTAAACCAGCTTATATTTCACCCCTCTCCTAATTTCACTCAGTTCTGTTGAAGGTGGTCATGAGGACTCGAAACGTCAACTTTTATCTTCTCCGCCGATGCTGCCAGACCTGCTGAGTTTTTCCAGGTAATTCTGTTTTTGTTTTCCCTTCCGAATCTTGTAGGTTTCAATGAAATCACTTCTCATTCTTCTAAACTCCTTAACAAGAAACTTTATCTCTTCCTTTCAGGTGCCAAGGAATGCAAGCTCCAACAACTCATTGATACCAACGTCCATCCAGGACCCTCCACCCCTTCCCGTCCCTCTGACCCTATCCCATCTTCTAATCCCAGCCCTTGTCGTGTATTCACCATACCCCCTGACCTTCCCCTCTCTGATGCTGAACGTTCAGTGCTCAGCAAAGGACTCAGTTTCATACCCTTATGCCCCCATCTCAATGAATTTCGGGCTCGGCATGATGCTGAACTCTTCTTCCGCCGCCTTCGTCTCCGTGCTCATTACTTTGGGCAGGAATCCTCCCCCCGAACCATGGATCCTTTCAGCCACCTCCAGTATTCTCCCTCCACCTGGACCCCTCCCTCTGGCCTCTCACCTGCTCTTGATCTTTTCATTGAGAACTGTCGACGTGACGTTGGCCGTCTCAATTTCTCTGCTCCTCTCACCCACTCTAACCTGTCTCTTTCTGAAATTGCCGCACTCTGCTCTCTCAGGTCCAATCCTGACTTTGTAATCAAACCTGCCGACAAGGGTGGTGCTGTTGTTGTCTGGCGTACTGACCTCTACCTCGCAGAGGCTAAGCGCCAACTCTCAGACATTTCCTCCTACCTGCCCCTGGACCATGACCCCACCACTGAATATCAAGCCATTGTTTCCAGGACTGTCACTGACTTCAACTCCTCTGGAGATCAACCCTCCACAGCTTCCAACCTCATAGTCTCCCAAGCCCAGACAGCTCGCTTTTACCTCTTCCCCAAAATCCACAAACAGATCTGTCCCAGTAGACCAATCATGTCAGCCTGTTCCTGCCCCACAGAACTCATTTCTTCCTATCTTGACTCCATTCTCTCTCCCCTTGCCTAGTCTCTTCTCACCTACATCCACGATTCCTCTGATGCCCTATGTCATATCAACAATTTCCAGTTCCCTGGCCCTAACTGCCTCCTCTTCCCCATGGACATCCAATCCCTCTACACCTCCATCCCCCACCAGGATGGTCTGATGGCTCTCCATTTCTTCATTGAATAGAGGCCCGAACAATCCCCATCCACCACGGCTCTCCTCTGTCTGGCCGAACTTGTTCTCTCACTGAATAATTTCTCCTTAAACTTGTTTCACTTGCTCCAAATAAAAGGTGTGGCTATGGGTACCCGCATGGGCCCCAGTTATGCCTGTCTCTTTATGGGGTATGTGGAACATTCCTTGTTCCAGTCCTACTCAGGCCCCCTCCCACAACTCTTTCTCCGGTACATCGATGAGTGTGTCGCTGAAGCTTCACGCTCTCATCTGGACCTGGGAAAACGGATCAATTTTGCTTCCAATTTCCGCCCCTCTATCACCTTCATATGGTCCATCTCTGACACTTCCCTTCCCTTCCTTGACCTCTTTGTCTCCATTTCTGGTGATAGACTGTCCACCATTACTCATTTCACTGACTCCCACAGCTACCTCGACTACAGCTCCTCACACCCTGCTTCCTGTAGGGACTCCATCCCATTCTCTCAGTTCCTTTGCCTCCGTCGCATCCGTGGTTCCTGCCAGGATCACTGTAGGCCGGATGTAGGCCTGCTGCCCTCAGGGTAGACCAATCTTACAAAGGGTGTTAGGCTCCTTATTTGCAGATACAAAGGGCTTAATGCCTATCTCTGGAATGGGCCATGGGCACTTGATTTTCTGTCTTTACCTTACATGGTGGGCTGTGTACCTCCAGCATAGCACCACGCGCACACCAGCAGCTATATTGGATGTTTAGGCACCTATTTTGCATCTAAAAATCATGAGCGGCTCCAGCACATTTCTGGACCTTAGTAGCCACATTGGAGAAGCTCAAAAGAGGCAGAAAACTAACGAGTGAGCACTCTGAAAACAATTCACAAAGAAAGACTTGTCAAGCTTATCAAATTAACCAGCGCACCTCTCCCAGCAACCACCCCCCAGCACCCCCCACCCCCCACCCCCCACCCCCACCCCCACCCCACCACCCCCCCCACCACCCCCCACCACCCCCCCCCCCCCCCCACCCCCACCCCAGCCCCAATCATCTCAGTGTTTTATATCCTGAAAGTGTTAATCCTGTGAAAGTAACATTATGTTTTGATGGATACTATCTCCTCAGCAATGACAGAGGACAGCCAGGCCCTTTAAGTTTAAGGAGGCCTGTGTGGAATTTTCCCTCAGGAACACCCGGTTCTCCTGTCTCTGACGCACTGACCTCTGCCGTCAAGGTAATGGAGCCCATTGAAATTCAGAGGCACTGGGCAACAGAGAGGTGACTGTTGTTTTTGAAACTTGCACGACCAGCCAGAACTTCCATAATAAAATTAATGTGTGAAGATTCTCAAGCCTAATTTTTGGAAGTGGCTTTCAGCAAAATCTTATCATTATTCCTCCTAACTAATGTAAACAGAAGAAAGTTTAACATTACACCAAAGACTAACAACGGCTGTGATGGGGAAGTTACTTTTTCAACAGGGCTGGTGTTGAAGTCAGGATGTTTCATTCCCAGGACAGTTAACCAATGGTGAGCAGATTGCCAGAGCTTCTCAGGTAATTACATGTGAGCAGGCAGATCGCCAACACACTGTTAAAGAACTCCACTGTGTACACATCCCAACATTACCCCTCCAACCCACTGTGTACACATCCCAGCCTTAACCTCCGACCTACTGTGCACACAAGGAGCCTTACCCCTCCTACCCACTGTGTACACATCCCAGCTTCACCCCTCCGACCCACTGAGTACACATCCCAGCGTTACCCTCTCTGGTCCACAGTATATACATCCCAGCCTCACTCTTCTGATCTACTGTGTACACATCCTAGCCTTACCCCTCCAGCCCACTGTGTACACATCCCATCCTTACCCCTCCAGCCTGCTGTGTACACATCCTATCCTTACCCCTCCAGCCCACTGTGTACACATCCTATCCTTACCCTTCCAGCCCACTGTGTACACATTCCAGCCTTACCCCTCCAGCCCACTGTGTACACATCCCAGCCTTACCACTCCTCCAGCCCACTGTGTACACATCCCAGCCTTACCCTTCCAGCCCACTGTGTATACATCCCAGCCTTACCCTTCCAGCCCACTGTGTACACATCCCAGCCCTACCCCTTCAGCCCACTGTGTACACATCCCAGCCTTACCACTCCAGCACACTGTGTACACATCCCATCCTTACCCCTCCAGCACACTGTGTACACATTCCAGCCTTACCCCTCCAGCACACTGTGTACACATCCCAGCCTTACCCCTCCAGCACACTGTGTACACATCCCAGCCTTACCCCTCCAGCACACTGTGTACACATTCCAGCCTTACCCCTTCAGCCCACTGTGTACACATCCCAGACTTACCCCTCCAGCACACTGTGTACACATCCCATCCTTACCCCTCCAGCCCACTGTGTACACATTCCAGCCTTACCCCTCCAGCCCACTGTGTACACATCCCAGCCTTACCACTCCTCCAGCCCACTGTGTACACATCCCAGCCTTACCCCTCCGACACATTGAGTATACATCACAGCCTTAGCCCTCCAACACATTGAGTACACATCCCAGCCTTACCCCTCTGATCCACTATGTATACAGCCCAGCCTTACCCCTCTGACCTACTGTGTACACATCCCAGCCTTACCCTCTAGCCCACTGTGTAGACCTCATAGGCTAATTCCCTCCAAAGCACAATGTCCATACAGTAGGCAGTGTCCTGCAAACCACTGTACACATTCCAGGTACCAAACACTAGTCCTGAGCCAAGCAATCACCTGGTTGGCCAGCCCACAGGGTGACAGATAGTTCCTGACCAGTGTCTTCTGCACTATGTATTTTAACCGTCCAACACAGCAGCTCTCAGTATCTGATTACATGGATGTCCTGTGCACAATGGTCACCGGCACTATGGAAGCAAGGCATCCGGTACCAAATAATGAAAAATAGCGGAAATGGCTGGAAGTTTTAAGTCCCACCCCCCCCACCCCTCCCAAACATGGCCCTTCCTATCTTTGCGGGGTCGGGACTGGAGTTCACGTATGTGTGGTTTACAGAGGAAGCTGGCCATTTAAATCACCAGCTGCATCCACTGAAGTGGGATTTTGGTAGGTCAGCCTTGTGAAACCCAAAATGTGTAGATTAGAACAGGTCTCAACTTGGTGGTGAGTTAAGGTACCCCTTTGGATATGGTTCAGGGACACCTTTGGGAGAGGTAAAGCTCTCTTTGGGATTGTTAAAAGTAAACAGGGCTGTTTGTAAGAAGTGCATAAACTCATTAGAACTGTTATAGAACTGTCAAACTGTCAAAGCTGTCAAGGAACTGTCAAAGGATACTAGGTGACTTAGCATGGAGGGAGTAAAGGCAAAGAACAGTGGATGGAGGCATTGGTTGGTTTGAGTTGGCACTAAATTGGCATAGGGGCTATAAAGGGCCATGGGAATATGGGTGGCATAAGGGTACAAGGGGCCATGGGAGTGGATAGAGGGGCCTGGGTTGGCATAGGCTGGGGCAGTCTGTGGGTGGCCATTTTTAAAGATTTGGGTTCGCAGTGCTGGGATTTCTCTCGTCTCTGTGCACCCAACCAGGAGTGAAAATCTGAGCCAGTGTATCTCATAGCACTAGTGGGACACAATATCATGATTATATGATTACGGCTGCACAATAAAATGAGTGTTTCTTTTCTTTAATGGGATACAGGTGTCACTGGCAAAGCCAGCATTTGTTACCCATCCCTATTTGCCCTTGAACCGAGTGGGCTTGCTCGGCCAATTCAGAGGGCAGGTAAGAGTCAACCACATTTGCTGCGGGACAGGAGTCACATATACACCAGACCAGGTAAGGACGGTAGATTTCTTTCCCTACAGGGCATTAGTGAAGCAAAGGGTTTTTTTTTAACAACAATCAATAGTAGTTTCATGGTCACCATTACTGAGACTTGCTTTATATTCCAGATTTATTAACTGAGCTTGAACTCTACCAGCTGCTGTGGTGGGATTGGAACGTATGTCCCCAGAGCATTAGCCTGGACCTCGGGATCGCTAAATCAGTGACGTTACCACTACCCCACCAGCTCCCTAAGAGCGTTCCCACATATAAGCAAGTAACATTTCACAGAAACCAAATGGAAAGTATCTGCACAATGACAGATGCCAGAATCTTTGCTCCTTTTGGATACAGTCGACGTGATATGTACCATTTCAGACCACAAAGAGCTGACTCCATCCATGATACACTCTGCTTGACCCAAGCTCATTTCAGAATGCACAGGTTTCCCAGTAAATTCAAGGCTGACGTAAACAGCTCCAAGTTTAACTTTTAAAGCGTGCTTGACCCCTCTGCTCGCGCCCCTGAGACATAAAAGAAACATCAGGATTCAAAAACCAGCCCATCTCGCCCATGAGGGACTGGACTGGCTGATCACATTCCTCTGTTAGTGGATGAGACCACCCAGGTAGCTGGGTCCCAGCCAGGCTTTTTAACCTTGTTTATTGACTGCGAGCCCAAAGAAGCTTCAGGTCAAAGTTATCTTTTTACGAGGACACTGCAGCTCGGATTAGCATCCAAACTAGTAAGTCAGTATCGTGCAAGAGCACACGGTTCCCCAGATTTATGGGGACAAATTTGTTTGTCTCTCAGCAGGAGATACTTACCAGTGACTAATTAGCTGCTAAGGATACACTGGTATGGGGACGAAAGAGAGGCAAAAGAAAGAGAGAGAGAAAGAGAGACAGAAAGAGAGAGAGAGCATTATATAGCACATTTAATGTAATAAAATGTCCCAAAACACTTCACAGGAGCGTTATAAAACCAGGTTTGACACCAAGCCATATAAGGCGATATTAGATCAGATGATCAAAAGGTTTTAAGGAGCTTCTTAAAGGAGGAAAACGAGGCAGAAAGGTGTAGGAATGGAATTCACAGAGCTTTGGGCCCAGGCAACTGAAGGCACGGCCATCAATGGTGCAGCGAGTATAATTGCAAACGCACAAGAGGCCAGAATTAGAGGAGCACAGATATCTCGGAGGGTTGTGGGGCTGGTGGAGATATGAGGGGCGAGGCCCTTGTATGGAGGGATTTGAAAACAAGGATGAGAATTTTAAAAATCGAGGTGTTGCTTGACCGGGAGCCAATGCAGGGGCGTTGGGGGGAATAAGACTTTTTGTTGAATTAAGACCTCAAGTTTCCAGAGGGTAGAATGTGGGAGACCACCCAGGAGCGCATCGAAATAGAAACACGGGCTGAAGTGACGGAGGATTCCAATGTCTGAGGACTAAAAGACTGTTTTGTAGCCACAACTGAGAGTCCAGATGATGTGCTGCCTCCAACGTGCCAGGGTGAGGGATTTAACGGAATTGGTGCAGAAGATTTTGCAGTGGACGGGGAGACGTCAGAAGGTCCTGGTTCAGGTTTGAATCAATGATTTAGGAGTAGATAGATTTGAAATCCAGAAATTAGGAAATAGGATAAACAGCAGGACCACGATGGTAGTAGTTCAGGATTAGGCCTGCGCGTGCATGCTGGTCAGTATTGGAATAGTAACATAACAATGGTAAATGTCTGGCTGAAGGGGTGGTGTAGCAGGGGAGGGTTTCAGGTTCCAGGTCTAGGACAGACATGGCATGTCCTGACTTCACTCGAACAGCAAAAAAACAGCAAAACAAACAAAAAAAAACAGCAAAGATCAAAACCAGAAACAACCTATTACCCAAACTGAATCTACGTGGAGCGCTACTGCTATAACGCTCCAGACCCCAGCACTTGCCCTATCATACTCTGCAGCAGAGTACTGTGCACAGGTCACCATACACACATACACACACACCTCGTTGAGACTCAATTGAATGCAACAATGTGCATCATAAGTGGAACTCTCCGCTCAACACCGCTCCCCTGGCTTCCTACCTTTACAAACATCATGCCGTCAAATATACGCCAACTGACCAAAACCCAGAGGGTGGGATTTTCCGCCCACCCCCCCACCCCCCCCCCAGCACCCCCCTTACCCCAACCCCTCCCCCCAAACCCCCCCCAATGCCAGGATCGTCCGGCCCGGACAAAAGTCAATGGACTCCTGGCTGGGCTATTGAATGTCCCACGGTGGTTCCCTCCACAAGGGGCCAGAAAATCTCAGCTAGAAGCTGGGTGAAACCACCCATGCTGCACCTCACTAGCTACCCCCACGATGACTTGTTCAACCCACCTACTGCCCACCTTCCATCTCGGCGCCCAATGTGGGGCATCCCTCCTGAGCAAGATCTACCAGCGCACATCCTTTCGATCAAGGAATGGGAAACATGGGAAGTCACTAACAAGTTCCCTGTGACCAACCCCATCTGTCGAATGACAGGCTTTGAACTACCACATTGAGAGTGGTCCTCGCTAACTAGGTTCAGGGCAGGTCAGGGTCCCTGTGCAACCAACCTCCGCCAATGGGGTCTCAGTACAAACCCCTTATGCATTTGGAGAAAGACACAAACAATGATGCACATTACGGAGACATGTCCCCTCTACAGACTAAATGGTGGACTAATCACCTTTAACTCAGGAACATCGATTGGCTTCAGGGATTTTGCATTCACTCAATAATTAACTGTTACTTGTACCATAGGTAAAGGAGAACCAGTGGATGTGGTGTATTTGGATTTTCGGAAAGCTTTCAATAAAGTCCCACACAGGTTAGTGAACAAAATTAGAGCACATGGGATTGGGGTTAATGTGCTGCTGTGCATTGAGAATTGGTTAACAGGCAGAAAACAGGGAGTAGGAATAAACTGTTCATTCTCAGGAAGGCAGGATGTTAATAGTGAGGGACCACAAGGATCAGTGCTTGGGCCACAATCTATACAAATGATTTGGATGTGGGGACCAAATGTAATATTTCCAAATTTGTTGACACAAAACTAGGTGAGAATATGAGTTGCGAGGAGGATGCAAGGAGGCTTCAAGGGAATTAGACAGGCTAAATAAACGGGCAAGGACATGGCAGATGATATATAATGTGATTAAGTGTGAAGTTACCCACTTTGGTAGAAAAACACAGAAAGGCAGGGTATTTCTTAAATGGTGACAGGTTGGGGAGTGTTGATATCCAAAGGGACCTGGGTGTCATTGTTCATGAGTCACTAAAAGTTAGCATGCAGGTGAAGCAAGCAATTAGGAAGGCAAATGGTATGTTGGCCGTCATCATGAGAGGATCTGAGTACAGGAGTTAAGATGTGTTGCTGCAATTGTGTAGAACTCTGGTGAGACCTCAGCTGGAGAACTGTATACAGTTTTGGTCTCTTTATCTGAGAAAGTATATATTTGCCATAGGGGGAGTACAACAGAGGTTCACCAGTCTAATCCATGGTGGGGGGGGGGGGGCTGGTTACTGAGAGCGACAGTGGGGAGGGAAGGGGCCAGTTACCGTGAGGGACAATGGGGGAGGGGCCCTGTTACCAGGAAGGACAATGGGGGAGGGGCTCTGTTACCATGAGGGACAATTGTGGGAGGGAAGGACCTGGTTATCAGGAGGGACAATGGGGGAGGGACCGGTAACTAGGGAGGGACAAAGTGGGAGGAGCCAGTAACCAGGGAGGGACAATGCGGGGAGGAGCCGATAACCAGGGAGGGACAATGGTGGGAGGTGCCGGTAACCAAGGAGGGACAATGGGGGAGGAGCCGGTAACCAGGGAGAGACAAATGGGGGGAGGAGCCGGTAACCAGGGAGGGACAATGGGGGGTGGAGCTGGTAACCAGGAGGGACAATGGGGGAGGAGCTGATAACCAGGGAGGGACAATGGGGGGGGAGCCGGTAACCAAGGAGGGCACCTGGGTGTCCTCGGGCCAGCATGGACAAGATGGTCTGAATGGCCTCCTACTGTGCTGTAACTTTTCTATGGTTCTATGGCAGGACTGTCCCATAAGGAGAGATTGAGGAAACTGGGACTGTTTTCTATAGACTTTCAAAGAATAAGAGGTGATCTCATTGAAACTTATAAAAGGCTTACAGGGCCTGACAGGGTGGATGTGGTCTAGAACCAGGGGCATAATCTCAGAATAAGGGGCAGGCCATTTAAAACTGAGACGAGGAGAAATTTCTTCACTCGGAGGGTGGTGAATCTTTGGAATTCTGTACCTCAGAGGGTTTTGGAAGCTCAATCATTGAGCATGTTCAAGAGAGAAACTGATAGATTTTGGGATACAAATGACATCAATGGATATGGGGACTGTGGGGGACACTGGCATTGAGGCAGATGATCAGCCATGATCTAATTCAGGGGTAGGGAACCCATGGCCCATGGGCCGGATCAGGCTGTTAGTCAATTTCTAAAGACGTAGACCTATGTCAGTCGCGCCTTCAAAGCAACATTCATCATCATCGTTTCGAATTCGCTTTGGATAAAAAGCGTCAGCTAAATTACGATAATAATATTTAACAATATAATATTCAAATTCAGCCATCGCATTAAAACAGTGGGTGAACTGAACGTTTCTGTATTCTCTCCAAAAACACTGAATTAAGTTGATTTTTACGTGTGTGTGTGTGTGGCCCACGACTGCTCTTGTCTTTGTGCAAAGGGCCCATGATAAGAGAAAGGTTCCCCACCCCTGGCCTAATTGAATGGCGGACCAGGTTCGATGGGCTGAATGGCCTACTCCTGCTCCCACGTTCCTAAAAAATAACCTGAACAGCACCAAGTACAAAGTTCCTCAACGCCAGTGCAGTGAGAGGTTTGGCCTGATATGGCAGGGAGTGGGGGAGAAAACAAAATGAGGTTAGGTTAAAGGAACAAGGGCTGTCGGAGAGAAAAAAGAAAATGAGTAAAGATGCAATTCAGAAAAGGGAGAAATGAAAAAAAAAATTGTAGTCAAGAGGTAAGTGAAGGCACGTAAGATCGGAAACAGAATTGGAGAACTGAAAGCATTGATCACAATGGAAGGACACAATATTGATCCTGAATTTCCTGATTTCAAAAGAAATGCGACAGAATCCTCATTTCTGTCCATAAGCAGGATGTCGATCACACTGTCTGGTGAAGTTGTGGCTGAGCAATAACAGGAAGTTAGGGACCCAGGTACAGCCCTCGGCCACACTTTACACAGCCCTGGGCTAAAGTCCACCACCCGCTCCAGAAATGCACCTGAGAGCTACAACCATCATCATCTAAGCCACAGCCCCGAAGGACCGTAGGCCCTTCCTTTCCATCGGAGAGAGGCAATTCTGGCAACTCGCGGCTTGAGGGGTATCAGCCCCGCAAGCTCGGGGCACAGCAAGGAGACAGGGCCTCCGTAAAATACTACAACCCGCCCGGGGATTGAATCCACGCCGCTGGCGTCATTCTGAAACAACATATGGAATCATAGAACCACGCAGAGTGGGGATGAGGCCATTCAGCACACCTTGCTTATGCCAGCTCTTTGAAAGGCCTTTCCAATCATTCCCAATGTCCCATAGCCCAGCAAATGTTTCCTTTTTAAATACACAAACAATCAATTCTCTTTTGAAAGTTACTACTGAATCTGCTTCCACAGCCTACAAGCAGCAATTCCAGATCTTAATGACATATTAGCATAAAAAGATCTCTCCTCATCTATCCATTGGTACCTTTGGCAATTTACTTAAATCAGTATCTTCTGGTTCCCGGCCGTCTAGCCAGAGAAAACAGTTACTCCCTATTTTATCAAAACCCTGGTAATTTTGATCTCCTCTACTAACTCTCCCCTCAACATTTATCTGCTCTGCGAAGCACGAACCCAATTTCTCCCACCTCTCCATGTAAATGAAGTCCGTCATCCCCGGTGAACACTTTGTGTAAGTTTCTCGGCCAAATTTGCAGATCAACCCCCTCAATGACCAGTTCATGCTGCCGTTTCCGAACATAATGAAGGGGGACTGTCTGGCATTAGGGCTGGGGACGGGTAGAGGGACCGGGGGGTGGGGGGGTTGCGGGGTGGGGGGGGGGTGGAGGCAGAACCCATCAATTCGCCATTAATAACATTTACTGGAAGCTGTCGAGTGAGTGGGTGTCACAGGTCAGATTTGGCGGGTGGACATGCAGTCGGAAAGCCCAAAAGAGCCAGTGCAGGTTCCCAATCACTCTACGGCAAAGAAGTAAGCGCCAGGGTACCATACCAGTTATCCACAGGGCAAACGTGGTGATTCCGCACTGCCACCGCGTACCTGTTCAAAACAAACCAGAAGTCAAATCAGAGGTCAGTCCATTGATCACTCAATTCCTATTCTGGTCTTCTCAGCATCACCAGCAATTCAGGAACACTCAATGAAGGACTGCAAATAGAATAACTCCAGTTAGCCCACACACATAGAAACAGGAGGAGGCCATTCAGCCCCTCAAGCCTAATCCGCCATTTAATTAGATCATGGCTGATCCTTATTTTTAACTCCATCTGCCCACCACGTTTCCAAAACCCTTAATACTCCTGCCTACCAAAAATCTATTCATCTCAGCTTGGAGATTTTTTTTACCTGACCCCTCCCCACCCTCCCAGCTTCAACAGCTTTTTTATTTGGGGGGGGTGCGGGGGAGGGGGATAGTCCCCAATTTCCACAACCCGTTGTTTGAAGAAGTGACATCATCCCTGAATGGTCTCGCTCGAATTTTATGGTTACGCCCCACCACCCCCCCACCCTGTCCTGGAATCCCCCACTAGAGGCAACATATTTGCATTGATCACAATGGAAGGACACTATATTGATCCTGAATTTCCTGATTTCAAAAGAAATGCGACAGAATCCTCATTTCTGTCCATAAGCAGGATGTCGATCACACTGTCTGGTGAAGTTGTGGCTGAGCAATAACAGGAAGTTAGGGACCCAGGTACAGCCCTCGGCCACACTTTACACAGCCCTGGGCTAAAGTCCACCACCCGCTCCAGAAATGCACCTGAGAGCTACAACCATCATCATCTTAGCCACAGCCCCGAAGGACCGTAGGCCTTCGCATATATTTTTTTTGGGTCCAATGATATATGAAAGTGACGCAGACACTGGTGTGCCTGTGGGGTTTTAATCAAAGTGATAACGGTAAGCAGTGTGGAAACTCAGAGTTCATGGTAATTCTATTTAGCAGTGAATCCTAATCAGCGTCTGTATTGTATAACTTCACTTTTCAGAATCATCCTTGTACAAAATGTTCTGTTCTGGAAAGGGCCTCGCATCTTACTGATACCATCATATCAGCTTGGCTCAATGTCAGTAGGCCGTCAGTAGGTTCAAATCCTACTGCAAGACGACAGCATATAATACAGGTTGGCATTTTAGCGCAGTACAGATGGACTTCTGCATTACTGGAGGCGCTGACTTTCAAAGGTTAGCCCAAATCCTACCTGCCCTTGCAGATGGATGTAAAAGATCCCATGACGGTATGTGAGGAAGAGCAGGGGAGATTCTCTCAGTGTCCTGATCAAATTCACCCTCAACTAACAGAACTAAAACTGTGAAGCTGGCCATTTATCTTACTGCAGTTTGTGGGACCTGGATGGCAAATGGCTTCTACCTTTGACTTCACTGTGACGAACCACACTTGAAAAATGCTCGAGGGTCAAGCACTGTGGGGCGTCTCAAGGACGTGAAAGACATTAAGGTAATGCAAGTTCTATTCCTCCTCCAGGGCCAGGATTTTTAGGTTGGTGGGGTTTCACATCCCCGCCAACACTGCCTGCCCCGCAGTCATTTCACGCTCCAACAAGAGTTAATTGGCTGGAGGTGGAACTCTTGTCCCTCACTCGGGAGGAAGTCTCGCCTTAGAGAGCTGCCGGTCAATCTGATTGGCCGGCAGTGCTGTGGTCCGTGCAGCGCCAGAAGCTGCAGTGGTCAGGACTGGGACTGCAATCAGCGCCCCCCCCACCCACCCCCCCCCCCCCCCACCACCCCCCGGAGCCGAAGTCCCAGGATTCAAGGAACAGGTAGGTTTTGGGGGTCTCAGGGTGGGGAGGGTAGGGGAGGCCTGGGGGTGGTGGGTGGGGAGCAAACAGAGAAGAATGGGGTGTCAATGGAGAGGCGGGATGGGGAGGGGGGGTGTTGGAGGTGAGGTCCTACAGTTACCTGGGGTAGCGGGGGAGGGGGGAGTGTCCGAGGTTGAAAGGGGGCTGCTGCTGGAGAGGCGTCCCAGGCCCCTTCCCACCCGAGGCCTGAACCCCATTTATCTCGGGCTTCCCCCACATCCCGGAACTCCTCCCGCCAGCCTGAATATTGAAGCTGGGCGGGAAACGGCCTTTAGGTGATCAATAATTGGCCATTTGAGGGCTTCGCCCGCCTCAGCGTAAAATTGCAGAGAGGTTGTGCCTGGCAGGAAGCCAGCGGGAAGCTCATCCGTGAAACCTTCTGCTTACCCCTCCCCCGTCTACAATCCCAGCAGCGGTGCGGGGGGGGGTGGGAAGGGGGGTGCGGAGGGGGGGACATAAAATTCTGCCCCAGGTCTTGGCAACTGACTAGTCAAGAGATCCTCAGTTAATAAGTAACAGAATACCCCCCGCTCCGTTACTCCCTGTTTTGATGGAGCCTAAGTAGCTCAGTGTGTTACACTCCTAACTCCGAGCCAGAAGGCCCTGAATTGATGCCCGATTCCAGTTGCTCGGGGATTGTTCACACAGTTCAAAGAAGGTTATTTGTTCATTAAAATTTCTCAGATGGGCTTCCCGCTGGGTTCCCTCCAGTCCCGAACTCTCTACAATTTTGCGCTGGGGCGAGCAAGCCCTCGACCAGCTGCCCTCCCTTGCCCCAGTTGAGGCCCTTAATTAGCCAACTGGCCTGGAAAAAAAACCTTCCCATGCTCTACACCATTCTGGGGGTGGGGGTGGGGGGGGGGGGGGGGGGCGGGTGGTGGTGAAAGGAGTGTGAGGATATGTAAAAGAAGTCATTTTGGCGTGAGCTGATTTTCAAATGAAGACAACCTTTGGAGAGCAGGACACAAAACCAAGGAAAATAAAGTTCGCTTGTCTGGATGAAAGTATGAGCGTGCTTCAGTTCTGAATGACTCCTCTAAAATGATTGAAAGCAGCCACGAGGAACCTATGATAACCTTCCAAGTTCGTGCTTTCAGTTCCCTTTAGGATTGGTGGTAATAATAACTATTTATTTTAGAGTTGGCTCCCAGTAATAATGACTCAGCTGGCGGCTTAAGCATCAGCTTTTCACTGCAGCCTACACATATTTAACCAGTTCCACTTTAAAGCCAGTGTGGCAGGTTTGAAACACAGACATGGATCCAGTCATTATATGAGGACAACCACCATCTACAAGTCAGGAGTGTGATGGTCTAGATGGCAACAACACTCAAGAAGCTCGACACCATCCAGGACACAGCAGCCCGCTTGATTGGCACCTCATCCACCACCTTAAACATTCACCCCCTCCACCACCGACGCACAGTGGCAGCAGTGTGTACCACCTACAAGACGCACTGCAGAAACTCACCAAGGCTCCTTCAACAGCACCTTCCAAACCCGCGACCTCTACCACCTAGAAGGACAAGGGCAGCAGGTACATGGGAACACCACCAGCTGCAAGCTCCTCTCCAAGCCACTCACCATCCTGACTTAATTGTATCGGCCGTTCTTTCACTGTCACTGGGTCAAAATCCCGGAACTCCCTCCCTAACAGCACTGTGGGTGTTCCTACACCACATGGACTGCGGCGGTTCAAGAAGGCAGCTCACCACCACCTTCTCAAGGGCAATTAGGGATGGGTAATAAATTCTCAGGGAAACAGTGTGATACAAACCAGCTGCTGTAGCGCGTGATTTCTGGATGGTGCCAGTGCACATTTCAAAACCGCGAGCCCCATCTCACTGACTTGAGGGATAGTTCTACCCCAATATTTAGGGCTGATTGCGGAGAGACAGTGGGGTGGGGGCAGTTTGAAGCAGCCAGGAAAGCTGATAAAGAAGCCAAGGAGGACTGCTGTCAGTTGAAGAATCCTGTTCTGGAAGGCCACAGCCTAGCGGCAGGGAGGAGGGAGGCTGGGGTGGTGGTGGGGCGCAGATGTAATTAGTGCTGGTGGGGAGGAAGGGAGTGAATCTATCGTGGGAAATCGTGGACAGGAACCCAAGCCTGGAGTGGTAAATGCATTTGCTTGAAGAGTTGGAGGAAAGCCCTCCTGCTCCCCCTGGCCCACAAGCAGTGCTGGAAAATTCCTTACCCACCGGAACAGACGTGCCTAATTTTTCATCAGCAGCCAGGCTTCCCGAGCTCGGGAAAGCAGCCCACAGGCGATAAACCGAAAAATCTGTCAAAAGTTGAGCCTGATTGTCATATTTAAATAACTGGCCTGCAGGTTAGTTGCCCATCTCCCCATGAGATGACAGTGGAACCCATGGCCTAAGGAGACACTACAGCTGTTCCCTCAAACAATACAGCACCTTACTCTGCTTTGTGACCCAAAGGGAAATCTTCTGTTTCAAACCATTTCTCTCTAAGGCATGAATCTGGCTCCAAAATTCCTGGCCTCGATTTTCTTACCAGTCGTTCTTAGGAAAAGCCAAATTTCAAGAAGAATGTTAAACTCCTGGAAAAGGGATTCTGTCAGGATTGCTGTACACAGGGGATCTCATACTGTGTGTTTTGGCACATGGGAAATTCTAGCTTTCAATACAGGCCGACTATTTAATGAGATGCCATGGAAGTAGGCATCTACCTGTGGCTTAACTGGGGGGGGAGCTTCTTCTGAGCCAGTGGCTGCCTACTCCCTGGGAACTGGACAAATATATATACGAACTTACACATTAGGAGCAGGAGTAGGCCACTCGGCCCCTCGAGCCTGCTCCACCATTCAGCAAGATCATGGCTGATCTGATTTTAACGTCACCTTCACATTCCTGCCTGCCCCCAAATAACCTTTCACCTCCTTGCTTATCAAGAATCTATCTACTTTCACCTCCTTGCTTATCAAGAATCTATCTACTTCTGCCTTAAAGATATTCAAGGGCTCTGCCTCATCCACCTTTTGAGGAAGAGAATTCCAAAGTCTCACAACCCTCTGAGAGAAAAAAATTTCCTCACCTCTGGCCTAATTTTTTTTTATTCATTCATGGGATGAGGGCGTCGCTGGCGAGGCCAGCATTTATTGCCCATACCTAACTGCCCTTGTTCAGAGGGCACTTAAGAGTCAACCACATTGCTGTGGGTCTGGAGTCACATGTAGGCCAGACCAGGTAAGGATGGCAGATTTCCTTCCCTAAAGAACATTAGTGAAAAAATGGGTGACCCCTTATTTTGAAACAGTGACCCCGAGCTCTAGATTCTCCCACAAGAGGAAACATCCTTTCTACATCCACCCTAATGAGTCCCCTCAAGATTTTATATGTTTCAATCATGTCACCTCTTACTTTTCTAAACTCCAGCGTATACAAGCTTTTATATATATATATATATATATATATATATAAAATATCAACTTAACAATGTACACAAAAGTTGCAACGTCTCAATAACATTCCAGGAGCAAATTTTGTAAGATGGATGGAATCTCTTCTTGAAAAGTTGCAGGATTATGGAGAAAGCAGGGTGTGGTACAAACTGAATAGCTCTTTCAAAGAGCTGGCACAGATGTGATGGGCCGAATGGCTTCCTCCTGTGCTGTTTGATTCTCCTATACAGCTGCAAGCGATCTTCACTGCAACAGGCAGCCATTTTCAGTGAAGACAAACTCCCATTCACTCTCTCGCTACTATGGAAGGAGGGGCAGTAATTGGATGCAGGAACTGGCCGAGTTATTATATAGTTTGGAATGCGCAGTTTCCTTTGATGATGAACACTAAATCCCATGTAAAGAAATGCAACGGAACAGCATCCAAGTAAGTTTACATCCATCCTGCAAAGCATGGTTAGAATAACTCTCAATGTCCCTCATCAGTTTAGATATATCAACAGAAATTGAGCATCATTAAACACTGAGTATCAATTGAGGGGAGGTGTTTACATTTTCCCAGGCCCAAAAGACCACACCATTGTCATTTCCTTATTTGGTCTGCAAAGGGATTTAAATCTCCTTGTCCTCAAATCACAGCAAGTACAGCAAAAGCAATTGTCAAAGCAAGTGGAAATTTGCTCAAGTTTGGAGTGAGACTTTTTGTTAATCTTTCACGCAATGTGGGCATCACTAGCCAGGCCTATTCATTATCCATTCCCAATTGACCTTGAACTGAGTGGCATGCTAGGCTATTTCACCATAGTGCTGTGGGTCTGGAGTGATATCTAGGTAACACCAGGTAAGGACAGCAGATATCTTTCCCTAAAGAACATTAGTGAACCAGATGAGATTTCTCTTTTTTAACAATTGGCAATAGTTTTATAGCACCGTTACTGAGACAAGCTTTCAATTCCAGATCCTTATTAATTAATTGAATTGCTGTGATGGGATTATGAACCCAGACTCCCAGAGCCTCTTGAATTACAAATTCAGTGATATCACCACTAGACCACCAGCTCCGCGGAACCTAGAGCCTCTAAAGCAACCAACCAACCCACGGCTGACACTGAATTCCCAAGGATTTGGACTGAGAGGTGATATGATTGAAACATATAAACTTCTGAGAATGTTCGATAGGGTAGACACTGAGAGGCTTCCCGCTTCCTGCTGCAGGAGGAGTCCCGAACCAGGGTCTCAGGGCAAGGAGTCAGCCAGTTAGGGCAGAGGTGAAGAGGAATTTCTTGAGTCAAAGGATTGTGAATTTCTGGAATCCTCGACCCCAGAGAGATGTGAACGCTCAGTCGATGAGCATATTGAAGACTGAGATCATTAGATTTTTGGGCACTCGGGGAGTCAGGGTATATGGAGATAGGGCAGACACGTGGAGTTGATGTAGAAGTTCATCAACAATGTTAGTGAATGATGGAGCAGGCACAAGGGGCCATGTAGCCTATTCCTGCTCCTATTTCTTAGGTTCTTAGCAGGTTGTGAATTTATCACCAATTGAGTTGTGGGGTGTGGGGGGGTGGGGGGTGGGGTGGATGGTGGTTGGTGTTGGTGTTTGGGGGTTAAAAATTCAGCTGTGCAGCATCTTTCAGACACTTTGTTCTATCCTAAGTTTTCAATATGGCGGGCTGGAAGCAGCTGCTCAATGCAGTCAGGCAATGCACTGCCTGTATATTGCTCAAGGCCAAATAATAGTCATGTAGCGAAACATGGATTATTCCCTCGCATTTGGAAATAAGTGCCTAGTGCCAGTTTGAAGGCCTCATTGAAAGATTGGCTTGCATTGAAGCATCTGCTGCCAACTCCTTTTAAAATTGTACCATTTAGTTTATATTGCGTTGCTTCATTCCTCCCATCAACATGAATAACTTTGCAATTTTCAGTGTTAAATTTCATCTGACATGTCTCTGCCCAGCTAGCACAGCACCGTGTGCATAGAATGCAACGTCTCCTCCAATCTTCAGACTGGTTTACAGATGCTTTACAGATGCTTTACAGGCATCACTTTGAAGGACCTATTGCCTGTTTTAAAATTGAAATTTAAAACTTCTGGTTTCATTAGCATTGAACTGGCAGGCAATCTGGTAGGAAAGGTGTTTTTTTTTAAAATTTGTTCATGGGAGGTGGGTGTCGCTGGCTAGGCCAGCATTTATTGCCCATCCTTAATGACCCTTGAGAACGGAGTGGCTTGCTAGGCCACTTCAGAAGACATTGAAGAGTCAACCGCATTGCTGTGGGGTCTGGAGTCACAGATAGGCCAGACCAGGTATTACAGCAGATTTCCTTCCCTAAAGCGTATTATTGAACCAGATGGGTTTTTATAACAATCGACTCGCAGTTCATCATTAGATTTTTAATTCCAGCCTTTTTTTTTATTGAATTCAAATTCCACCATCTTACCCTGGGTCCCTGGATTACTACTCCAGTGACAGTGCCACTACTCCACCGCCTCTCCATTCACTTAAGATGAAGAGTAATTTAAGTCAAATTTAGTCCGATTATTGGAATATTTGTCACACTTATTCCCCATCGCTACCACCTCCAAACTTTCAATTATCTGCATAGGAGAGAAATTCACAAACTGTGAACTGTTATCAGAACTGGCAGTTTTTTTTCTGTGCAAGAGGATTAGACAAGTTAAGTGAGTGGGCGTGGTGGATGGAATGGAATAAAGGAACACAGGAACACAAGGGATAGGAACAAGGGCAGGCCATACACCCTGTCAAGGCTGCTCTTCCATTCAACATGTTCATGGCCAATTTCAGGCTTCAACTCCACTTTCCTGCCCACTCCCTATATCCCTTAATTTCCTGAGAGACTGAAAATCTGCTTATTTCAGCCTTAAACAAATTCAATGACGGAGCATCCACAACCCTCTGGGGTACAGAATTCCAAAGATTCACAACTCAACAAGTGAAGAAGTTTCTCCTCATCTCAGTCCTAAATGATCAACCCCTTATCCTGAGACTGTTGCCCCCCGTGTTTTAGATTCTTCCAGCCAACAGAAGCAACCTAGCAGTGTTTACCCTGTCACGCCCCATCAGATTCTTGCATGTGTAAATGAGATCACCTCTCATCCTTCTACACTCCAGAGAATATAGGCCCAGTGTGGGGGAAGTGTGAAATTATCCACTTTGAAAGGAAAAATAGAAAAGCAGTATTCTTTTTAACTGGTGAGAGACTGAATACTAAATGAATTGTGGAAGAAAAGACATTCTTTCGAAGCTTTTCGTCTTGCACTCAACAGGAAAGACACAACAATGCCAAATTTCAAAGAAAGCCACAATTTATACTGCATGTGAAGAGGGTGCTGATTGGTTGGCAAGTCAGTTCTGATTGGTCGAGGTGTTCCTGTGCCGAATGCACCAGGAAAGTATTGTCCCCCAAGCTTCTGTTTAATTCAAAAAAGGCACAATGCCTGGACATGTTTCTTTTTCCTGCAGAGAACAGGTCCCTGAATATGAATATATGTAGCTTCTAGCAAGTGTAAGTGAGCTACATCGTGAACGCGACTGATAATCTTAAATTGGCTGTTAGTGCAATTCTTAGCATGCCCAGGATTGTTCAGCAAGTGCTGTCCCATCGCAGAATCACATCTAATGCTAGACATCATGTTTTGAGATTTGCAAGCACGGGCTGGTTGAGTACGATCAGTATTCTGCCTATTGCAATCAGCCAAAGGGACATGCTGTTTGATACGCTCTACTAGTCATCGGGACAGAATGGCCTACGTACCTGGCATCGCACTGGCACTGAAATTCATATATCACTTTACTCATTTGTGTGGTAGGCAGAATGTCTTTTTGGCTTGATGACAGCATCCTGTTAGTGGAAAATACTACTCGTGTTGCTACTGCATAATAGCAGAGTGATACAACTAGCTTTACCTGTTGCTCAAATTTTTGAGATACCTTGCCCTTCCAGGGTAATTTGAGGTAGACTGAGCACTTATAGGAACACGGGAACATCGGACTTAGGAACAGGAGTAGGCCATTAAGACCTTCAAGCTTACTCCGCCGTTCAATCAGACCATGGCTGATCTGGTTGTGGTTTAAACTCCCCTTTCCTGTCTGCCCCCCACTACCATTGGCTCCCTTGTCTATCAAAAATTTGTCTGACTCAGCCTTAAATAAATTCAATGATCCAGCCTCCATTGCTCTCTGGGAAAAGAGTTCCACGTACTACCGACCCTCTGGGAGAAAAAATTTCTCCTCATCTCAATTTTAAAAGGGAACCCTCTTATTTTTAAGCTGTGTTCGCTAGTTGTAGTCTCCCACAAGTGGAAACATCCTCCCAGTAAATATCCTGTCAATTTCTCTCACAATCTTATGCGTTTCAATAGGATCACCTCTCATTCTTCTAAACTCCAATGGGTGTAGGCCCAACCTATTCAACCTTTCTTCATAGGAAAAGCCCCTCATCCCAGGATTGAGTCTGTGCTGCTTCTAAAGAAATTATATCTTTTTTTCAAAGAAGGAGACCAAAACTGTAAACAGAATTCCAGATGTGGTCTTACCAAAGTCCTGTGCAGCTGTAGTGAAACTTCCCTACTTTTATATTCCATTCCCATTGCAATAAATTCCAACTTTCCATTTGCCTTCCTAATCACTTGCTATACCCGCATACTAACTTTTTGTGATTCATGTACCAGGACACCCAGCTCCCTCTGTCCCACTGAGTTCTACAATCTCTCTCCATTTAAACACTATGCCGCTTTTCCATTCTTCCTGACAAAGCAGACAAGTTTGCATTTTCCCACGTTAAACTTCATCTGCCAAATTTTTGCCCACTCACTTAACCTGTCTATATCCCTTTGCAGACTCTCTGCCTCCTCTTGACAAATTAGTCTCCTCCCTATCTTGGCATCATCGGCAAATTTATCTGCCATACATTCTGCCTCTTCATCCAAATCATTGACGTAGATTGTAAATAGTTGAGCCCCAGCACTGATCCCTGTGGCACTCCACTAGTTACAGCTTGCCAACTCAAAAAAGGTCCATTTAACCCTTCTCTCTGCTTCCTGTTAGTTAACCAGTCCTTTATCCATGCTAATATGTTAGCCCTATACTATGTTCCCTTATCTTGTGCAGTAATCTTTGATGTTGCACCTTATCAAATGCCTTTTGGAAATCAAAGGACACCACGGCCTGAATTTTTCGGATGCAGGGTCTCGCTTCCCAACATCCGAAGAGCATTCCTTCCAACTCCGAGTGCCCCACAGACGTTTCACGCTCGAATGAGCGTTAAGTGGCTGCAGGCAGGACTTCCGCCCCTCACTCGGGAGGAATTCCCACCCGATTGGCCGGCAGCTTTCCAGTCCCTGCAGCAACAGCGCTGCAGTGGACAGAAGAAGAAGTGCAGGAGGACACCTGAAGCTAAGTCCAGGCACTGGAGGCCCGGGTAAGTTCAAGGGGTCCCAAGGCGGGGAGGGGTATGGGAGGCCTGGGGGTGGGGGGTGGGGGTGGCGAAAGTGGCGATTGGGGTCTTGGGGAAGAGGCGGTGGAGGGAGGGAGGTCCAGAGGCCACCAGACCTTAAGGGGGTTAAGACCTTAAGCCCAACTTCAGAAGGGGGCTTCTGATGCACACACCCCCCACTTCCCGCCCATGATCTAACTCTGTTCTTTTTCAGGCTTCCCCCACAGATGTTCAATCCTCCCGCCAGTCTAAAAATTGAGGCTGGGTGGGAAACAGGCCTTAAGCGAACAATAATTGGCCACTTAAGGGCCTCAATTGGGTAAGGGCGGACTTCCCATCTGAGATATTGCCTGCCCCAGCATAAAATCGCTGTGTGGTCAGGGCGGGTGGGAACTCAGAGGGAATCCCGTCCCTTCAATTTCACATTCCCCATCCCACGGCCTAAAAACCCGCTGTAGGGGAGCACTAAATTCTGGCCCACATCTACAGGTTCCCCCTTATCCAGCTTGCTTGTTACTTCCTCAAAAAATTCTAATAAATCAGTTAAACGTGATTTCCCTTTCACAAACCATGTTGACTCTGCTTGATCCCATTACATTTTCCGAAGTATTCCTGCTATAACCTCCTTATTAATAAATTCCAGCATTTCCCTATGACAGATGTTAGGCTAACTGGTCTGACGTTTCCTGTTTTCTGTCTCCCTCCTTTCTTGAATAAAGGTGTTACACTAACTATTTTCCAATCTAATGGAGCTCTTCCAGAATCCAAGGAATTTTGGGACACTTTAACCAATGCCTCTACTATCTCCACAGCCACTTCTTTTACGACGCTAGGATGCAGGCTATCTCGTCCTGGGACTTGTCAGTCTTTAGATCTAATGGTTTTCCCAGCAGCTTTTCCCTGGTGATGGGGATTGTTTTAAGCTTCTCCCTCCCGTTCACCTTTTGATTTTTGTGTATCTTTGGGAAGTTTTCTAAGTCATCCACAGTGAAGACAGACACAAAATACCTGCCCAACGCCTCCGTTATTTCCTTGTTTCCCATTATCAATTCCCCAGACTCACTCTTTACAGGACCAGTTATTCTTTTACTATTTAAATACTTGGTGGACACGCTTACTATCTGTTTTTATATTACTAGCTAGCTTTCTCTCATTCTCAACTTTCTCCCTCTTTATTTTTTTTAGCCATTGTTTGCCGGTTCTTAAAAACTGACCAATCTTCTGACCTACCATTAATCTTTGCATACTTGTACAGTGTTTCTTTCAGTTTGATACAATCCTTAGCTTCTTTATTTAGCCACGGACGATCCATCCTTCTCAAAGAGTCTTTATTCCTTACTGGGATTAATCTTTGCTGAGAGTTATTAAATGTCTCCATAAAAGTCTGTCACTGTATCTCTACTGTCCTACCTTTTAAACTAGTTTTCCAGTTCACTTTAATTAGCCCTGCTTTCATACCCTTGTAATTACATTTATTCAAGTGTAAAACACTAGTCTTGGACCCACATTTCATCCCTTCAAGCTGAACATGAAATTTTACCATGTTATGATTGCTGTTACCAAAATGCTCCTTTACAATGAGGTCATTGATTATCCTGTCTCATTGCACATTACCAGGTCTAGAATAGCCTGCTCCTTGGCTGACTCAAGAATATACTGCTCTAAGAAATTGTCTTGAATACACTCTGTGGACTCACTTTCCAGGCTACCTTTCCAATCTGATCCATCCAATCTACATGTAGATTAAAGTTACCCATGATTATTGCAGTACCTTTCTTACAAGCCCCATTTATTTCTTCTTGTATTCTCTTCCTACAGTGTAAATTCTGTTAGGAGCCTATAAACTACTCCCACAAGTGATCTCTTACCTTTCCTATTTCTTATCTCTACCCAAACTGATTCTACATCTTGTTCATTTGAGCTAAAAGATCACTACTGGACTAATAGCATGTTGCTCAATTAACAGAGCTGCTCCACTGCCTTTTCCTAGCTTCCTATCTTTTCAAAATGTCAAATACCCTTCAATATTCAGGACCCAGTCTTGGTCACCCTGCAGCCATGTCTCCGTGATTGCTATCAGGTCATACATATTTATTTCTATCCGTGCTAACATTCATCCACTTTGTTACGAATGTGGCATGGATTTAGATACAGAGCCTTTAACTTAGTATTTTATCATCTTTGCAATCTCTGGCCTTATCTGTCAATGCACTCTTAAGTTTATACTCTTTGTCCCTTCCTACTACAATTTAGTCACCTTTACCCAAATTGCTCTAGTACCTTGTTGTTATTCTTTACTCCATCTCCTCTCACACAATCCCTTCCCCCCACTATTTAATTTAAAGTCCTCTCGACCATCCTAGACATACGACTGGCCAGAACATTGGTCCCAGTGTGGTTCAGATGAAAGTGGAGGTGGCTTTTCAGGTCTGAAAGTGGTAGCCTTAGGCCCATTCATGAGTATATGTGATACACAGCCAGCAATGATCTGATCGGGGTCAGCCATTCACCCACAGGATAGCTTTGACGTGGCCTATTTCGGGGTTAAAGGAAATTAAGGGATATGGAGATAGTGCTGAAAGGTGGAGTTGAAGTAAAAGAGCAGCCATGATCGTATTGCATGGTACAGCAGGCTCAAGGGGCCGAATGGGCAGCTCTTGCTCCTCTTTCATAAGTTCTTACGATCTAATATGTAAGATAATCTTAGCCCTAATACTGCTGTAACTTTAGCGGCTCAACTTAGGCAGCAAAGTTATATTTTATCTGACCTTGGCTGTACCAATCAGTTCCAACATAAGATTGTTAACTCAACATAGCCCCTGCAATACTCGATAGCAACAACTTAATTGCAGCAATGACTTGTAAATATTTAAAAGCCAACAGAAGTGATTATAATTGCAAATGTTTATTAAGGGATTTGGAGATCTATGTTAATTCTATTTAATTCTATTAAGAAAAACATCTTCCATGTGTTACTTTGGACACACCTCAAAAAGCTGGAGCCGAGTAGAGTAAAGGACACCTGGAGCCACTGAGGTTTAGTTGAATCCAGCTCTAAAATTAGTGCAAATGATATGTCCCCTGAACAGTACCTGTTATAAGCGATGAGCCTAAATAAACTCTTGCATGAAACCAACCGCAAAGCGAACTGTGAACTTCTCAAGTAAATGCTTTAGCACCTCTCAGCCTGGCTAGGGAGATGCATTTTTTCTGTTAAGGTACATTTGTAGTTACTGAATGCTTCTCAGCTACTGCCTGAGTGCTGCACTCTTGCAGATGCTGACTTTTTGGGTTATATATTAATCCATGGCCCTGTCTGGCGTCTCATTCGAATGTAGAATTTCCTGGCACTATTGCAAAGAAGAGCTGGGGGCGTTCTCTCTTCCCAGCGTCTCGGCCAATATTTAGCCCTCAACCGACATCACTGGTTCGGGAAACCCATGGACCGGACATTAAACTCAAAGACCAGGATTTTATGGCCCCCAACATGGCGCATGCCCCCCCCCCCCCATCCCCGTCCCCGGCAGATGTGGTGAGCCATTTAAAATCTCCATTCAGTTCGGCGGGACCGTAATATCCCGCCGATTGGGAACGCCGTCAAATCCTGGCCAAAAAATATCACTCTAATTAACTGATTAACATGGGGTAAATGACAACCTGCCTCACCTAAGGGGTTTGTATGCATGTGAGCTAGCGCGCTGCAGTGACATGCAGAAGTCAGCAGGTTGGAGCTGATACACTGTCAACTTATATCTCCAATATAATAATACATAATGAACCAATTGTCCAAAGACAGTTCCACTTATTGTAAGATCTCGCAACCTGATTCTTGGGTTTACTTGTTCTGGTGATTAATCTGTCATTTCCTGAGATTCCAGCATAACCCTGGAGAATTGGCTTGTTAACTCTGATCTCACTGCTACAAAGGTTGGGTCCCTGACCCCACATTTTCAACAGGAGATTGTGAAAACAGCTTTGCACCAATGGCCAATAAAACCCTTTTTTTATTCTTTCATGGGATGTGGGCATCGCTGGCTAGGCCAGCATTTGTTGCCCATCCCCTAATTGCTTTTGAGAAGGGGGTGGTGAGCCACCATCTTGTGCTGCTGCAATCCATCTGGTGAAGATACACCCAAGTGCTGCTCGGGAGTTAAGAGTTCAGCCACATTGCTGTGGGTCTGGAGTCACATGCAGGCCAGACCGGATAAGGATGGCAAATTTCCTCCCCTAAAGGGCGTTAGTGAAGCAGTTGGGTTTTTACAACAATTGACAGTAGCTTCATGGTCACCATTACTGAGACTGGCTTTCAATTCCAGATTTTGTTAAATTATTAATTCACTGAATTTATTCATTAATTGAATTGAAATTCCACCAGCTGCCATGGTGAGATCTGAACCCATATCCATATAGCATTAGCCTAGGCCTCTAGTCCACTGATATTACCACTACGCCACCAGCTCCCCTTCAACAGATTACCATCTTCTGTCAATCTCCACAGTTTAGTAGATGCCACTCCCCAGCATTATAATCCAGTGTACAAATGATTTGTAGAACCTGATCCTAGCTGTTACCTATTGTCGATTGTGTGTAGCGTCACCAAATTTTGGTACAATCTGTACTGTCACCCAGTCTTGATAAAATCTGTATTGCCAGCCACCGTCCTTGTCTGTATAGTCACCTACTCTCACTCTGCTCTCCACAGTCACTATTGTTGCAATGGTGTCTGCTGTCACACAGGCTATATCAAGAGTAGTTGACTGCTCAAACCCCCTGCATTGACAACAACAATGTATATAGCACCTTTACGCAGTAAAACAACACATAGCACTTCACTGGAGTGTAAACCAAGCCACATACGGAGATATTAAGACAGATGTCTAAAAAGCTTGGTCAAAGAGATAGGTTTTAAGGGCAAGAGCGAGGTAGAGACATGTATAGTTTTAAGGAGGAATTCTAGAACTTAAGGCCTAATCCACTGAAGGCATAGCCGCCAATGGCAGGGCAATGAAAACCAGAGATGTACAAGATGCAGATTTGGAAGGTCACAGAAACTTCAAAGAGCTGTAAAGCTGGAGCAGTTTACAGAGAGAGATGAGGCCAGGGAAGATTTTGAATACAAGTATGAGAATTTTAAAATCAAAACAGTGCAGGACCAGGAGCCAATGTAGATCAACGTATACAGGGGTGATGGATGTGACACGAGTTGTTGCAAGTTAGGGAAGCTGAGCTTTGGACAAGCTCAAGCTAATGAAGAGTGCATGGTGGTAGACCAGCCAGGAATGCACTGGAATCATCAAGTCTAGAAAGGCATGAATGAGGGTTTCAGGAGCTGATGAGCTGAGGTAGGGGTGAAGTCGGGCAATGTTCTGCAGTCTTATTAATGGCACCAGTGTGTGGTCAGAAGCAAATCTCAGGGTGAAACACAATACCAAAGTTTCAAAAAATCTGGTTCAGCTCAGACTATTGGCAAGGGGATGAGTTGAAGTCAGTAGCTGGGGAACAGAGTTCATGGCTAGAATCGAAGGCAATGGCTTTGATCTTCCTGTATTTAGTTGGTGGAAGTTTTGGCTCGGCCAGTACTTGATGTCAGACAGGCAGTGTGACAAATCAATGATAGTGCAAAGGTTGAGAGAGGTGCCGGCGAGGTCGGGCTGGCTGTTGTCAGCGAACGTGTAGTTGACGATGTGTTTTCAGGTGATGTCACCAAGGAGCTGACTGTGGATGAGGAATAAGACGGGGCCAAAGCTGGATCTATGGGGCCACCTGAGGTAACAGTGTGGAGGACGGAAGAGAAACCATTGCAAGTGATTCTCTGGCTATGACTAGATAAGAACAGCAGTTGCACCAGGCTGGATGAAGCTAAAGACAGCTTGAGAAAGATTGAGGAAGGATAGTTTACCATGGTCACAGTCACATAGGATGTAATTTATGACTGAAGTGCATCAAGAGATGACAGTACAGACCGTGCTGAGAACAGGCCACAGTACAGATTGTATTGAGGGTCAACAATACATTCAGCAAGATAAGCACTTGCAATGAAGAGGGAAAATAGATATTTATGGAATACTGAGAGAAGATAATAGCTGATACAATGCTTGTAATAGACAGATAATAGCCATACAAATCGAGACAGGAGTGAAGTAGAGAGAGTGCAATGATTATCTGGAGCTGGTAGCGTGTGTGAGTCTGTGTGTATGTACATGTCTATGTGTATGTCTATGTGTGTCTGTGTCTGTATGTCTGTGTGTGTGCATGTTTGTTTCTGTCTATGGCTGTGTGTCTGTCTCTATGTGCATGTATATGTGTGTGAGTGTGTGTGTCTCTGGCTATGTGTGTATATGTCTGTGTGTGTGTGTATGTGGGTGTGTCTGTGTGTATGTGTGTGCCTGTCTGTGTGTGTGTGTATGTGTGTGTGTCTGTTTGTCTATGTGTGTATATGTATGTATGTGTCTGTATGTGTGTGTGTCTGTTTGTCTATGTGTTTGTATGTATGTGTGTGTATGTATGTATGTGTCTGTATGTGTGTGTATGTGTGTCTGTGCAGGATACTCACACGACCCAGAGTGCTGTGATGGTGGAGACGGACAGGCCAACGGGCAGGATGACCCAGGCTGTCATTCCAGGAGGCAGGCGGTGTCTGGCACGGTCCGAGACATGTGGACGAGCTCAGCCTGTCACTGCAAACAGAGCCGGGAGCAAGAATCAGAAAGTGACACTGGAACCAGATCAATCCAGGAGCAAAAGCGATGGCAGCCCCACACACACCTCCCCCAACCCTCCAAAAAAAAAACTTGCTCGTTGTTTTAGCTTTCCTGCTTCAATTGAAAATAGTCCTGAAATATTCCCGGCTGGAATATTCCTACTGGTTTTACAGAGATGGTGGGGTGGGCGGGGGGTCGCTCCATTCAATTGTGCCCCGTCCCCAGGGTGAGTTCGGGGTCTGGGATGTGCAGCGATTATATGACCCCAGAAAGATACAACCCCCACCTCCCCCCCACCACCACCACCACCACCCCCCCCCCCCCCCCCCCCCCCCTCTCCCTCACCCCCTCACCCCCTTCTGCCCTCTCTCTCTCTCTCCCTCCATCACTTACTGATGCTGATTCTTCTCAAGGCTCCGGGGACATCCAGCCCGCGGGAGGTGTCAGCTCCAGAACGACCGGGACTCCAGCAACTTGCTGCCAGCGACAGCACCTTCCCCTCGGCTGGAACTGCAACCCGTGCGGGTCAATGCGGCGCTAGAGGGCTCCTCTGAGACTGGGAGAGACTGAGTGAAAGTGAGAGAGAGTGAGAGAGAGAGAGAGATAAACTAACTGGGGAAAATAGACGAGAGAGAAAGAGAGAGAGATAAACTAACAGGAAAAAAAGACAGAGAGAGACAGACAGGTAAACTGACAGGATAAAAGACAGAGAGAGAGAGAGCTAAACTAACTGGGGGAAATAGACGACAGAGAGACAGAGACAGAGATAAACTAACAGGAAAAAAAAGGAAGAAAGAGACAGACAGGTAAACTGACAGGGTAAAAGAGAGAGAGAGAGCTAAACTAACGGGGAATAAACGAGAGAGAGACAGAGATAAACTAACAGGAAAAAAAAAAGACAGAGAGAGACTGACAGGTAAACTGACAGGGTAAAAGAGAGAGAGAGAGCTAAACTAACTGGGAATAAACGAGAGAGAGACAGAGATAAACTAACAGGAAAAAAAAAGACAGAGAGAGACTGACAGGGTAAGAGATAGACAGGGAGAGAGCTAAACTAACTGGGGAAATAAACAGCGAAAGAGAGAGGCTTAAGCAGGGAAAAGAACTGAGAGAGAGAGGGGGAGAGAAGGACAGATGGAGAAATAGACTGAGTCTGCCAGAGAAGCTGAGAGACGAGCAGAGAGGCTCAGGGAGACAGGCAGTGAGGAAGAGACTGACAGAGAGACAGACAAAGAGACTGAGTGAGAGTGAGTCTGTAGAGAGAATGACAGGTGGACAGTCTAACTGAAAGAGACAGTGACTGAGAAAGAAAGACTGAAAGTGTTCATACAGAGAGAGACAGAGACTGAGCAAGAGAAACACTGAGACAGAGGGGGACAGATAGTGAGAGGCAGAGAGACCGAGACAGAAGATGGGAAATTGAGAGACAAAGTGAGACAAACGTTGATAGACAGATTGAGAGACTACAACATAGAGAGAGAGACAGTCCCACTTAGCCTCAGGGAGAGGAAATGTGAAGGAGAGAAGTACCAGAGTACATCAAACTCCAGCTGTAATCCTTACTCTCCAATCGCTTTGAGGGGAGGGAGTTGGAAGGTACTTTTAAAAAATTTATCTAGAATTAAAGAAATAAAAGAGAATTCCTAACAGTGATTTTGGATTCCGCCTCATGTGTTTTTTAATTGAGGGGGAAAAACTTGAATGGACAGTTCTGACTTGGGGGTGAGATATAACTCAGGAGCTGAGATATAACTCAGGGGGTGAGATATAACTCATGGGGTGAGATATGACTCAGGAGTTAAGATATAACTCAGGGGGTGAGATATGACTCAGGAGCTGATATATAACTCAGGAGTTGATATATAACTCAGGAGCTGAGATAAAGCTCAGGAGCTGAGATATAACTCAGGGGGTGAGATATGACTCAGGGGGTGAGATATGACTCAGGGAGTGAGATATGACTCAGGGGGTGAGATATGACTCAGGAGTTAAGATATAACTCAGGGGGTGAGATATGACTCAGGAGCTGATATATAACTCAGGAGTTGATATATAACTCAGGAGCTGAGATAAAGCTCAGGAGCTGAGATATAACTCAGGGGGTGAGATATGACTCAGGGGGTGAGATATGACTCAGGGAGTGAGATATGACTCAGGGGGTGAGATATGACTCAGGAGTTGAGATATAACTCAGGGAGTGAGATATAACTCAGGAGTTGAGATATGACTCAGGAGTTGAGATATGACTCAGGGGGTGAGATATGACTCTGGAGTTGAGATATGACTCGGGGGTGAGATATGACTCAGGAGTTGAGATATGACTCAGGGGGTGAGATATGACTCGGGAGTTGAGATATGAATCAGGGGGTGAGATATGACTCAGGGTACACTATCATCTCTGTGGAAAATGGTTGTGGTGTATGTCCCACTCCAGAAACCCCAGAGCTCAGGCTGACACTTTCATGCAGTTCCTATGGAATACTGTATCGTCAGAGGTGTCATATGACCATAAGACATAGCAGCAGAAATTAGGCCATTCGGCCCATCGAGTCTGCTCCGCCATTCAATCATGGCTGATAAGTTTCTCAACCTCATTCTCCCGCCTTCTCCCCGTAACCTTTGATCCCCTTACCAATCAAGAACCTATCTATCTCGGTCTTAAATACACTCAATGACCTGGCCTCCACAGCCTTTTGTGGCAATGAATTCCATAGATTCACCACTCTCTGGCTAAAGAAGTTTCTCCTCATCTCTGTTCTAAAAGGTCTTCCCTTTATTCTGAGGCTGTGCCCTCGGGTCCTAGTCTCTCCCACTAATGGAAACATCTTCCCCACATCCACTCTATCCAGGCCTTTCAGTATTCTGTAAGTTTCAATCAGATCCCCCCTCATCCTTCTAAACTCCATCGAGTATAGACACAGAGTCCTCAAACGCTCCTCATATGTTAAGCCTTTCATTCCTCGTGTCACCTTTTGAATTAAATATTAAACTGGGCCTTACTCCACCCTTCCCCCCACTACTCTGCCCTCTCAGGTAGAAGAGTTCCCTTGACAAAATTTCAAACTAGTGCAGTGCAGATCTCCTGGTAATATACCTTAACTGACATCACTGAAAAGAGATGCTATTGCTGTTAGTGGGATCTTGCTGTGTGCAAATTGTCTGCCACGTTTCCCTACACTACAACAGTGACCACACTTCAAAAAAGTACTTCATCGGCAGTAAAGCGCTTTGGGATCCCCAGGGGTTACGAAAGGCGCTATATAAATGCAAGTCTTTGCTTTCATTACAGATGAGGCCCCCCTACCTTAATTGATCCATCCAGAGAGATTCTGAACTCCCCCCATGGCTGCATCAAATTGTTCAGATGGTTTTCGCTTCCACCGTTCCTTAGGAGTCCGTTCAAGTGTTGATCGTCTGGTGTGTGAAGAATCTTCTGATATCAGTCCTAAAATTACCTTTGACTAGTTTGAACCTGTGTTCAACACACACATAATTAAATGTAGAGATCAGCCATTTCCACTTCGTTAATTATGATATGCCTCTCAGATTATGATCATCTCTCAGACACCACTTTCCAAACTAAAATAAACCAGCATCCTTGTGTATTATGTATATTAACCAAAACTGACTGACACAGGGGATTAGCTGAGATTCTAAATAACTGGTTTTGTGTCCTGACTTGGGTAATGTGACTCTCACTTAGAAAGCTGTGGATCATTGTCAGGGCAATGAGGGAAGCTAGATAAACACACAGGGATATTCTATAGTGCATGGGGAGAGAGGCTCATGTGGGGCCTAAATATTGATCATTTTTTTATTCATTCATGGGATGTGGGTGTTGCTGGCGAGGCCAGCATTTATTGCCCATCCCTAATTACCCTTGTCCAGAGTGCGTTTGAAATTCAACCACATTGCCGTAGGCCTGGAGTCACATGTAGGCCAGACTGGATAAGGATGACAGATTTCCTTCCCTTTAGTGAACCAGATGGGTTTTTACAACAACCAGATATTTTTAAAATTGAATTCAAGTCCATGTGATGCTGATTTCAAATTTCACCATCTACCATGGTGGGATTTGAACCCAGGTCCCCAGAATATTACCCTGGGTCCCTGGTCCAGTGACAATACTACCAATACCACCATCTCCCCAGTCAGTTGGCAACACTCTCCCCTCTGAGTTGGAAGGTTGTGGGTTTGAGTCCCACGCCAGTGACTTGGGTCCAGAATGATAGTGCATAGTGAGAGAATGCCACACCATTGGAAGTGCTATCTTTCCAATGAGATATAAATAAGAATGAAGCGCTCCAATGGTGATTCTGCACGAGTCGGTATGGGAAATACACCAAGTGTCACAGCCTTGATCAAAGAATTGGAATGGGAGTCACTACAGCAAAGGAGGCAAAAAATATACTGACCGTGGCCTGAATATTACACCCTCCCCACCCACCCTGCTAACGGGCTTGTAGGCAGGGGTGGAGGCTGGGTGTTGAGCATAAAATTCCTCGGAAGGATTCCTGTCCACCCCGACCTCTCTGTAATTTTACGCTGGAGTGGACAAGGCCTCAGACAGTCCACCTGCCCTTGCCCCAGTTGAGGCCCTTGAATGGCCAATTATTGACCATTCAAGGGCCATTTCCCACCCATCCTCAATTCTTAGGCTCGTGGGAGGAGTTCCCAGTTATGGGGGAAGCCCAAAAATAATCGGGTGTGGGTCACGGGCAGGTTGGGGGAGGGGCGCCACCATAAGAAGCCCCCTTAAGGTCTGGTAACCACAGGACCTCCCACCCCTCACCCAGCCTCTGCCCTGAAACCCCAATCCCCCACCCGTCCAACCATCTCCCCCTGCCCCCACCCCACCCCAGGCATCCCCTACCCTCCCTGTTCTAAGACCCTCAAAACGTACTTCTTCCTGGACTCCCGGGACTTTGGCCCTGGAGACTGCATGGAAATCCTGCCCTCTGCATCATCTGGGCCTGCAGGGGGGCAAGAGACCTGCTGGACAAGCTGATTGGCCAGCATATCGCTAAGGTAGAAGCTCCTCCTGAGCGAGGGATGGATATCCTGTCTCCAGCCAAATAACGCTCATTGGAGAATGAAATAGGAGCAGACAGTGTCCGCGGGGATGTGTGTCCCCCATACACTCTTCGGATGGTGAGACGGGAAACCACGCCATCCTAAAATTCCTGGCCCATGTTCTATAAAATAGGGAATGGTCCGGTGGGAATTGACAGAAACCAGTAGCTGGTGCCCTCCAGCAATAACAAAAAGGAGGTAGCCACACAAGCTACAAAGACCATTTGTTTCCCAGACAGCGCATCAACAATCTTTCTTCCCAAGGCCAATCCCACAATGGAACAAATTGCCAAAGGGAATAGTCACAGCCCCATCACTGGAAATCTTCACGACCCACCTTTAGATTATTTTCATTTAACAGTTTTCATTATCAGGATGACCAACTCAGCAGGGTCATGCCTGGCTTAGCTAGTGCCGCCCCTGTAAATCTTGGCAGAAAATGGATATTAGTCTGTGGTACCAACACAATTAAAGCAGGAGCTGAGACCCGTGTGCTCTTTCTCATGTGGTTATAGAAGATCCCACGCCACCATTTCAAAGAAGGACAGTAGAGTTATCCCAGTGCCCTGGTCAATATTAATCGTTCAACCAGTATTACTAAAAACAAATGTATTGCTGAGAAAAGAGACATGTCGAAGCTTTTCGTCTTGCACTCATCAAGACAGTTACCAAGAATACCAACATAAGGTGAAAACAACAATTTATACCATATGTGAAGAGAGTCATGACTGGTTGGCACTCTGCATGGCAACACCACTTGCCAACCAATTGGCACTCTCTTCACATACAATATAAATTGTTGCTTTCCCCTTATATTGGTATTCTTCTAGATTTTCCTGATGAGTGCAAGACAAAAAGCTTTGACGTGTCTCTTTTTTCACCAATACTCAAGTTCTGTACTACCAAATGGCTATTTAAAAACAGATGATCATCAGCACATTGCTGTTTGTGGGAGCTTGCTGCATGCAAATTGGTTGCCACATTTTTCATATTCCAACAGTGATGACACTTCAAAAGTGCTTAATTGGCTATAAAGGGGAAATGAGGGGGCAGTGATCATGTCACTGTAATCTTAATCCAGAGGCCCAGGCTAATGCTGTGGATTCAATTCTCACCATGGCAACTGATGGAATTTAAATTCTATTCATAGATCTGGAATATAACCCTAGTCTCAGTGTGACCATGAAATGATCATCGATTGTTGTAAAAACTTATCTGGATCATTAATGCCCTTTGCTGTCTTGAACTGGTCTGGCCTACATTTGACTCCATATCCACAGCAATGTGGTTGATTCTTAAATGCCCTCTGAGATGACCGACCAAGCCACTCCGCTCAAGGGCAGTTAGGGATGACAACAAATGTTAGCCTTGCTAGTGATGCCCACATCCCATCAAAGGGAAAAATAAGCACTTTGGGATATTGTGAAAGGCACTATATAAATGCAAGGCCTTTTTCAGGCCCAGTTGGGCTGAATGGTGTGTCTCTGCGGTGTACATATTGTGTCTCTTCTTGAGAGAGGGTCATGGAGGTCTTCTAATAGAAGGGATTATCCCAATACAGTGATGTCCAATATTTCAGTAGGTGGGAAAATGTTAGAATCTATTATTAGGGACATGGTAACAGAGCTGTTAGAGAATCATAATATGATAAGGCAAAATCAACATGGAATAATGAAAGGGGAATCATATTTGACTAATCTGTTTGAGGTTTTGAAGACATCAAGGGGACCTGGTGGATGTGGTATATTTGGATTTTTGAGAAGCATTCTCCAAGGTGCCATGCAAGAGATTATTACACAAATATTATTAGGTTCACATGGGAATTCAGTACACGAGAGAAAGAGGTGCTTTAAGTAATGTTTATTTCAACTCATAAAGTGTGTTAAGTATTAAAGTTGAAGGGTCAGTCACAAGGGGACACAAGTTCAAGGTGAGGGGCAGGAGGTTTATGAGGGAATGTTAGGTAAAACCTTTTTACCCAGAGGGTGGTGACGGTCTGGAATGCACTGTCTGGGAGGGTGGGGGAGGCGGGTTGCCTCACATCCTTTAAAAAGTACCTGGATGAGCACTTGGCACATCATAACATTCAAGGCTATGGGCCAAATGCTGGTAAATGGGATTAGGTAGGTAGGTCAGGTGTTTCTCACGTGTCGGTGCAGACTCGATGGGCCAAAGGGCCTCTTCTGCACTGTGATTCTGTGTGTGATTTCAGAACATGGGGCCAAATACGAATGTCAAAACAGGATTTTAAACATTCATGTATGGACATTTTTAATCAGCCTCACTCACGAATCTTCATGCCCACAAAGACATAAGTTAGAATGGCATAGGCACACAAAAAGTTAGCCCCCCTACCTACCCACCCCTCCACAACCCTCCCACCCCACCCTGCACCCACCAAGACAAATATTCCAAGCCAACAACAGGAAATATTCCAGCCACCCCTTCATTTCACCATTGTCATGTCCGTTCTTGTCTGTACCATCATCAATTCTGCTCTCCCATAGCTTGGAAACTGGGAAAATTCAGTCTCAACTCCTTAAGCCTCCTCCCACGTTGAACAATTGATTGGCGCAAAGACGCTGCTCCCTCATTGGTCCATTTCCACCAAATCAGGCAACAGCCTTCGCTGCACAAAAGCAAAATGGTGCGGATGCCAGAGACCTGAAATAAACGCAGAAAACGCTGGAAATGCTCAGTAGCTTTGGCAGCGACCACGGAGAGAGAGAGAGAGAGAGAGAGAAAGAGAGAAACCGAGTTAACGCTTCAGGCCATCAGAAACATTCGAAATGTAACAGCTTCTATTTGGGTGAAATGGGGGAGGGTGGGAGAAAGAACAAAATGGAAGGGTTTGTGATAGGGCAGAAGATGGGAGACATTAAACGACGGAAGCGTTGGTGGGACAGCGCCAAAGAAAGCAGGAGTGAAACAAGTAAAGAAACAAAGTATGGTTGCAGAGGAAGTGTGAACAACAGAAAAATGAACAGCTGCTCTCCAAAAGCAAAACAAGGAAAACAAGATCAATGCCGATACATGTTCAGGAAAGAAAACAGTCATCTGCCTTCTGCTAACAACGCTATTGTTTCAAGTAAATGGTCTGTTTGCATTGAATGAATAGGTATGTAATTTGGCCAAGATAAAAGCAAAAAACTGCGGATGCTGGAAATCGAAAACTAAAATAAAAATACCTGGAGAAACTCAGCAGGTCTGGCAGCATCTGTGGAAGGGAGCACAGTTAACGTTTCGAGTCCAAATGACTCTGGCAGCATCTGTGGAAGGGAGCACAGTTAACGTTTCAAGTCCCGCATGCGGACTTGAAACGTTAACTGTGCTCCCTTCCACAGATGCTGCCAGAACTGCTGAGTTTTTCCAGGTATTTTTGTTTTTGTTATGTAATTCGGCTAACCTGGACTGAATGTAGGTGACATAATTTGGGTGATGTCGATGAGGTTGAGCAGACATCTTAATCGGTGAGCTGAGGAGTGCAGGGGTCAATGGAGGTCAGGCATGGCCCAGTCAGCCACTATCTCCTGTGAGTCAGGGGATGGTGTGTTCAACCCTCATTCCAGGAACATCACACGTCCTCCAGGCTGACACTCCAGTACAATACTGAGGGAGTGCTGCACTGTCAGTGGTGCCCTCTTGTGGATGAGATGCTAAACTGAGGCTCCATGCTCCCTCTCAGACAGATGTCAAAGATTCCATCGCAATATTTTGAAGAAGAGTAGGGAATCGGTCCCTGTGTAGTGGCCAATGAGTATCCCTCATCCAAGAGATTATACGGTCAATATCCCACTCTCGTTTGTGGGATCTTGCTGTGCACAAATTGGCTGCTGTAGTGGGAAGAACCTCTCATTTTTGAAAAATGTCAGGAAGAACACAGCCTCCTGGTCTCCTCATAAATGGTACGGCCCTGTGAAGGCGGACGGGGTCTCGATTTCATGTCTCATCCAAAAAACAGCACCTCTGGCAGTGCTGCACTCCCTCATTCCTGCATTGGGAGTACCAGCTTTGATTATATGTTCAAGTCCCTGCCATGGGACACCCGCCCATGACCTTCTGATTCAGACGGGTGAGTGCTACTAGTGAGCTAAACTGGAAGCTATTGGAAGATTGGCAATATTTTATTTCCTCCATGTGCTATTGGAAATATTGCAATTTGGGACCATTTCACCAAACCGTTGCACAGCTGCTGTGGAGTCATGAGCTGCTCCCTCCAACTTTGGGTGCTTAGTCTTCCTGGTTTTCCATTCCAAGACGGAATATCACTGTGTGAGGGGATGGGGTGGGGTGGGGTGGGATCATGGCGAACATCCCAGAATATCTTCCTGGCAGGCTGGACTCCAAGCAGTTGGGTATGTTTGGAAAAATGACCTGAGTGGGATGCCCGAACTACCGCCCGCTATGAGCAACACCATAGGCGATCAGCTAGTCAACTTTTTGTCCCCTCAAGTGAAACAAATAAATAGAAGCACATCTGGAAGCCGTCAATCCTGAGATCAAATGCCACACAGAAAGGGAGACTTAAGGTATTGGCTAAAGGATGGTTCTAAGGAGTAAGGTGAAGAGATAGAGGGCGAATTTTCTGAGTGTGCGGCTCTGGTGAAGAACAAGATTGACCGATGCAGGCAGGAGATGGGTAAGGTCCTTGGCTGCCAACCTGGGCCTTGCAATTGCTCAGGTGACATCAGGTTAATTTCATGAAATAGCTGGAAGCAAATCACTGAAGGCCCAGGCTTGAAGTCATAGTGGGTCTGATTCATCATCGGGGATCACGACAGACTCAATCACTGATCAGCTATCTTGTTTTATGTCTTAGATTCTGATTTGCAAATGGATGAATAACATCAATTGTTTACTAACTCACAGCAGCAGCCGCGCAGTAATCTTTTCCTGGCTTCATTGCATTTGACTGCAATCTAGGGGGTGGTGGGGGCAGGGAGGAGAGGCGCTGCAGTCTAATGGGGAGAGGAGGGTGCTGCAATCTCGGGGGGGGGGGGAGAGTGGCTGAAATTCAAGGGGGAGAGGAGAGAAGGGCAGCAATCTGGGGGAGAAGGGAGGGCGGTGTTACAACCTGGGGTCGAAGGGAGGGCGGTGTTACCATCTGGGGGAGAACAGGGGAGAGATGTTTCAGTCTTGGGTTGTGGTGGGGGGAGGTAACCCAACTCAGTGGGGGAGGAGGAAGGTGCTGAAACTGAGGAGGGGGGGTGGTGGGGGTGGGTATGGGATTTGCTGCAATCTGGGCAGGGCAGTGGGGTGGTGGGGGGTCAGTGCTGGGTGCATCTGGTTGACCAGGCTGTACAGCCCAAAGAAATTTGCAAAACTCCTGGGTGGGTACAAGGGTAAATCGAATCCTATTAACAATAGCGGAATTAAAAAGGACCAAGTATGTGATTGAGATCATGAAGTCATCTGAGTCATTGCTTTTGCGAGATGGAACATTGCAAACCTATTAGTTCGCCTGAGTTTATCCTCCAGAGCTAATTGGGATCAGGTATACATTCAAACGTGCGAATCTCCACTGACATTGTCACTTGTATAGTTCTCACAATGTTGCTTCTGCACAGATAAAATATTTAAATGGGACAGTAAACATGCCCCTCAATTGATTTTTATTGAGAGACCATGTCCAATGACGAGAGGAGACAGCATAAGATAAAGATTAGGGAGAACAGGGATGGGGGAAGGGTGGAGACTGGGGGTTGTGGGGGGTGCGAGAGAGAGAGAGAGAGAGAGAGAGAGAGCGAGTGACAGCTGGAGGGGACAGAAAGGGGTGAGATAGAGGTTTTCACTGGTTTTGGTAAAATTGACAACAGGTGAACTGATTCCAGCTGAAGTCATCTGAAAAGCCAACTCAGCAACTGGGGTGCCCTACTGGATTCCAGTTAGGTCCAGTAGAGTCATCAGCTATTCCATCACCTCCAGTAGAATCCAGCTATGACCAGTTCAATCTTGAACTGGTTTTGAATTATTTTTTACCCCCTGGCCCAGGCAATTCTGCTCATAGTTGATGTATTTCCACATGCCTCCCAGTGTGAAACAGTTGACAGACTTGAACACTGACTAACTGTCAGACAGACCACGCCATGAATGCTCCTTCCACGCCCTTGGCTAACTTTACACCAAAATAAAAACAAAATACTGCGGACGCCGGAAATCTGAAATAAAAACAGAAAGTGCTGGGAAAACTCAATAGTTCTGGCAGCATCTGTGGAGGGAAAAACAGAGCTAATGGTTTGAGTCCAATATGATTCATTCTCAGAACTAGTTTATATCAACCTATATGTTGGGATGGTGTTATGGACCCTCACAAGCTATATGAAAGAGGCAGGTGCCTCCTACTCCCATCAAAAGTCCCACTGGATGCTAATCTAGAATTCAGGCCTGGTGCTACAGTTTCCCCTCACCTTTCCTGTCTAGAACTGGATTTGATCCCTGCATCACCTGACTCAGAGGCAGGAATGCTGCCATTGAGATAAACATCTGCTCCTGTCCAAAGTTCAAATGCACTTTATACATTCCCCATGCTGGATCAGTTGTTAAAGGTGCAGCTCAGGCAGAGAGCATGAAGGTCCCAACTTCAACATCAAGACCAAACACTCAAACGTTGTAGAATTTAAAAAAAAACACGAAAAGTCAGTCAGAGTTCCAGCTCTTCATAACTATCATAGAATCATAGAAAGGTCATGGCACAAAGGAAGGCCATTCGGCCCAGCATGTGTTAGCCCTCCTGGCCCAATATTTATTGTGTAGGCTTACACATTAAGAACGACCTTGTAGGGGAGACAGCATAAGCCCATACCCCCCAACATAAGTTAACAATAACTTGCTTTTATTTTGTGCCTTTAACAGAGTAAATGGCTCAGAGACGAGGATGGATGCTGAACAGCCAGCAGATTCAGTGAAGGCGATCAAAACGTGGTCAAAGTGAAAAATCCCGAGGGAGGTGTTGGAAGATGAGGAACAGCGGGAGTGAGGCCGGGGATACTTCCGGAAGGTCGGACTGAGACAACTAGGGTGGAGCAGAGGAAAGAGACATAACAAACAGGGCCACAGGTGGAAGGCGGGAAAAAAATCTCGTAAAAACCTGGGGCCGTAAATGTAAATTGTAAGAAATTTAGGAAAACTTCTTTACTCAGGAAATGGTTAAGATGTCGAATCTGCTACCACTTGGAGTATTTGAGACGAGTTACGTAGACACAATAAGGTGAAGCCAGATAAGTGGATGAAATAATAGAGGAATACAAAGGACATATCAATGGAGAGAGGTGAAGTAAAGAGAGAGGAGGGTTAGGTAAGAAAGCAGCATAAAGAGCATCATGGAGCTGTTAGGTTGAAGGGCCTGTTCCCCTGCTTTAAATTCTATGTAATATGTGGGTCTGGAGGATGTTGTAAATTTGCAAGTTAAAAGAATTTTATCTTGAGCAATTGTGCCAATTGGGTGGCATCCCTGCTTATACTATGGCCTGCAAAATATTGCCCTATTGACTTCAATCAAACTGAAGATTCAGCCAGACATATAATGGGCAGTCGATGCCATATTAGCCGTTCAGCATGGGCCCGCAAGCTGAAATTCTACCACAGGTGTTTTAAAATGAACGCAGCAAGAGATAAAGAATCAGCGTTGATGTTTGCAGGGGAGCATGGGACAACACTGGAGGAATAAAGATCAATATATTCATTTGGAATTGAGAAAATCAGCACTAAACACAAGGTCAGGGCTTCTTTCATCTCCCCCAATGATTGTCACGAGTGACCTCTTCAATTGACTGCCAACTCCCAAAAGAGGAGGGGAAATTATTCCAATTTTAGGTACTTAATGAGATTGTCTGGCAACTGGGAAGTAGACATTGATCAATATTGACCACATGCCCTGGTGAGTCAGCAGTTTAAGGTACGTAATCTAGTACAGAAGAATGATGATATTGACATTACAGGAAGCACAGATTTGAGCAGAAGACAGACAGCAGATGGAGGTAAAAGTGTGCAATATGTTTCCTAAGGGTAGGTTATGAAAGCCAAGCTGCAAAAGGCTGTTATTACTAAGGGATGACATAATTGCTGTTGAAAGATTGGAAGTAACTGAAATATTGCATACACTAGGAATGGTAATCAGTGACATTATAAGTACCTAAATAATAACTAGCACTGCTACTGGACAGCGAGGAAAGAGTGAGCTGTTTACACAAGGAACATTCACAGGAGATTTTGCTATCCCTGGGGTAAACCACAAGCAATTTCACAGAAGAAATCAGTGGCTCTTAAAATAATGCAGGAAAGAATTTATTTATGACCTTATCACATCACTTAGGACATTCAAAAACTCTACAGATGGCAAATTACTTTGAATAAAGTCAGTGCTTTTTATTAACAATTTGTTCATGGGTCAGCATTTACTGCCCATCCCTAATTGCCCTTGAGGAGGTGATGGTGAGCTACCTTCCTGAGCCGCTGCAGTCCAGTGGTGTGGATAGGGAGTTCCAGGATTTTGCCCCAGCAATAGTGAAGGAACAGCAATATATTTCCAAATCAGGAAGGTGATTGACTTGTAAGGCAACTTCCAGGTGGTGGTGTTTCCATGCATCTGCTGCCCTTGTCCTTTTAGGTGGTAGAGGCCGTGGGTTTGGAATGTGCTGTCAAAGGACCCTTGGTCAGTTGCTGCAGTGCATCTTGTAGAAGGTACACACTGCTGCTACTGTGCATCTGTGTTGGAGGGAGTGAATGTTGAAGGTGGTGGTTAGCAGATTCAGCAGCCAAGTCACACACTGCAAGGTCCCACAGCCTGCAATGAGTGAAAGATCTGGTGGGAACGTTGACCAGGGCACCATGGGCAGAATTTAGCCCTCGTCAGGTGGGCTCGGCAGCGACGGGCGTGGGGAAGGGGGTGTCAGGAAGCCGACTACTGCCCACGATCGAGGCCGGAAGGCGATTTCACACTGGCGGGTCTGTTAAGGCCCATCCAGTGTAAAACGCGAGTGGCAGCGCTCAGCACTGCTTGTGCGGGTAGAGGGGAGGAGGGTGAGCACGAACTTTGCACAGAGCTGCCTCAGGGAGATGAAGAATTTTCAAAAGAAAAATAAAGAATTGAAAAATGTAATAAAACATGTCCTCCGCCCCAAGACTCTGTCGTGTGAGCAGGGACGTGTTGTTAATTAAATTTTAAAATTTTCATTTTATTTTTACTTGTTTCGGGAAACCTCATCCTGCCTGTGGATGATGTTTCCTAAGAAGTGCAAAGGCCTCTTGGGCCTTTTCACCTGCCCACTAACCATAAGGTTGGACAGGCAGTGAAAGATTTAAGTTAATAACCTTGTTAATGGCTTCAATAGGCCTTTTAAGTGTCAGCCGGCGCATTGCCGACTCCAGCGCGTGCCCACTAACCGGAATGTCGCGTGACTGCACTTTGATGTCGGGACACTCACAAGACATCAAAACGCCTCATTTCACACTCGAGTGAGTCAGGCGTGTGCCCGCCCACCGGCCAAGCTAAAAATTTTGCCCCAGGGGAACGTCCAATCTTCAACAGGACCGTGTAATTTTGAATGTACATTTGGAGAGGCAGAGCTTAGTTTAGCATTTTGCCAGAAGGGGCGATTACCATGTTCGATTAAGCACCAAAATCCTCAAGTGGGACATGAGCCCCCGCTATCATGGCTCAAAAGTGAATGTGCTGTGAAGTGAGCCAGGCTATTAGATTTGGCATCCATTACTCCTGTGCCCGTGGACCTACATTGGCAGACGCTTAAGCAATGCCTCAATTTTAAAATTCTCATTCTTGATTTCAAATCCCTCCATGGCTAGGCTCCTCCTTATTTCTATAATCTCCTCTAACCTCCAACACCACCCCCCCCCTCCCCCAAGCTATTGGCACTCCTCCAACTCCTAACTCCTAACTCCTAACTCTCTAACTCTGGGCTGTTAAGCATCCCCAATTTTAATCACTCCATCACTGGGGGTCATGCCTTCAGCTGCTAAGCCCTAAACTCTGAAATTCTGTCTCTAAACTTCGCTGCCTCTATTTCTAACTTTCATCCTTTAAGACACTCTTTAAAACCTACCACTTTGACCAAGCTTTTGGTCATAAGACCGAATATCTCCTAATGTGGCTCAGTCTCAAGTGCAGGACATGGTGATTTAGTGATAATGTCACTGAACTAGTAACCCAGGGGCCTAGGCTAGTGCTCTGGGAGCACGACCTCAAATCCCATCAAAGCAGCTTCTGGAATTTAAATTCAGTCAATGACAAATCTGGAATTGAAAGCTAGGTATCAGAGATCAGGATGTAGAATTGGTTCATGTGGAGATGAGGAACAGTAGAGGAAAGAAGCCACAAGGGGGAGTTGTCTACAGGCTCCCTAACAGTTACCACAATGTAGGAGAAATATTGGGTGCTTGTGATAAAGGGATAGTGATAATCATGGGTGATTTTAATCTACATGGAAAAATCAGATTGGCTGTCGTAGCCTGCTTGAGGAGTTCATAGAATGTTTCTGAAATAGTTTCTTAGAGCAGCACCTTCCAGGACCAACCAGAGAGTAGGTTATATTAGACTTGGCGTTGTGTAATGTGACAGGATTACTTAATGACCTCAGGGTAAAGGCACCCCTAGGTAGCAGTGACCACAATATGATTGAATTTTACATCTAGTATGAAAGGAGGAAGAGTGGGTCTGAGACTAGTATTTTAAATTTAAATAAGGACAACTATGTGGGCATAAAAGCTGAGCTAGTTGAAGTGAACTGGGATACCAGGCTAGGGAGTAGCTCAGTAGAGAAGCAGTGGCAGACATTTAAGGGCATTTTCAGAATACTCAGGATAAAAATATATTCCTACCATAAAGAAAAATCCTGAAGGGAGGACGCACCATCTGTGGTTAACTAAAGAAGTTAGGGAAAGCATCAAACTTAAGGAAAAAGCATATAACTGTACAAAGATGAGTAGCAGGTCAAGTGATTGGTCAGAATATACAAAATGGCAGAGAATGATTAAAATGTTAATCAGGAGAAAGAAATTAGAGTATGAGAGGAAGCTAGCTAGAAATGCAAAAACAGATAGCAAGCTTTTCTACAGGTTTTTAAACAGGTAAAGAGTAATTAAAGTGAGTGTTGGTCAACTCAAGAGTGAGGATGGGGATTTAATAGTAGATAATAAGGAAATGGCAGATGAAATGAACAAATATTTTGTTTCTGTCTTCACTATAGAGGATACAAAAAACATTCCAGTAATAGCTGTAAATCAGAAGGTGGAGGGGAGAGGGGAACTTAGTGAAATTACAATCACTAAGAAGTGGTACTGAGCAAACTGACGGAGCTGCTGGGTGATAAGTCTCTGGGTCCTGATGGACTTCATCCTAGTGTCTTCAAAGAGGCGGATAATGAGGTGGTAGATGCATTGGTGATAATTTTCTAAAATTCCCTATATTCTGAAGAAGTTCCATCAGACTGGAAAGTAGCAAATTCAAGAAGGGAGGGAGGAAGAAAATAGGAAACTATAGGCCGGTTAGCTTGATGTCTGTCATGGGGAAGGCGTTAGAATCAATCATTAAAGAGATTATAGCTGGGCACTTAGAAAAACACAAGATAATCGAGAATAGTCAGCATGGATTTGTGAAAGGGAAGTCATGTTTAAGCAATTTATTAGAGTTCTTTGAAGGAGTAACATGTGCTGTGGATAAAGGGAAGCCTGTAGATGTACTGTACTTGGATTTCCAGAAGGCATTTGATAAGGTGCCACATTAAAGGTTATTGCAGAAAATAAAATCTCATGGTGTAGGGGGTAACATATTAGCCTAGATAGAGGATTGGCTGGCTGGCAGAAAGCAGAGGGTATGCATAAATGGGTCCTGTCTGATTGGCAGGATGTGACGAGTGGAGTCCCACAGGGATCTGTGCTGCAGCCTCAACTGTTTACAATTTACATCAATGACTTAGACGAGGGAGCAAAGGCATGGTAGCTAAATTTGCGGATGACACAAAGATAGAAAAGTATATTGTGAAGAAGACATGAGGACTTTGCAGACAGTTATAGATATGTTGAGTGAGTGAGCAAAAATCTGGCAGGTGGGGTATAAAGTGGGAAAATGTGAAGTTGTTCATTTTGGCAGGAAGAATAAAAAAGCAGAGTATTACTTATATGGAGAATGACTGCAAAATTCCAAGGGGCAGACAGAGCTAGGTGTTCTTGTGCATGAGTCATAAAAAGTTAGTATGCAGGTACAGCAAGTAACTAATGAGGCTAATAGAATGCTATCCTTTATTATGAGAGGAATTGAACATAAAAGTAAGAATATTATGCTTCAGTTATACAGGGGCATTGGTGAGCCCACATCAAAATATCGTGTGCAGTTTTGATCTCCTTATTTAAGGAAGGATGTAAATGCATTGGAGGCGGGTCAGAGGAGGTTTACTAGATTGATACCTGGAATGAGTGGGTTGTCTTATGAGGAAAGGTTGGACAGACTGGGCTTGTTTCCACTGGAGTTTAGAAGAGTGAGAGGTGATTTGATTGAAGTACACAAGATCCTGAATGGTCCTGACATGATGGACGTGGAAGGCGTGTTTCCTCTTGTGGGTGAGTCTGGAACTAGGGAACACTGTTTTAAAATTAGGGGTCACCCTTTTAGGGCAGAGATGAGGAGAATTTTTTTCTCTCAGAGGGTTGTGCGACTTTGGAACTCTCTACCTCAGAAGGCGGTGGAAGCAGGGTCACCGAATATTTTTAAGGCAGAGGTAGGTAGATTCCTGTTTGGCAAGGGAATCAAAGGTCATTGGGGATATTGGGGGAATGTAGAACTCGAAGCACAAACAGATCAGCCATGACCTTATTGAATGGCAGAGCAGGCTCGAAGGGCCGAAGGGCCTACTTCAGTTCCTATTTCGTATGTTTGTATGTCCATAATGGTGACCATGAAACTATCATTGATTGTTGTAAATACAACCTACTGATCTCCAACTCCCACTGTTCTGCAGCACATGTTCTCTCAGTGCTGCTCAGTAGATTCACATGCTCCCACACCTCTCATGAGACGCCAACACCCACTTCACCACAAATTCACTCAAGAGCTTTCTGACTGGATGAAAATGCAGAACTCATCTTACATCTTAGGCATATTTGATGAACCAGCACCTCCCATTCCCGGACCATGCCAGGTAACAGAAATTTTACTCTTGCATTAAGGGGTGCTGATTAAATACAAGTTGTTGTTGTAGTTTTTGCTGTGTTTTTACCATGATATAAAGGCACCAATTGCTCATAAGGGATCGTGTAAACACATTGTGGGTTCATTTATTTAAACTCGGCACATGAGAACATTTGTACTTGGACAGAAAGTCTGAAGACATCAGCAGCAGAGCTGTGCATTGCGTTCTGCTCATAGGCCAAAATGAAACTGAGACAAGATCACGTGACACACTTCCCTTCCAGTGATGGCATGCTGCTACCCCTTAAAGGCACATTTCAACAGTGTTAATTAATTAATATGAAGGTGGAGAATTTTGTCTTTAAGTGGTACAAAGGGTAATTCTGGCAACATCTGCATAAAGTGCAAGGCTTTATAAGGGGAAGCTGAGCAGTCCAAATGGCCCAGAGGTAAATCTCTGTTTCTGGGGTTGGTGATAAAGGGAGAAATTAAAACTAAATTAACATTTGAAAAGGGGGAGGCTAAATTTTAGGAATAATGATGGAAGTGTGAGTGTGGGGGCAGTACTTTCGAAAGATGATGGAGAGCGGAAGCAGGTGTGCCTGGGAATTTGCGCCGCTGGCTGATGTGCCAGTTTTCCAACACCATCCTGCTTATCTGGCAGGGGAGAGACCTTGATCGCGATTCTGCCAGGGAAAGGTCATCGAGCAATGGCTATAACCAGTCGAACTCCTTACCACGGGGTACGTAACATCATCCGAGTCATGGTGAGGGGCAGTGAGGAAGGAACAGTTATGGATCGGACCTTCTTCACCAAGAGGATCCTATTCAAGCTGTGTGGTTTCGAAGCTGCGGAGATCTACTGCCTATAGGACTTCCCCAGCACTGGATTTTTTGATGTGACGTTCAAGCAAGTGGCAGCTTGCGTCAAACTCCTGAAGGTGCTTGAGGAGAAGAAAGACCTGCCAGAAATGAAGATCCTGATGTCGGAGCCGCTCTTTGCTCTGCCGTTGCAACGAGACTGGGTTGCGATGGTGCATCTGTACAACCCCTTCGTCCCTGTCGCTGACGTGCTTACCTTCCTTACCAGGTACTTCGATAAGGTTGGGAGCTGCACCGCGGTTAGAGATGATTTGGGGATCTGGACATGTAAACGCCAGGTTAAGGTAACGCTCAAGACCGACGGTAAGGGAGCCGTTTTCCACCCCCCTTCCAGATTTGCTACTGGGGGAAGCCGTGGCTACCTTGTCTACGCTGGGCAACCCAAACTTTGTCGCTCATGCGGCAAGTCTGGTCATGTGGCGGCCAACTGCAGCGCCGTCCTCTGCAAGAACTGCAAACAGGAAGGGCACCAGACAAAAGACTGCAAACAGGCTAAGTGCTGCAACCTGTGTGGCGAGGCAAGTCACCTCTACAGGACCTGCCCCAAACGTTGCCGTCCTTATGCACAGGCAGCCAAAGCCAACGAGGAGGAAGCAGAAGAAATGCCTCGTGTCACTCCAATCACCAAGGCCCCAGGGAGAACAATGGGACAAAGGAAGACACAGAGAAAGATAAGGTGGAGGAAAAGATTGGGGCAACAGACGGCCAATCAACAGCACTGCCCCCTGAACCTCCCACTCCTCAGGAGAGTGAATCAACGGAGGAGGAGAAGGCAGCAGTGGGAAAGCAGCAGCGGGATTGGCAGCTGGTGAAGAGAGCAAAAAGGAAGAAGGGGCTAAGAAGAAACCAAGCCACTTCCCAGACAAGAGGCAAGAGGCGTCTCCCATCTGACATGGATAACAAGAGCAGCAGCTCTTCGGACGAAGAAGGTCCAGGGCGGCGCCGACAGAAGAAGCAGCAAAACGCTAGGGTGTTGGAGGATGAGACACCCGAGCTCCAGAACATTGGAGACAATGAGGAGACCAACGCACCCCAACTTTGCCCACAACCCGAAGAGGCCAGCATACCCCAGCCCCAGGAATCTGGGAGCAGTGAGTCGCTCAGCACACCCCAGCTCCAGAAAGCCGGGAGCAGCAACGCCCCAGAGGGGGAGAGGATTGGAGAAGCTTCTCCAACTGAGGACATTTCAAACCCCACTCTCTGCACGGACCCCCAGATGCCACCCGAGCAGAACATCTCCAATGGGGAGGTTCAGGACGCTTTCCTCAGCCCATCCAAAGTGATGCAATTTGTGAACACTATGGGCATGAAGGAGCAGACCAAAGGTCTGGAACTCTCAGAGACAACAGGTTTGGTAAGAGACTAAATGCTTTAAAATGGGTTTAAAGATTATATCCATAAATGTGCGTAGCATTAAATCTACTACGTGATGTGTTGCGACCTTGGACTACCTTGCCAAGGTCAAAGCTGACCTGTTGTTTCTGCAGGAGTGTGCGATACCGCACCTCAGCTCCTACAGGCAATGGTCACCATGGTGGTCCCAAAGGCCATCGATCTGGTCGGGAGGAAACGACTTTCGTTCCTGCGGCCTGGGGATTCTGCTGTGGGGAGGCAGCTTCACCGTCTCCCAGGTTAAGGAGGTGGTGGGCGGGCGCCTCCTCGTAGCAGACGTAATGTACAAGAACGCTCCACTCCGGGTAATTAACGTCTACGCCCCGGCACAAGGGGCTGAGCGGCTGGAGGTTTTTCAGCAGCTCCCACTGTGCTGGCGACCTCCAGGCCGGTCATTCTGGGCGGTGACTTCAACTGCATCATCGATGTGGCTGGACAATCCGGCAGGGCCAAAAGCAGATTGGAGGCTACGTCCAGATCCCTGATGGAAACAGTAAAGGATGCCAAGCTGCACGACGTCTTCAGCAACCCTGCAGACGGAGCACAGCGTAGATACACCTGGTCACGGCCAGACAGGTCCGTCCGTTCCAGGATAGACTTTCTGTTTGTGTCCCATGCATTCGCAGTTAGGTCCACCGACGTCAAGTCGGTGTTCTTCTCTGACCACTGCCTCCTACTGGCTGACTGTCACTTAGAGGAAGACCGGAGGGTTGGCAGGGGGGCATGGAAGCTAAACGTGAAACTGTTGACCCCAGAGAACATTGAGGAGCTCAAGAGGGATTACAAAGGTTGGAGAACCATGAAACCCCACTTTGAGTCCCTGACACACTGGTGGAAAGCGATCAAGGGAAACATCGAGGTTTTTCATCCTCAAAGGCACCCAGAAAGCTAGAAAGGAACAGAGGGAAATGTCCTAACTCCAGAAAAACAGGCAGAATCTGCTCCGGCTGCGGTCGATGGGGGTCGATGTCAAGGAGGAACTCCAAGAAGTGAAGAGCCAGCAAGCCTCGCTCTTTGCCTCAGAGGCCTCCAAGATTATCTTCCGTTCCAGAGTCCGCTCCGTGGAGCAGGATGAGACGTGCTCACGTTTCTTCTTCCAAAAGGTACACAGAGAGAGCTCTGTGATCAGCAGCCTGAAGGAAGAAGACGGCTCAGTGAAGTCATCACAGTCCGACATTTTGAGGATCAGCAAATCCTTTTATGCCGGATTGTATGATGTGAAGCCCACAGACAGCATGGTCTCCCAGTCCTTTCTGTCCTCTATCACGGAGGTCTTAAACGACAGTACACAGGAGAGCCTGGACAAACCGCTAACTCCTGACGAACTGACTGAGGCCCTTGAGTCCTTCGAGAAGAGTAAAACTCCCAGAAGCAACGGCTTGCCGGCGGAATTGTATTCGGCTCCATGGGACTGGATCGGCCCAGACCTGCTAGAAGTGTACGAGAGTATGCTCCTGGCTGGCAGTATGTCAGAATCCATGATGAAAGGCATTATCACCCTCATCTACAAGCACAAGGGGGAAAGGGAGGAAATTAGAAATTGGCGACCCATTTCACTGTTGAATGTGGACTATAAGATTCTGTCCAAGGTCATCGCCAATCGGGTCAAATCCGCTCTGGAATTGGTGATCCACCCTGACCAGACCTGCACTGTGCCGGGCAGGAAGATCTCTGACAGCCTCGCGCTGCTCAGGGATACGATTGCCTATGTACAGGACAGGGGTGTGGACACCTGCCTCATCAGCCTGGATCAGGAGAAGGCCTTTGACAGAATATCGCACATCTACAGGGTGGATGTGCTCTCCAAAATGGGGTTTGGGGAGGGAATTCGCAATTGGATCCAACTGCTCTACACTAACATCAGTAGCGCAGTCTCAATCAATGGGTGGGAATCAGATAGCTTTCCGATTAAATCTGGAGCCAGGCAGGGCTGCCCTCTCTCCCCTGTCCTGTTTGTGTGTTGCATAGAACCCTTTGCTGAGTCCATCAGGAAGTATCTGGGCATTAGAGGAGTGACAATCCCAGGCAGTGGAGGCACTCAGGTCAAAGCCTCCCTGTACATGAATGATGTCACCGTCCTCTGCTCGGATCCACTGTCGGTGCGCAGACTGACCCACATCTGCGACCAGTTCGAACTGGCCTCAGGAGCCAAGGTAAATCATGGGAAGAGCGAGGCCATGTTCTTTGGGAACTGGGCTGACCGATCCTTTGTCCTCTTCACTGTCAGGGCTGACAGCCTGAAGGTGCTGGGGATATGGTTCGGAGGGACCGGGGCATGCATTAGAAACTGGAAGGAGCGAGTGTATATGGTGCAAAGAAAACTGGACATGTGGGAGCAATGCTCCCTCTCCATTGCGGGTAAGAACCTGGTCATAAGGTGTGAGGCACTCTCGTTGTTGCTGTATCTGGCGCAGGTCTGGCCCATTCCAGACTCCTGCGTGATGGCGATCACCCGAGCCATCTTTCGCTTTATCTGGAGGTCGAAAATGGATCGTGTCCACAGGGACACGATGTACAAGCCTCTAGATAAAGGGGGAAAAAACGTGCCCGACATCGCCCTCATACTGATGGCCATCTTTGTGTGCGGCTGCATCAAGCTGTGTGTAGACCCTCGGTACGCAAACACCAAGTGTCACTACGCACTGAGGTTCTACCTGTCCCCGGTGTTGTGAAGGATGGGTCTGGCCAAGCTGCCGCGGAACGCTCCAAGTAGTTGGACTGTGCTGTACCACCTGTCCCCCGTGGAAAAATTTATGCAGAGAAACACCTTTGACCACAAGTCCATCAGGCAGTGGTCGGCACGTAACGTCGTAAAGGCCCTGAGGGAAAAGGAGAGGGTGGATCCTGTGGGATGGTTCCCTGAGCAGACTGACAAAGTCATTTGGCAGAATGCCTCATTGCCAGAACTTTCCAACAAACACCAAGACGTAGCTTGGCTGGTGGTGAGACTGGCCCTCCCCGTCAGATCCTTCCTACACGCCAGGAGTTTCACCCCCTCTGCACGTTGCCCTCGAGTTGGCTGTGGTGGGGAAGAGACAGTGGTCCACCTCCTTATGGATTGTGCCTTTGCAAAGAAGGTCTGGAGAGAGATGCAATGGTTTCTGTCGAGGTTCATCCTGAGCAGTTCTGTGACACAGGACTCTGTGCTTTACGGGCTGTTCCCAGGGACACACCGAGACAAACATCAACTGTAGCTGGAGGATCATCAACTCGGTAAAAGACGCTCTTTGGTCTGCCCCAAACTTGTTGGTCTTCCAGTGCAAAGAGCTGTCCCCAACCGAGTGTTACAGACTGGCACAGTCCAAGGTCCAGGACTACGTGCTGAGGGATGCACTAAAGCTTGGGGCAGCTGACACAAATGCGCAATGGGGAAGGGTCGCTGTCTAAGACCTTTCTGCCATAGTGCACCGAGGGGCTGGGAACTGTAAAGAGCCCCTCGGGCTGTACAGCTCAAAATGAATGTCTGCCAATGATTGTAATATTCATTGTTTGTACTGATACACCTTGTGATTCATGTTGTAAAAGTTGAACCTGATTGTATTTTTGCGATGGTGATTTTGAAATGGTTCGAAATGTTGTTGAAGATTTATGAATAAAGTATATTTTTGCAAAAAAAAATGCCAATTTTCCGACACCATCCTGCACCCCAACTATTTTTGAGATGGCCAGGTTGCGGGCGGAATGGCTTGGGGGGGGACCAGTTGTCCTTAATTGTGGCCAAAATTCCAAGCCAGTTGACTATTCCAACGTGTTGCGAAATCCAGACCCACATCTGATCCCGATATCAGGATCCCAACCCAGAAATTCCAGCCCAGGGTGTACTCGAAGAGGATATACAATAATACTCGAGGTACCTACAGGCAAGTAATTAGTTCTGAAAAATCGAGCAGAACCCAAAAGCAGTGTTTCATGACTTTTGAACACTGGTATCGATTCAGACCCACGAATGTTAGCGTAAACCTGATATATGAGATTTCTAATGCGTGAACACAATATTTCCTTTTGAAGTTTACTTATTGAGACCAGGGACCTCTATCTTACTGAGGTGCCTCAATACATCAGAAATTTGTCAGACACCCAACTCCTCCCAAATTCCATCCCCCTAATGAGTTCAGCAGGTCAGAGCAGGTTGAATGGGTTTCCAGTGGGGCTACCCTTGCGTTATATAGTAACAGTAAAGGAAAAGCAAAGGCAGAAGGCCCTGGGTGTGTGGTGTCGCAGCACAAGACAGCAGTCCCTCTGTTATTATACCCTCGAGGTGATGGAAGCACATTTGGGCCCGTAAATACCAATCGGCAAACTAGCCGAAATTCCAGCATCATTTCTGTTTGCTCCAGAAATTCCCGGCCAATATCGACAGCTTGGGACATCAATTCATTATCACGTTCTGATATCAAACTTCAACGTACCCATTCCTCGAGTGTACAGCTGTGAGCGTCACCCAGTGGTGAAACTTTGTAAAATAATGTGGAAAACAATTCAGGAAAGCAGCATCTACCAACGTGAGTTTGTAAGTGAGATTGTAAAGGAGAGAGAGAGAGAGAGAGAGAGAGAGAAGGAGAGACAGGAAAGTAACACCAGCAAAAGGGAGATTGAAACAAGGTCTGCAAAACATTGAGAGAGAGAGAGAGAGAGAGAGAGGGGGTGAGATAGGGGGCAGAATTTTCCGAGCTCGCTGATGGCGGGTGTGATAGGTGGTGTGCATGGAAAATATGGCTCAACCTGCCTCACAACGACATGTAGGCAGGTCGCGATTGTCCGCTCAGCCCGACAGTGGATCACGTTTCCCGCCAACAGTCAGTGGGGAGCTAATTGTAATACATTAGCATATAATTAAAAGCCAGGCTCTTGGAACCCCACCATATCGTCCCATCCACGTCAGCAGGAAAGCACATCGATGTGTTTCACAACAGCGCACAGGCAACGTGCACTTGGCGGCCTTGACTTTGGGGGAACTGAGGTGAGTGAGCAGCAGCGTTCTCCACAGCTCGTCCATTATTTACAGGCCTCAGGGGCACCAGGGAGGTGGGGGAGGGGGTGGAGACAACTGATGCCCGGCCCCAGAGGCGACTGCTGAAGGGGAGGGCGGTATGGTGTCTGGGGGGGAGTGCTGAGGGCGGGGTGTGTGTCTGGGGGGGGAGTGCTGAGGGCGGGGTATGTGTCTCGGGGGGAGTGCTGAGGGTGGGGTGTGTGTCTGGGGGGGGAGTGCTGAGGGTGGGGTGTGTGTCTCGGGGGGAGTGCTGAGGGTGGGGTGTGTGTCTGGGGGGGGGAGTGCTGAGGGTGGGGTGTGTGTCTGGGGGGAGAGTGCTGAGGGTGGGGTGTGTGTCTGGGGGGGGGAGTGCTGAGGGTGGGGTGTGTGTCTCGGGGGGAGTGCTGAGGGTGGGGTGTGTATCTGGGGGGGGGAGTGCTGAGGGTGGGGTGTGTGTCTGGGGGGGCAAGTGCTGAGGGTGGGGTGTGTGTCTTGGGGGGAGTGCTGAGGGTGGGGTGTGTGTCTTGGGGGGAGTGCTGAGGGTGGGTTGTGTGTCTCGGGGGGAGTGCTGAGGGTGGGGTGTGTGTCTCGGGAGAGTGCTGAGGGTGGGGTGTGTGTCTGGGGGGGGAGTGCTGAGGGTGGGGTGTGTGTCTTGGTGGGGGGAGTGCTGAGGGTGGGGTGTGTGTCTGGGGGGGGGAGTGCTGAGGGTGGGGTGTGTGTCTGGGGGGGGGAGTGCTGAGGGTGGGGTGTGTGTCTGGGGGGGGAGTGCTGAGGGTGGGGTGTGTGTCTGGGGGGAGAGTGCTGAGGGTGGGGTGTGTGTCTGGGGGGGGAGTGCTGAGGGTGGGGTGTGTGTCTGGGGGGGGGAGTGCTGAGGGTGGGGTGTGTGTCTGGGGAGGGAGTGATGAGGGTGGGGTGTGTGTCTGGGGGGGGAGTGCTGAGGGTGGGGTGTGTGTCTGGGGGAGGAGTGCTGAGGGTGGGGTGTGTGTCTGGGGGGGGAGTGCTGAGGGTGGGGTGTGTGTCTCGGGGGAGAGTGCTGAGGGTGGGGTGTGTGTCTGGGGGGGGGAGTGCTGAGGGTGGGGTGTGTGTCTCGGGGGGAGTGCTGAGGGTGGGGTGTGTGTCTGGGGGGGGGAGTGCTGAGGGTGGGGTGTGTGTCTAGGGGGGGAGTGCTGAGGGTGGGGTGTGTGTCTGGGGGGGGAGTGCTGAGGGTGGGGTGTGTGTCTCGGGGGGGAGTGCTGAGGGTGGGGTGTGTGTCTGGGGGGGGAGTGCTGAGGGTGGGGTGTGTGTCTGGGGGGGGAGTGCTGAGGGTGGGGTGTGTGTCTAGGGGGGAGTGCTGAGGGTGGGGTGTGTGTCTCGGGGGGGAGTGCTGAGGGTGGGGTGTGTGTCTGGGGGGGAGCGCTGAGGGTGGGGTGTGTGTCTAGGGGGGGAGTGCTGAGGGTGGGGTGTGTGTCTGGGGGGGGAGTGCTGAGGGTGGGGTGTGTGTCTGGGGGGGGAGTGCTGAGGGTGGGGTGTGTGTCTCGGGGGGAGTGCTGAGGGTGGGGTGTGTGTCTGGGGGGGGGAGTGCTGAGGGTGGGGTGTGTGTCTGGGGGGGGAGTGCTGAGGGTGGGGTGTGTGTCTCGGGGGGGAGTGCTGAGGGTGGGGTGTGTGTCTGGGGGGGGGAGTGCTGAGGGCGGTGTGTGTGTCTGGGGGGGGAGTGCTGAGGGTGGGGTGTGTGTCTGGGGGGGGGAGTGCTGAGGGCGGGGTGTGTGTCTGGGGGGGGAGTGCTGAGGGCGGGGTGTGTGTCTGGGGGGGGAGTGCTGAGGGTGGGGTATGTGTCTCGGGGGAAGTGGTGGCCAGCCTCGGAGACGACTGCTGAAGATGGGAGGCACCAAGTGCTGCCCAGGTGCTGCATCCTGCACACAGGCGATCGAGGTGGGGGTCAGGGTAAGTGAGGGAAGTGGCCACACATTAGGGACCCCTGTATAAACTGACCAGGCCTCTGCAACTGAGACAGATTAGGTGCAGACACAGTGATATAATTGGGGTTGGGCTCCTAGCCTGCCCACCCATACAAGCAATGCAGAGGAATTAAAGGGCCACCAGGTGCTCCATAGCTTACCCCACCCCCGCTCCCCCACATCCCTGCTCCCCCAACCCCTCAGCAGACTTGGATTCCGCCACCACTTTATTGGATATCAGAGCAGTTGGACTGTACACGTTGTACAATCTCCTCGCCAACACTGGCCATGTAGCAGTCACTGCTGGAGGTGCTCACAGCCCCTGGCAATCTCAGCATCCAGTGTCCCCCATGTCGCAGGTTGACAGGACAGTCATGCAGCGCACTCATCTCTGGCCGTCCGAGGAGTGACCAGCACTCTCCAGGAAGCATCAAGGGGCAGTCACACAGGGCTAGGAATGGTGCTAAGTGCAGCCATGGTAACCATGTCTCTCTCCGTCTTTCATGCTGCAGGAGGACCAGGTCAGGATCATGGATCCTGGTGATTTAGTTGCATCCCTGATGGCCCACAGAGACCATAAGAGACTGAGGAGAGGGCGAGTGACGCTCCTGGCTGTGCAAAGGCAGGAGGAACAACCTCATGAAGAAGGGGCAGCAGGGGCTCCCACACACACTGCCCAGGAGTGACAGTGAGTCGTAGCTGGTCAGCGCCTAGTGACACCCAGGGTCTATAGACACCACCTGCCATTCCTCCAGATGACTGGGAACCAGTGTCACCGACCACTGCGCATGCCAAGGGACCTGGTGGCTCACATCTGCCACTTACTGCAGGACTTGGCAGCAAAGGCACATGGAGGGCATCCACTGCCAGTGGCTGTGAAAGTGACCGCGGTGCTCAATTTCTATGCCAGTGGCTCCTTTCAGGGCTTCACAGGTGACCTCTGTGGGATTTCACAATCCTCCATCCTCAAATACATCCATGAGATCACAGATGCCATCTTCTCCATGACACACAACTTTGTGCATTTCACCCAGGACTGGGACAGCCAGGATACAAGGGCCATTGGATTTGCCCTGATCTCAGGATCCCCACAGGTGCAGGGTGCGATTGGCTGCACTGATGTTACGCTCAGGTCTCCATCGCTACACTTGGTGGATTTCATCAACCACAAGGGCTTCCACTCACTGAACGTGCAGCTGGTGTGCAACCACCAGAAACACATCCTGTAGGTGTGTGCACGGTTTTCAGGGAGTGTGCACGATGTCTACATCCTGAATCGGTCACAGATCCCTGCAGTCTTCCAGGGTCCACAGAGGCTCCAGGGTTGGCTCCTCAGGGACAAGGTCTACCCACAGAGGCCGTGGCTGATGACACCCATGCTGCGGCCTCAGACAGCAGAGGACTGAAGGTATAATGAGTCTCGTGCAGCAGCTCACAGCTTAGTGGGACAGACCATCGGGATGCTGAAGATGAGGTTCTGGTGCCTGGACCAGCCTGGTGAAGCCCTGCAATACAGTCCGCAGAGGGTGTCACACATCTTCGTCATCTGCTGCACCCTTTACAACCTGGCGCTGCAACAGGGTGAGGAGCTGGTTGAGAAGGATATTGAGGAGCTGCGCATCTCCTTGGATGAGGAGGACGCTGACGGGGATGGGGATGAGGGGGTCCTCGGTAGTGACAATGATGGGGATGAGGCTCTCACACTGGCCAGACGAGGTGGGCGCACTCAGGAGGTCCTCACAGCAGCCAGATTTGTGGAGGATGATGACGACAGTGAGGTGTCTCCATAGATCCTCACATCGGAGTTGTGAACATTTGACTTCAGTCTGGCTTAGCACAGCACCAATACCCTCTGAGAGAACGTTCCTGTCATGGAGGCACAGTGGAGGCCCTAATAGTCACTCGATCGCAGGAGGATGATGACAACATGCAGTGAGGACACTCCATAGATCTTCACATAGCCTCTGTGAGTGTCTGACTCCTGTCTGGCCGAGGGCAGCTCGCTTGGGCTCCATGGTCAGGGTCATCTCAGAGATGCGGCCATGAAACTTTAGGTGCATCTGATGCTGTGCCTGCCTTCAGCACCTCAGCCCTTCAGGAGCTGGTGCACAACATCACTGGTCACAGATGCTGATGAGATGGGGGCCAGCCCTACCTTAAAGGTGCTGAGAACACACAGAGAGAATGAGAGAACTCTGTGACCCTGCCCACTACATCCTGACAGCAATGACCAGCACCACCGAGGTGCAGACATCAGTAATGTGTCCAGGGAGTGTGAGGCTGGACCGTCACTGTGGTCTGAAGGCTGCACAGAGCACAGGGAAGAGGCCCTGGACTGAGACACCTGCCTTTATCTTGTGCAGAAAGGTTTCACACCTGAGTGACACGAACACTGCTCATCAGAACAAGGAGCCATGGGCAGGGAGACATTCTTAGGAGTTTATTGACAATAGTGAACAGCATGTACAAGTGATCAACACCCATGGCCAGGCCGTGCAACTGCTTTTACTTAACTTTCCTAACCGTGCCGCTACATCTTGGTGTTCCCCCGACACCCACAGTGGAGGTGGAGGCAGCCTGCTGACTGCGACCCCCTGTCTGTGATGACTTTGGCGGGCATCCTCTGGAGGGCCCTGGCCTGCTTTCAGGGTCCTGCTGTGTGGCAGTGGCACCCTCCTCAGCCTGTGAAGCTGGATCTGCTGAGGTCACAGGAAGAGGGGATTCAGATGGGCCGGTCATTCCCAGAGTCACCTGGGTGGATGGCCTCAGGGTGTGCACCTGCTGATCCCCCTCCCTATGGGTGCCCGAGGGTCCCTGACTGACTCCTTGAGGGGAAGGGGTAGCTGGAGTGAGGTCGAGCTGCCCCCACCCCTCTCCTGAACACACCGTTGGAGGTCAATTATGGCGTCAATGATGGAGTTCAGTCCACACAGCAGTGCAGGAGCAACATCCTGGACCAAGGTCTCCATGGTGGCCGCCATCCTACCAGTGTTGAACTCGGTGCGTTGCAATGCCGGAGCTATCACCTCAGCCTGAACACGGACGGACTCCTCCATCGAGCCTTGCAATCTGAGGAGTGTAGCGGACATCCCTTCCTGATGTTCCCGAGCTTGCCTTTGCAGCTCCAGTAACCGAGGTATGACCGAGTCCAGAGGCTCCTCATCTGACTCGGACTCAGCAAATTTCTGGCCTCCAGCAGTCCTCCGAGTGCCGGGGACCTGGGAATTCCCTGCCTCTACCTGCTGTGGATCAGACAGTGCGATGTGCTCACCAGATTCTGATCCTGAGGCAACTCTAAAGCTAGGTCCCATCGAGGTGTGTGTCTCTGCGCTGGTGGAGGGTGTGGGTGAGTGCTGTGATGGGACTTCAGGGAGGGTACCTCCAGATTACTCTTCAGAGGTTTCTTTGGGGTTTGATTGGAGGCCCTGGGTCTTGGACTCTGTCGGCTGTTTGGCAGATGTGCCTGTGAAAGCAAGGAGAGATAATTAGTGCACGACAGTGGCCTGTGAAACAGGACACATCACTCACAGCCTGGCTGTCTGATGGATGTTGCACTGCTGGACCCTCACTTGGTAGAGCAGCGCCAACCTCCGTCAGCACAGGACCGGTCCTGGTCAAATTCTGTCATAACTCTAACCTCTGGCATCCCTCCATCTGTCTGCAACCTTTCCATCCTGTTGTGAGCCAGTTTGTCCTGTATGAATAGAGATGGGGAGAGTGTATCAGGACTTCTGCTGGGCCAGATGATAAGGATGCCTGGCCTGTGTGGGTGGTGAGTGGTCCCATGGATGGGATGAGGACAATGACGGTGTGTGTGAGAGAGTGAATGGTGATGTCCCTTGAACCAGCCGTGAGTGAGGGCCCTGTGGGTGGGTGATGAGTTTGTGAGTGTGTGAGTTGGGAGTGATGATAAGAGTGACTTACCCTTCCAGAACGGAAGAGATCATTCACCCTCTTGCGGCACTGGGTGGCTGTCCTCTTCTGCAGGGCGTTGGCGCTGACCACCGCTGTCACCACCTCCCAAGCTGGGTTGGTGACATTGCTGCCCATCCTGCGGCCAGAGCGGGGGTAGAGCACGTCCTGTTGGGCCTCCACGGCATCCAGCAGTCCCTCGAGGGACCCGTCGATGAAGCGGGGGGGTCTGCAGTCCTTTTGCCTTTGCTGGCCATGTCTCCCGGCCAGGGGTGGTGAGCTGGTGGTGGCGAGCGCTTTGCTTGGGGGCTGCGTTTTAAAGATGGCAGCTGGCGTGATGCAACGGCGGGGTGAAGACGAGCGGGCGAATGAGAGCCCGCCCGCCATGGAAATGGCGCGTTTCCCAGGAATGCATAAATAATGAGGCGGGCTGGGGTGGGGGGGGGGGGCGGCGTGAAAATCCGCCATTTTCGTCGGCTTTTAGGACTCCATTTTACCCGCCCGCTACCTCACTTAGTGCAATTGTGGGGGAATTCCGCCCAGGAAGTTAACATCCATAAAACAACAGAGGTCAGAGTTAAACAACGATAACTTATATTTATATAGCGCCTTTAACATAATGGGGGAGGATTTCTCCTTCGTCGCGGGGGGTCGGTGGGGTAGGCCTGGAACAGGTGGGAAGCTGACCGCTGACCGCTGACCGCTGCCCACGGTCAGGGCCAGGCCACGATTTCTCAAGCTGGCGAGCCAACGAAGGCCCGCCCAGCACGAGTCATGCCCGGCAGTGCCCAGCGCTGCCTGTGAGGGGGTGGGGTGGGGGTGGGGGAGGAGGGTGAACAGGAACCTGGCGTTGGGAAAGCTCCCTGAGGCACAGAGGTGCCTCAGGGAGACGAAGAACTTTGAAAATTAAAAACAAAGATTCCTAAAACATTACAAAGCATTGTCCCTGCTGGTGCGACTCTGCCACACGAGCAGGGGACACGTTATTAATTACATTTTAAAATTTTTATTTGCTGTTGGGAACCTCATCCCGCCTGTGGATGAGGTTTCCTAAAAAATTCAAAGGCCAATGACGTCGGGAACGTTTGCCCTACATCATCACGTGTCACTTTAAGCTCAATCTGGTCGGGCCCGGCGCCCACACAAGCTAAAAATTCTGGCCAATGACGTGCCCCAGAATTTTTGGGTGGCCTCAGGTTTATGGGGTGGGGGGGGGGGGGGGGCGGGGGTAGGATGCAGGAGACCAGCCCAGGAGCGCGTGGGAATAGTCGAGGCTCGAGGTAACGAGGGCAGGAATGAGGGTTTCAGCAGCAGATGAACTAAGGCAGGGGCAAAGACAAGTGAGGTCACGGAGTTGGGCAGTTTTAGAGATGGCACAAACGTGAGGTGGAATCTCACCTCGGGGTTGACTGTGGCGCCAAGGTGAGGGTTTAATCCCAGGCTGTTGCCAGGGAGGGGGATGGAGTCAGTATCTAGGCAACGGAGTTTGGAGTGGGGGCTGAAAACAATGGCTTCAGCGTTGACAATATTTAATTGGAGTCGCGGGCTGCCTCCTCTTTCACTGTCCCATTCAGAAGAGTGGGCTGGCTCTCCAGGTCAGAGGCCCAATCAGAGGGGCCGCAGCACTTGATGGACGGCAGCCCTGCCGGGAGGGGGTGGGTGCTGCTGCGGCAGGTAGGAGAGCCCAAAGGATGCCGCAAAATAGAGGGGCCCTCAGAAGTCTGCCTAAGATTTGAAAACGCGGAAGGTCCACCACTCGTAGGGCCATCAGCGTGGAGGCAAAACCCATCCGCAGGAATGGACACGGTCCAGGCTTCGGCCTGTGCAACCGTGCGGCTTGATAATGGGGCCAGTGAGGTGAGGGACCACTGCTCCTTTGCTATGCTGCCCAGTAATAGTTGGCCTCCTAGCTCAGCACGGGGCTTGTCCGACAATTGAAGAATCCTGGCACAGTCAGCATCCTGGCCAAAAGTGAGTCCTTAATTGGCCCTAATTGGTTACCCGCTGCTGTTACACAGAAAAGCTGAAGGGGGTGCTATAGAACCATGTTTAAATCAGAGAATAGGGTAAGGCTATTGAGTCCATTTCCATACGCCAGGTACAATTCAAATAATCATGGACTTCCTCTCTCCTATATAATTTCCTTAGGCAGAAGGCAGAAGGCAGAATGCAGCAACTGGTCCACAATGCGAATGAAATGAAAGTCCTGCTAATCAAAGATCTGAACATTTTGGGAAAGCCAATACTGTGTATTTAAAAGCACAAAGGAAGGTGGTTGTGGTTGTTGGAGGTCAATCATCTCAGTTCCAGGACATCACTGCAGGACTTCCTCAGGGTAGTGTCCTAGGCCCAAACATCTTCAGCTGCTTCATCAATGACCTTCCTTCCATCATAATGTCAGAAGCAGGGATGTTCGTTGATGATTGCACAATGTTCAGCACCATTCACAACTCCTCAGATACTGAAGCAGTTCATGCCCATATGCAGATAGACCTGGAAAATATTCAGGCTTGGGGCTGACAAGTGGTAAGTAACATTCACGTCACACAAGTGCCCAGGAATGACCATCTCCAACAAGAGAGAATCCAACCATCTCCCCTTGACATTCAATGGCATCACCATCACTGAATCCCCCACTATCAACATCCTGGGGGTTACCATTGACCAGAAACTGAACTGGACTAGCCATATAAATAGCCAGGTCAGAGGCTGGGAATCCTTCAGCGAGTAACCCAGCTCCTGACTTCCCAAAGCCTGTCCACCATCCAATTCATACACCATCCTGACTTGGAAATATATCGGCCGTTCCTTCGCTGTTGCTGGGTCAAAATCCTGGAACTCCCTCCCTAACAGCACTGTGGGTGGACCTACACCACATGGACTGCAGCGGTTCAAGAAGGCGGCTCACCACCACCTTCTCAGGGCAATTAGTGATGGGCAATAAATGTTGATCTAGCATTCAGTGAAAGAATAAAAAATAGTGAGAGAAAGTCATGGAGTCATAATGGCACAGTAGGAGGCCGCTCAGCCAGTCAAGTCCATGCCAGCTCTCTTTAGAGCAATCCGGTCAGTCCCGTTCCCCATACCCTTTTAATTTATCTCTCTCAAGTCCCCTCTGATTTCTTTTTGAAATTGATCATCTCCACTTCCACCACCCTCAATGGCAGTGTACAAAATGGCACTTTTCAGAATATTATAGAATTCTTACGGAGTTGGTAGGCATAGGATGAGGGCACTTGGCAGAAAAGCTGTTTCTCTTCTCTCTGGAAAAACACATTAATTGTCCCCAGAAATATCAAGGTCGCCTGGTTCAGGTTTCCATGTTGACATTCCTAAGTCAATGGGGCAGTGCAGTGTCTTGCACCTTCTGATTTATACAAGTGTCTAGTAAAAGCTAACAAGTGGCTCCCAGCCTGAGGTAAGCTGAAAGGTGACCTCAAGCTAAAGTGATGGACAAGGGGTGGTTGATACTGTGGGTACCTATCTGGCAGTCATTGGCCAGAGCTATTCCAACAAGTGACTGACATAGGGTAAACAAACAGCCCCTGGAAATAAAGTCTATTAACAGGTGCTTGGAGACATTGGGCAGCTGTCTTCTTCAGATGGATGAAGACCAGGGAAGATGAGGAAGACCAGCTACTGAGCAGTAGGCTGCCACCACAAGCTGCAGAATCAACACACTCTGCATCATCCATCTGTTTGTCCTCCAGGATCAATGAGCCACTCTCACCTGTCACAGATTGTATGTTTTTCCTATCTACTTAGTTCATGCGTCATATCTAAACTGATCTTTCTCTCTCCAGTACCATGCCCTAAGAAGGCATGGACGACCATGGACCTCCATGTTAATCTTGCTCTGGAGACATGGGTCATCTTCATAGGTGGTAAATTCATCCAGTTTGCAAGGCAATTTGGAAAGATCATCCTTTGTCTACCTCAATCTCTTTTGCCATCCATCTTTCCCATCAGCATCAGACTTTCTGAATCATGATTTCTTATTATTCCAGCTGTCTCTTCCCTGATCTTGGTCAGCAGAGCTCTTTTGGTCTCAGAGTTTACTAGCACCTCTTCATGGGTAGTGTGACTTGTCCGAGATCTCTTCATCATTCATCTCAGAAACCACAACTCTGCAGCCTCAATCCATCTCTGCACTGCTTCACTGATCGTCCAACACTCACTTTTGCGTGTCAAAATTGGTGTAGTGTAGCATTGTAGGGATGTGAAGGAACAGAAAAATATAAAAACACAGACTCAAGAACAATGCATTAGGACATTAGGGAAATCAGAGGAAAAGTTGGACGTGCATCTGGTGGATTCAAAGGGAAACTTGGGGAAGTTATCATGGAAAGGGACAAGATGGGCTGAATATATACAAGTAAAAGAAAAGCAAAATACTGCAGCTGTTGGAACTCTGAAATAAAAACAGAAAATGCTGGAAAAACTCAGCAGGTCTGGCAGCATCTGTGGAGAGAGGAACAGAGTTAACGTTTCAAGTCCGTATGACTCTTGTTCAGAGCTCTGGAGAATTTCAAAATAGAGGTGTTGCTAGACCAGGAGTCAACAGAGGTCAGCAAGCACATGGGTGATAGGAGAATGGGAATTGCTGTGAGCTAAGACACAGGAAGCAGAGTTTTGGATGACCTCAAGTTTAAGAAGGCTAGAATGTGGGAGACCAGCCAGGGGTGTGCTGGAGTAGTCAAGTCTAAAGGTAAAGAAGGCAGGGATGAGGGCTTCAGGAGCAGGTGAGCTGAGACAGGGGCAATATTATAGAGGGGGGAATAGGGTGGTCTTATTATTGGCCGAACAACCGTTCAGAAGATTATCTCGGGGTCAAATGTGACACCAAGGTTGCAGACAGACTGGTTTAATCCCAGACTGGAGAGGGATGGAGTCAGTAGCTATGAAATAAAGTATTTCTCCTCTCTTTTTGCCAAACCTGGAATGGCAAAGTTAGTCAGCTGAGTTAGCTACCACCTGTCAGGAATGTGCCACTTCTCATCTTGGGTTCATTTGGGAAAAGGTTTCAGTATCTTCGAGATCCAGGTCTTCTTGGCACTCTGCCAGCTGCTGCCACCCGGTGTTCTCACTACAGAGGAGCCAACCAGGTGCTGTAAATCTAAACCCACAGAGGACAAACAAGGTTATCAAACTCGAATCGTTGCTGATGAGGTTTTACACTCTTGGCTCGCAAGAATCAAAATCACCTGTAAAGACAATGAAGTCCTTCCCTAACTCGGTAACCTCCTCCAGCCCGACAACCTCCGAGATCTCCGCACTCCTCCAATTCTGGCCTCTTGCACATTCCTGGTTTCCTTCACCCCATCATTAAGCCTGGGCCCTAAGCCCTGGAATGAAGACGTTTCTTAAAACCTACCACTTTGACCAAGCGTTTGGTCACCTATCCTCGGTGTCAAATATTTGTTTGTTTACCCTTCTGTGAAGTACCTTGGAACCATTCACTGTGTTAAAGTTGTTATATAAATGCAATTTGTTGTTGTTTATCTCTAAACAGATAGTTCCCCTCCAAGCCACTCACCACCCTGACTTGGAACTATATTGCTCGTTCTTTCACCATTGCGGGGTCAAAATCCTGGAACTCCCTCCCTAACAGCACAGTGGGTGTGCCTACACCACATGGACTACTGCAGTTGAAGAAGGCAGCTCACCACCACCTTCTCAAGGGCAATTAGGAATGGGCAATAAACACTGGCCTGAACGGTGACGCCCACATCCCATGAACGAGTGTTATAAAAAAGACATTAGGGCAAACAATGGATACTGAGCTGTAAGATACAAGAGAATCAATTCTTAAGAAGAGGAAATCTGGATTCACATTGTACACCTGAACGTAACTGAAGTTGTAAAAACAAAAAAACTGCGGATGCTGGAAATCCAAAACAAAAACAGAATTACCTGGAAAAACTCAGCAGGTCTGGCAGCATCGGCGGAGAAGAAAAGAGTTGACGTTTCGAGTCCTCATGACCCTTCGACAGAACTTGAGTTCGAGTCCAGGAAAGAGCTGAAATATAAGCTGGTTTAAGGTGTGTGTGTGGGGGGCGGAGAGATAGAGAGACAGAGAGGTGGAGGGGGTTGGTGTGGTTGTAGCGACAAACAAGCAGTGATAGAAGCAGATCATCAAAAGATGTCAACAACAATAGTACAATAGAACACATAGGTGTTAAAGTTAAAGTTGGTGATATTATCTAAACGAATGTGCTAATTAAGAATGGATGGTAGGGCACTCAAGGTATAGCTCTAGTGGGTTTTTTTTTATTTTATATAATGGAAATAGGTGGGAAAAGGAAAATCTTTATAATTTATTGGGAAAAAAAAGAAGGGGGAAACAGAAAGAGGGTGGGGATGGGGGAGGGGACTCACGACCTAAAGAACACCTGCGGTCTGTCCGCAAGAATGACCCAAACCTCCCTGTCGCTTGTCATTTTAACACTCCACCCTGCTCTCTTGCCCACATGTCTGTCCTTGGCTTGCTGCATTGTTCCAGTGAAGCCCAACGCAAACTGGAGGAACAACACCTCATCTTCCGACTAGGGACTTTACAGCCTTCCGGACTGAATATTGAATTCAACAACTTTAGGTCGTGAGTCCCCTCCCCCATCCCCACCCCCTTTCTGTTTCCCCCTTCTTTTTTTTCCCAATAAATTATAAAGATTTTCCTTTTCCCACCTATTTCCATTATATAAAATTAAAAAAAAACCCACTAGAGCTATACCTTGAGTGCCCTACCATCCATTCTTAATTAGCACATTCGTTTAGATAATATCACCAACTTTAACTTTAACACCTATGTGTTCTATTGTACTATTGTTGTTGACATCTTTTGATGATCTGCTTCTATCACTGCTTGTTTGTCGCTACAACCACACCAACCCCCTCCACCTCTCTGTCTCTCTATCTCTCCGCCCCCCACACACACACCTTAAACCAGCTTATATTTCAGCTCTTTCCTGGACTCGAACTCAAGTTCTGTCGAAGGGTCATGAGGACTCGAAACGTCAACTCTTTTCTTCTCCGCCGATGCTGCCAGACCTGCTGAGTTTTTCCAGGTAATTCTGTTTTTGTAACTGAAGTTGTTCCTGGTTCCTTGTACACAGAGTTGGGTTGAGCAGCCTGGGGCATTGTGACTCCTGGGCACCACAACAGATAGACACAGACCTTGAGACAAGGGTGTTCCTGAAATATATTTGTGACTTTTCAAACAACAATTTTGTTCTTCTATTGCTCTAAAACCTACCGTATTTACCTGGTCTGGCCTACATGTAACTCCAGGTCCAACCGGATTAATTCTTAATTCCCCATACAGTTATATCAGAAGCAAACCCACCACTGCCCACGTTCCATTAGCCCTTTTGTAGCTGTGCACCAGCTTTTAGTGATTAGTGTGAACAGATGCCCAAATCTCCATTCCTCCATAGCTCCCAGTCTCTCAGTATTAAGAAAATATTCACAGAAGCATAGAATGGTTATGCACAGAAGGAGGTCATTTGGCCATTCACATCCGTGCTAACTCTCTATAACAGCAATTCACCTAGTCTAACTCCCCCACCTTTTCCAATAGCCTTGCAATATTTTTCATCAGGTAATTATCCAACACCCTTTTGAAGGCCCTGATTGAATCTGCTTCTGCCACACTCCAGTCCATTCCATTCGGTCCAAACAGTCCATTCCGGATCCTAACCACTCGCTACATAAATAAGTTTTCCTCATGTTGTCGTTGCTTCTTTTGCCAATCACCTTAAATCTGCGGCCCCTGGTTCTCGATCCTTCCACCAATGGGAACAGTTTCTCCTTATCCACTTTGTCCAGGCCCCTCATGATTTTGAACACCTCCATCAAATCTCCTCTTAATCTTCTCCTCTCCAAAGAGAACAGCCCCAGTTTCTCCAATTTATACGTAACTAAAGTCCCTTACCCCTGGAACCATTCTTAAGAATTTTCTCTGCACCCTGTCTAATGTTGTCACATCCTTCCTAAAGCATGGCACCCAGAGCTGGACACAATGCTCCAGTTGAGGCTGAAAGCAGTGTTTTATAAAGGTTTACCGTGACTTCCTTGCTTTTGCACCCCTCTTTAAAAAGCCCAGAATCCCATCAGTTTACCACTTTCTCACCCTGCCCTGCCACCTTCAGTGATTTGTACACATATACCCTCTGGTCCCTCTGCTCCTGCATCCCCTTCAGGACTGTATTTCATACTGCCTATCCTCGTTCTTCCTACCGAAATGAATCACTTCACGCTTCCCTGCATTCAATCTCAATCCTATTTATCTTCCTTGGATGTGAAGTGGTTGATCTCACACTTCCCCACTTTAAAATTCGTCTTCCACCGCGTTGCCCACATACACAGTCTGTCCACGTTTCTTTGTAACTTCCCTGCTCCATCCACATTGCTTTCTGTGCTGCTTCACTGAAGTGTTAGCTGTGCACTTGACGATAGGAATGATCTTCTCCCTTGAAGGTGCATGAGGCAGAGCTCCACAAGATGGTGCTATTTGCAAACTACTATCTGTATAGTGAAAACAGTGCTCTCTTTCCATTGGTACATACGAACCACCAGGCACTCACCCCACCAGCTTCGAACACTGTGTCCTGGTTGCTATAACACTGTAAACATCTTGTTCGCATGTATCCTGGAAACAAAGGACTGCCATTAGGGATCCTTACTGAGCGCATTTGAAACATTCAGAACCTACAACATGGTTTATACTTCAGGTCCCTGAGCTGTGGTTCAAAGATCTGAGGCACCTCAGATATTTAAAAATTATTCTCATTGCGTGTCTGGGTTCTATGTTAGAAGATTGTGTGTGCAGACTTCATGTTAAAATTAAAAGATGGAAAATCATGGACTATATAAGCGTGATATACCAAAACATGGTCAACCCTGGGCCACAATTACACAAACAGAAACTTTAACATTGAATGAAAATATGGGAAACCAGCCTGCTCTCACTAAAGAACCAATGAAGATCACTTCACAAAATGAAGCTGCAAAGCTCATTTTGTCTGCTTTGGCTCTTCACTGAGTAATCCAGAATTAATGCCATTGTCCTGCGCTCTCTCTCCACAGCTCTGTGCCACCCTCTGCTTCAAATGTTTATCTACACTCTGCCAATATTACACAACAGTGCTTGCCTCAAGCTGTTCTCTGTGACAGAGTGCTTTATATTCGAACAATTTCTCCACGGGGAGCATGCCAACCTGAGAGTGGTTACCATAGCACTCCAGAATCCGAGTTCAGACACTCACCTGCTGCCCCTTTCCCAAGGCACTCTGATCCCAAAATATCTGCAGCACTTTATGTGGTCCCAGCTGATGTTACCACTGGACAAGCCAAATCCCAGGGTGGAACCCGGCTTGATAAATACTAACTTTTATTTTTTGTTTAGAAATGTGGGGGGGGTGGGGGGCGGCTACTGAACAGAGTCACAGGAGTCAACTGATGATTTTTTAACAAAAGAATAAAGCATTTATTAAGCAAGAAAAGATGAACTATATTACAATTCTCCTCCACCCTCATCTATACTTTCACAGATAAATACAGATTTGTAAGGATGACACAAGTTACAAAAGCTATCTTATACTCTAATGTTACCAGTAAGTACACAGTCCACAGTAAACCAATAGGCAACCAGTGGTCAAGTACCACACTCTGGAACCAAGTGACAGATGTTGCCCCAAACAGATGCTATGGATCTCTTATCAACTCCCCCCCCCCACTCCAGACGCTTGTCATACTGTGAGCCAACTGGTCTCATTGAACTATATCTTTCACACAAAGGTTCCCAATTTCCACTCTTGAAGAACTCACTTTGGAATCTTCTCCCAAAGGACGCTTCCACTCAGACGCCTTCCACAAGGATCCACCTCCAGGATTTTGAACTCTCCTCCCAATGTTCTTCTCTCCTGGATTGTCACGTGCGTTCAAGCTTCTTTCCTGCATTCTCCCTCAAATGCTCAGCCATGCCAACAGAACGCCACTGCTTCACAAGTCCATAATAAAGAGTTACAGACCTTCGGTTGTCTCCTTGGATCTTCTGGCTTCTTGCAAGCCTGTTTTGCTTTAAATCTGCATCCTGCAGCCCTCTCCCTTTAGCTTGGAGCCTTCCTCTGCTCCTCACTCTTAACTTCACTTAACAAGACATTTTCCAGTCTCCTGTTCTTCCTTTGACTAGAAGGTCTTCTTGGGACCTTCCTTCTCCTGTTCTTTGGGAAAACCTGCTTCCTCTACTGTTCATTCATCAGTGTCCAACCTCCCCTGGCACCTGCTTCCAACTGAACTAAAACTGCTTTTCTGTTTCTCTCTGCCTGTCTGTAGATCTCCTGTTGTTAGGCAACAGCATAGTTTTTTCTACTTTGTTTTAACTTCCCTAAACCACTACACCTCCCCCTACACTTCAAGGGTCATAAAGCTCATTAAAAATGCAGGTATATAAACAGAGCGTAGACATGCTGTCTCCACACTAAAATGAAACTAGATCCCAGGTTTCACCTTTTTTTAAACCACAAATAGAGTAAATATAAATTAAACTTAAAACCACAGCTTATCCCTAACACATACAAAAATGCATTTGGCTTACTTAAAACCACCTCTATTTCCTAACAACTGAGAGGCTGCTACCTCTTCCCCAATCCCAAACTCCAATCCCAAAATACCTGCTGTGCTCAGACGCTGCTCACCTGTTGTGAGGTAGACGCACGGTGAACATAGTTAATGAGATAATAGTCCAATTACCCAGTCGAAATGCCTGAACAGTATTCCAGAGGGTCCCTGCCCAGTCGAAATGGGTTTCCTGTGACAGACAGGTGAGACCTAACAAGTCTATAGGTATTGCAAATGTAACACCAAAGGTCGCCCAGATTACAAGGGCAACAACTCACATTTATATAACGTTTGGATGTACTGTAAAGTATCCCAAGATGCTCCCTAGGAATGTTATCAGACAAAAATTGACACTGAGCCAAAGAAGGAGACATTAGGATAGATGACCAAACTGTTGGTCAATGACGTAGGTTTTAAGAAGAATTTTAAAAGAGGAGAGAGAGAGGTGGAGAGGCAGAGAGATTTAGGGAGGGAATTCTAGAACTTAGGGCCTAGATGGCTGAAGGCACAGCTGTCAATGAGTGGGTGAAGGGCGGGGGGAACAAGAGGCAAGGATTTTTTTTAAATCATTCATGGGATGTGGGTTTCACTGGCTGGGCCAGCATTTATTGCCCATCCCTAAATGCCCTTGAGAAGCTGGTGGTGAGCTGCCTTCTTGAACCACTGCAGTCCATGTGGTGTAGGTACACCCACAGTGCTGTTAGGGAGGGAGTTCCAGGATTTTGACCCAGTGACAGTGAAGGAACAGTGCAATATCCTCCCAGGTCAGGATGGTGAGTGGCTTGGAGAGGAAATTCCAATTGGAGGGAAATTGGTGATGGCCAGCGACTCACCGCGTATGAAAGTGGAGACAGATGAGGCGATCAATGATTTCAAAAGGAAACTGGATGGGCACTTGAAAGAAATAAACCTGCAGAGCTACAGGGACAACGCAGTGGAATGGGATTGACTGGAATGCTCCATAGAGAGCCAGCATAGGCTTATGGGCCAAATGGCCTCCTTCAGAGCCATAAATGACTCAAATGGAGGAATGCAGAGAACCTGGAGGGTTGTGGGGCTGGAGGAGGTTGCAGAGTCAGAGAGCATTTTGAAGCCAAGGATGGGAAATTGTAAACTGATGAATCGGTGAACTGGAAGCTAACATGGGTAAGCAAGCACAAAGGTGATGGGTGCTGGGACTTGTTGCAAGTTTGGATGGGGGCAGTAGAGTTCCTGATGAGCTTATGTGTATGGAGGGTAGGATCATGGAGCTTTTGTTAAGTTGCCTCATTCAGATTCTTGTGGCAAAAGTAAAAGCTGCTGATGCAACATAAATAAATTAGTTGACATCATTGGAAATAAAAGGAAATAGTCAATAGTAACACATCTAGTTGGAAAGAAAGACTAACAATGTATCAAAAGATTAGTTCGACCATTCATGACATTTAGGAATTATTTAAATTAAGTGGAAAGTCATAAGGTTGCCAATGATATCAAGTGATTCGGAAAAACGAAACTGTCAGAGGAAAGTGGTAAAAATTGCAAGATCTAATAGGGGCTTAGTAAGGGGACAGGTGAATTCAAAATTAACATTAAAGAAGAAACATACATATATTAGTGCAAAATTGTCACAAGGTAGTGGATACATCATTAAGTAAGGATTGAGGAACGACCTGAACCTAATTGGGACTTCTCAGGTGGACCACAGTGAAACTTTGGACATGTTCGGCCTGGGTTGTGGTATAACAGTTAGCTGAAGAGCGAAAAAAGTTTCAGGTCCTCCATAGTCTCACTGCTCCAGGCCCCATACATTCCTTCCAGGTGAAGCATCAATGTACTCCTTCCAATCCAGTGTATTTCACTCCCGACACCTCCCTGTCTGCCTTAAAACCCGTTACATCTGTAACTTTTCCTAGTTCTGATGAAAGGTCATCGGCCTGAAACGTTAACTCTGTTTCTCTTTCCACAGATTCCGCCAGACCTGCTGAGTATTTCCAGCACTTTCTGTTTTTATTTCAGGTTTCCAGCATTGGGAGTAGTTTGTTCTTGTATGTTTTAGATCATTGATTTTCAAAGTGGAACAGAGGACATTGAGTCTTTTATTGGGAAAAGTGAAAGTAAAATTGAAACGTTTAAAATGGTGTAGGGAATGGATAACATGCCTAACCCAATAACCTACAAAGCCAATTTGCGCACAGCAAGCTCCCACACACAGCAACGTGATAATGACCAGAAAATCTGCTTTTGTGGTGTTGATTGAGGGATAAATATTGTCCAGGACGCCAGGGATAACTCTCCTACTCTTCTTCAAAATAGTGCCAAGGGATCTTTTACATCCACCCAACCATACCTCGGTTTAATGCCTCAGCCAAAAGACAGCACCTCCAACAGCGCAGCACTCCCTCAGTACTGCACTGGAGTGTCAGCCTTGCTTCTTGTGCTCAAACCCTGGAGTGAGGCTTGAACTCAGAACCTTGTGATGCTGACAGGAGCATGCTACGTGCTGAGCTGACACAGTCAAATGAGAGGATATGAAACAATTAAGCAATCTGTAAGCACAGTTTAAAATCTGGGGCTGCGCTTTACATGCTCCCGCGGGCATGTTTTCAGTGGCAAGGGGTGGGGGGAGGCATATAACCATCTCACCCACCACCAAGCTCACCTCCATAATATAGGGGCGTAGGCAAGAATGGGCAGCCTGATTTGTTTTAAAAACTGCTCTAAAGAGCAGGAAGGAAGGGGTGGGGTGGGGTGGGTACCATCTTCAGGGGCTGCCTTTGTGGATCGGAAGGCAGCCCCCCCCACCGCCTCCCCAAGATAAGAACACCCCCCCACCACTACCACTTTCTTCCTACCCACCACCTCCACTTCCACCTCTCCACCTCCTCTCATTAACCTGCCCAAACCCTCCCTGCCCAAGGCCCTAGGCCTACCTGGTTCCAGGATCTACAGGCCTTCTTCTTCCTGGTTGTAGTCCCGGCAACGCCCTCTAATGCGCTCTTGGCATTGCCGAGACTGACGGAGCAGCCAATTCACCCAGCGAGGGGCGGAAGTCCCATACTGCCTCCCCCATCTTCTCTCAGCTAAACTTACCATCAAAACCCTCTGTTCCCTTCTCCCTCGTACGCTTGTCTAGACTCCGCTCAAATGCATCATACTTTCGCTTCAGGTAGCGAGTTCCACATTCTCACTACTGCTGGGGCAAAGAAGTTTCTTCTGAATTCCCTGTTGGATTTCTTGGCCATAGAGTCTTAGAGTCATTTACAGACTGGCATGGAGTGGTTTGGCTCCATGTCGACTTTGCTTCTGAGGTGGGTGGGGAGAGCTGATCCCCTCCCCTCCCCCACCATAATATTCTGCCCAGAAGGACCTGATTCCAGAATCCAACACGCCCAGCGGAAGTCATCCTTATACTGGGATGCCTCAGGAAATTCCTAAGAGTCGTTCTCAGCTAATGACCAGGATTTTACAGCACATCTCCCCCCAGCAGAAGAGGTGAGCCATTTAAATCTCCACTCAGTTCAGCGGGAGCATAACATGTAGCCGAGTGGGAGAGGCAGTAAAATCCTGGCCAATGTCATTCCCAACTGAGTGTGCCAGAATGTGGAGGATGTTTGAGTAAATATTGATGGTGGGTGTATTGGTTATCACTTTGGACTCGATCAATAACTAAGAAGCCATGAGTTCATGCCCCACCAAGCCAACTTGTGAAACTGAATTCCGTGGGCAGCGTTTTCCCTGTCGGCAGGGCCCTATCGTCTACGTGCAAAATGACGGGCGGTGACATCGGGCGTGGGTCCTGACATCACCGAGCGCCATTTAGATTGTCAGCTCAGCGGGCGCGCAGCCAACTCGGCTGTGTGCCCGCCCAACTGTCAAAGGCCTGTTACAAACTAATTAACTCAATTTAATGAGCTGCCCGTCCAGCCTTAAGGTTGGCAGGGGGACAGGTGAAGAGCCCAGGGGGCTTTCGCATTTTTCATGAAAACTCATCCACGGGTGGGATGAAGTTTCATGAACTGTTTTAAAATCGAATAAAAATTAAACATTTATTCTTTGACATGTCCCGGCTCATGTGATAGTGTCACATGAGGGGACAAGTTTCCAAAGTTTAAAAATCCTTTATTTTAAAGTTTAAGACTGAAACAAATCTCCCTGAGGTACCTCCGTGCCTCAGGAAGATCCCTGCACTCTTCAGTATATCAGATCATTTGCAGGATGGCACCAGACAAACAGCCATGAAAACATCTGGATCGCCATGAAACCCAACTGCTTCACTCATGCCCTTATGAGATGAGAGGTTGGCAAATTTACCCAGTCTGGCCTATATTTTATTCCATTTCCATACAACAAGGTTAACACTAAATGACCCATTCTGTTACATAGGGTTACATAGAAGATAAAGTACAGAAGCAGGCCATTCAGCCCTACTTGAACCTCCTCCATCTTTTCTCTTCTAAATTTACCATCAAAACTCTCTGTTCGCTTCTCCCTCAAATGCTTGTCTAGCCTTTCCTCAAATGCACCTATACTTATTGCTTCAGGTAGCGAGTTCCACATTCTCACTACTCCTGGGGTAAAGAAGCTGCTTCTGAATTCCCTATTGGATTTCTTGGTCACAGAGTCTTAGAGTCACTTACAGCACAGAAAGAGGCCATTCAGCCCTTCAAGTCCATGCTAGTTTTCTGTAGAGCAATTCAGTCAGTCTCATTCTCCTATTCTTAACCCGTAGCTCTGTCAATTTATTTCCCTCTAGTGCCATTCAATTTCATTTTGAAATCATTTATTGTCTCCACTTCCACCACCTCATGGGGCAGTGGCTTCCCGGTCATTACCCCTCGCTACATAATAAAGTTCTCCCTTACATCCCCCCTGCATATCTTTCCCAAAACCTTAAAGCCCCCGAAGATGTTGAAGATTCTATGGCCGTACGTGAAAAGGATGAAAGCAGAATCTGGATGTTCTGATCAATATTCCTCCCTCCACCAACATCACTAAGCGACCAAAAATGGACTCACTGCTAATTCAGTTCATGACTCTCTCTGGGCTCTCGCTGGCTGCCTTCAGAGTGCTCAAACAAAAAGAGCACTCCCCAAATGAATTGACTATCTTATATTGATGGCCTCAAATTCATGCTCTTCCCCACAGGAGGAAATATTTTCTCCGTATCCACTCCATCAAAAGCTTTCCCAATTATTAAGACCTCAGTTAGGTCAACCCTCAGCCTTCTTTTATCCAGAAGGAATGAGAGTCAGCCTGGTATGTAAACCCACATATTTCTGGTATCCTTGTAAATCTTCTCTGAAGCCTCACCTATGTTTCTTGCACATTTTTATAATATGTGCAAATCATTGTAAATAGTTGCTAGAGCGCAAAGAGAAAGCCAATCACCAACTTCCCAAGGCAACTAGGAATGAGGAATAAGTGCAACCTCACTGGTCTTGCCCACATCCAAAGAATATATGTATAAAACAACATTAAAGCATTCAGAGGTAAGTTTCTGATTCAGCAGAGGATAGAGGATGGGTACAGGCCAAGAAACTGGTTACAATGGGTCAGTAAATAAGAGTTAGGTGAGAGATCAGCAACCGCCCTTGACAGTCTGGCAGTCTGGCAGAAATTTCTAGGCTGTCTAGGGAAATGTCCCTATGAGCTTGCAACATGAACCTGAGCAGCCAGACACTGTGAAACTGGAAAAGCCTCTCGGAGTCTCAGGCATTTAAAAAAAAAAAGCAGACAGTTGTGAAAATCAGGTTCAGGTCACACCATGTCACTGACGAGACCTGCAGATGAACTAAATCCAGGCAGTTCTACCCTACCGAAAAAATCCAATGGAGAAAGATCCATATTACACAACAAGTGTAAACATAACAGTCATTTTGCATTAACCGAGAGTAATGCAAGGAGATGGGAAAAGGAACCCGATATGGATTTTAGGGAGTAAATTAAAAATCCAGAGATCAAGTGTAGCTCTACCATTGCAAAGGATTTAAATAGAATAGCTTTGCGCGGGTTAATCCTTTCGGGTTTAAATTTCTCATGAACAGCAACTTGTATTTATATCGGGCCTTTAACATAGTAGAACATCCCAAGGCAGTTCACAGGAGTGTAATTGGACAGGAATTTAACACCAAGTCACAGAACGAAATACCAGAGAAAGTGTCCGAAAGCTTTTGACAAGTGTCTATGATCACTGTCCATTTAGGGTGAATGCAGTGCTAACACATTGGACAAGGAGCTGACTTAATACTCTTTCTCTACGTCTTAACTTTCACAGAGTCATGCAGTGAAGGAGGCCATTTTACCCAACACACGATGAATGGAGGACCCTGGGAAGTACCGAGGATCAGAGGGACCTTGGTGTGCATGTCCACTGGTCTCTTAAGGTAGCAGGACAGGTAGATAAGGTGGTTAAGAAGGCATATGGGATACTTGCCTTTATTAGCCAAGGCATAGAATATAAGAGCAGGGAGGTTGTGCTGGAATTGTTTAAAACACTGGTTAGGCCACAGCTAGAGTATTGCGTGCAGTTCTGGAATCCACATTATAGGAAGGATGTGATTGTACTAGAGAGAGTGCAGAGGAGATTTACCAGGATGTTGCCTGGGCTGGAGAGTTTTGGTTATGAGGAGTAATTGGATAGACTGGGGTTATTTTCCCTGGAGCAGAGGAGATTGAGGGGGACATGATTGATGTGTATAAAGTTATGAGGGGCATAGATAGGGTAGACAGGAAGGAACTTTTCCCCATGGTGAAGGGATCAATAACCAGGGGGCATAGATTTAAGGTAAGGGGCAGGAGGTTTAGAGGGGATGTGAGGAAGAATTTTTTCACCCAGAGGGTGGTGGGAATCTGGAACTCACTGCCTGAAAGGGTGGTAGAGGCAGAAACCCTCATAATATTTAAGAAGTATTTGGATATGCACTTGCAATGCCATGGCATACAAGGCTGTGGGCCTAGTGCTGGAAAATGAGATTAGAATAGTTAAGTTCTTGTTTGACTGGCACAGACTCGATGGGCCAAAGGGCCTTTTTCTGCGCTGTAGACCTCTATGACTCTGTGACCTGTTCTAAGTAAATAAAATCAACATAGGCTGTTGGAGTGGAGGCTGATCCTGGCCTTAATAATGTATACATTCCCAGCTAGGAATTCATGCCTGATGATCAGGAGCAGGTTCATGATCCCAGAGCCCAGCCCAAAATTCCCCTCAACCAACTAGCCAACTGTAACTATACTACTGCAACTGGTCTGCATTGGCTAACTCAGCACAGACTGGGGAATGAAACCTAAGACCGTCCCAATCCACGAGGCTCATTGATGACAATTAGAAGAATCATCGAATGGTAGCAACACAGAAGGAGGTCCACTGTACTTGTGCCAGCTCTCCATGACCACCACTCAGCCAGTCCTGTTCCCCTGCTTTTCCCCCACAGCCTTGCGAAGGCTTTTCTTTTCAGATAATTATCCACTTTCCTTTTGAAAGCCAGGGTTGAATCTGCCTCCATCACCCCGCACCAAATACAAAGGGTGGAATCATCCGGTTCCCTTGGCGGTGGGCATCATGGCGGCCGGCGGGGAGACAATATGGCAAGAAGGCCAAAAATCAGGTTCAAGCCGCCACACGTCGAGAACCTAATTTCAATACTTTAGCATCTCATTATAAGCCCTGCTCGCCGGAATTATCCCCCCACGCCAGAGCATGCAGGCAAGATTTGCGGGGGATGATGAGGAGATGCAGTGAGGACAGTCCCGACATCCTTATCTTGCATCTGTGAACGTTTGACTCCTGTGTGGCTAATGGCAGCGCACATACCCTCAGTGCTCAGGCTCACGTCATGGAGACACAGCGGAGGCTCTTGATTCCAGGATGATGATGATGATGACATGCAGTAAGGACACTCCATAGATCTTTGCATTGTCTCTGTGAATGTCTGACTCCTGTCTGGCTGAGGGCAGCTCGCTTGCACTCTGTGATCATGGAGACACAGCCGTGAAACTTTAAATGCATCTGATCCTTTGCCAGCCTTCAGTGGCTGTCCCCTTCAGGAGCACAGCGTCACCGGTCACAGATGCTGAAGAGATGGGGGCCAGCCCCCACCTCAAAGATGCAGAGAGCACAGAGAGAGAGAATGATGGAACTCAGTGACGCCTGCCTATGAAATTCTTCCAGCAATGACAAGAACTGTCGAGGTGCAGGCATCAGTAATGTATCCAGTGAGTGTGAAGCTGGACCATCACTTTGGTCTGAAGGTTACACACTGCACAGGGAAGAAGCCCTGGACTGAGACTTTATCTTGTGCAGGAACCAAGGTTTCACGTCTGAGTGACACAAACACTGTTTATCATAACAAGGAGCCATAGGCAAGGAGACATTCTTGGGAGTTTATTTACCACATGAATATTATGTACAAGTGACCAACACCCGCACCCAGGCTGTGCAACTACATCTTGTTAACCTTCCTAACCCTGTCACTACATCTTAGTGCTCCCCCGACATTCACATTGGATGTGCAGGCCGCCTGCTGACTGCTACGCCCTGTCTGTGATGACCTTGGCGGGCAAACTCTGGAGGGCCGAGACCTGGATGGCCCCGGCCTTCTTCAGCTGTGGGCCAGCTGCACCTCCTTGGACTATTGAGCTGAAGCTGCATATGTCACAGGAAGAAGGGATTTGGATCGGCCAGACATTCCTGGGGTCACTTGGGGTGGATGGCCCTGGGGGTCAAGCTGCTGGTCCTCCCTCCTATGGGTGCCCAACAGCCCCTGGCTGACTCTTTGAGGAGAAAGGGAAGTTGAAGTGAGATCAAGCTGCCCCACATCCCTCTCGCGTTGACACTGTTAGAGGCCAACTATGGCATCAGTGATGGAGTTCCAGTGCAGTCCCGGATGTCCTGGACTAAGGTCTCCATGATGGCCGCCATCATACCAGTGTTGACCTCAGTGCATTGGCATGCCAGCGCTATCTCCTCAGAATGAACGTGATGGATGCCTCCATCATGCCCTGCAATCTGAGGAGTGCAGTGGACATCCCTTCCTGATGTTCCCGAGCTTGCCTTTGCAGCTCCAGTAACCGAGGTATGACCGAGTCCAGAGGCTCCTCATCTGACTCGGACTCAGCAAATATCTGGCCTCCAGCAGTCCTCCGAGTGCCAGGGACCTGGGAAGTCCCTGCCTCTACCTGCTGTGGATCAGACAGTGCGTTGCGCTCATCAGATTGTGATCCTGAGGCTACTCTAAAGCTAGGTCCCACCGAGGTGTGTGTCTCTGTGCTGGTGGAGGGTGTGGGCGAGCACTGTGACGGGTCTTCAATTAGGATGTCATCATGTTCTTCTTCCGAGGTGTCTTCAGGGGTTGAGTCAAGGGCCTGGGTCGTGGACCCCCTCGGTTGCTTCCCAGATGTGCCTGTGAAACCTCCAAGAATACGTCCAAACAGAGTTGGCAATTGTTAGCATTCCTGGACGCAACTTATACTGATTCTCCCTTGAACGCTTAGTAGTGGAAGTCTGAGGAGAAAAAAAGGCCTAAATGCAACCATGACAGCTGCCAATTGACAGGGAGAGCATAGTTTGTGTCCAGTTTAAAGTACTTTCTATACTCAGCTCTAGATTGGTTCTTGGGTGGACAGACCTGACAGGCCACAGAGGACAGAGAGGACAGACAATGACATTGCCAGCCCTGCTTCCCAGCCTCAAGTACAGCACCTCTTAATGAAGGAAGAATTTAACCAGCAGTGAACCAACCAAGAATCCCTGCTATATACCCCTCTTTGCTCAGAACCTGAAGCCTTCCTTACAAACTCTTCCCTGCTGCACCCTTTACATCTCTTCCCCTTCCACCCTAGATCGGATATTTTAATCGCTTGATGATTATTTGTGACCTCTTTTCCATTCTTTCATTTCTCGACCCTTACCTACTCCGCATAATTTCCCTCCAATCATGTTTGCTAATTGCATATCAGCCAAACCCACGCCGCTGTAATATCTCCTGTTGTCTGGCCTTAGCAAATCGGTGGCACTCTCATCTCTAAGTCGCAAGTTTGTAGATTCAAGTCCCACTCCAGCGACTTGAGCTCATAATCTGGGCTGCTACTTCAGTGCAGTACTGAAGGGGTGCTGCACTGTTAGAGGTGTCTCAGGTACCGAATCTTCCCTCTCAGGTGCTCGGCGCATTTTGAAGAAGAACTGGGGAGTTTTCCCAGTGTCCTGGCCAACATGGAATGGAATTAACCACCATGACTAGAATAGGTTAACTGGTCATTTATTGCAGTTTATGTAACATTGCCATGTACAAATTGCCTGCCATATTTCCTAAAGTGACTACACTTTAAAAGTATTTCCTTGGTTGTACATTGCGTTGGGACATCTTAGGTTATGAAAGGCACTATATTAATGCAAGTTCTTGTTTATCGACACATCTTTCTCTCATGTTCTGCAAATAATGGCTGAGATTTTCCAGTCCCACTCATGGTGCTGGAAAATTTGATGGTCCAGCCAAATTCCATTGACTTAGGGTGGGAATTCCTGGTCCAGCAGCAGGTGAGGCTGGAAAATTCCGGCCAACGAGACTAGTTTCTCTTTGTATGTCATACCTTTGTATGTTACACCTGGTTACATTGCACGTACAAACATTACTGTTTCACCTTATTTATTTTCTGCATTGAATGACTCTTTTCTTTAAAGAGAGAGATGAATGAGTATTTTAGAAGGATCTGCTGATAGGGTCAACAAAATAGGGTGGGAGGAGGCTCATGTGAAGCATAAACAGCTGCAAGCAGTTGGGCTGAACAGCCTGATAAGTTCTGTCTAATTCTAGGCAATAATTTATACAAAAAGGTCCCTTGTAACCTTTACAATCACTTAAATGTAAATGAACTTAATCTAAGATTCAAAGAATAAACAGCAATGGACATGTATCCTGTTCTGATAAACGATGCAGTGCAATGCAGGCTTTGAATGTACCGACTGAATATAAGTGGTTGCTTTGCCCGATGTGATCTGTGCCAAATTCTACTTGTGGGTTCACTCTCCCTCCACCTTTCTCTCTACTTACCCCACCAAAATCCTTTAATCATCTTAAACTCCTCAATTAGATCACCCCATTCATGTTCTTTACTACAGGAGATTAAGGGGTGATCTTATGGAAGTGATTAAGATGATTAAAGGATTTGATGATGTAGAGAGAGGGAAACTATTTCCTCTAGCAGGGGAGTGCAGTACAAAGGGACATTACCCTGAAACTAGAGCGAGACCTAGCTAGAGCTAGGGTGAGGCCAGGAAGGACTTATTCATATAAAGCATCGCAGAAATCTCGGACTCTCGCCCCCAAAATGTTGTTGAGGCTTTGTGGGAAGGGGGGAAGAGGTGGGACTCATTTGAAAATCTTGAAATTGAGATCGATAGTGTTGATAAAGGTATCAAGGGGGTAGGGTTGCCAACTGTGATTAAATGTATTTCTGGAGGTTTCATCCCATGATCTGCCCCCACACTCCAGCCATTAGTTGGCCAACACATCCATCCCTGTGATGTACTGCCCTCCTACGCCAACTGGAAAACAAAAAGGCTCATTACCCAATTGGATGATGCTTGACTGTCAGCCAAACAACTTTCAATATTTTTTTATAAGAGCAAAATACTGCGGATGCTGGAAATCTGAAATAAAAACAGAAAATGCTGGAAAAGCTCAGCAGATCTGGCAAGAGAAACATCTGTGGTGAAACAGAGTTAACGTTTCAAGTCCATACATCTCTTCTTCAATATTTTTATTACCTGGTGAAGAGAAATGTTCAAAGAAAATGACAAATAAATATTTTTTAATGCCCTGATGATGTTTCTCCAGGGCTGCACACACAGCAATTCCTGGAGACTTCAGGCCGATCTTGGAGGTGTTGGCAACCCCTACAAGGGATAAGGAGATAAGGTATGTAGGTGGAGTTAAGATACACATCGGTACGATCCAAGTCGAATGGCAGAACAGGCTCAAGGGGCTGAATGTCCTGTTTGTCTATCCTCAGTTTCAGTTTATGATCACCATCTGTTGGATCAGTAGATTCTATGCTGCAAAACATTTTGTAAGGGAAGTGAAGTAGGCCAGGATAACCTTACATTTCTGGCACTGGTTTCTGCCCAGACTAGCAGGATTGCACAAGTTACTAACAGACTAAGGTAGGAAAACAGTCCCAAGTGGTCAGACCCACATTTGCTTGGACAGAATGCACAGTCATGTATTGTTTCAATACAAGCACTGAATCCTTTATTTGGCATCTCAAAATCTGGAAGGAGCTGAAAGCCAGCTACCTTCGAAGCTGGTGCCCTGGGTGGGTATTTGAATAAAACCCTTTTATTCTTTATTTTTTTCATACTTTATTTAACGTACTATAAGAACATGTTAGGCCTAGGATCCAAAATCCGTAAAATCCCTAAATCCGGCACACATCCAATCCCAAGCTTCCCCGGGCAACGGGTACAGTACCTGTAGTTGTTTATATCTCAATTTGAGGAAAACAGGTTTTCGTTAAAGATCTGGATTCTAGTTGTTATAATCTGAGCTTTTTTTAAAACACCTTTTTCTAATGTGAATGGATAACTTGAAGTTTTGTAAGCAGACATGACTACCCAAAAACTATATCTGTCTGCCTTGCACAGAAATTGGAAGTTATGCTTTGTCTATAAAACAGTGATAAGGCCACAGCTGGAGTATTGCGTTCAATTCTGGGCACCGTTACCCTAAGGAAGAGTGTCAAGATCTTAGAGAGGGTGCAGAGGGAGATTTACTAGAACAGTACCTGGGATCAGGGGCTTTGGTTAATTGGAGGGATAGGAGAAGCTGGGGTAGCTTTCTGGGAGAGGTGAAAGTTTAGGGGAGATATGATAGAAGTGTTCAACATCACAAATGATTTTGATGGAGTTAATAAAGAGAATGGCCGGTAACCGAGGGACACAGGTTTAAGGTGATTGGCAAAAGGGCCAAAAGTGAAATGAGGAAACTGGGTTTTTTTTTACACAGTGAGCTGTTCTCAATGCACTACCTGAAAGGATGGTCTGGCTCCATGTTTAAGTTCCAAGTAATTTAATATTAGCATTGAACAATCTGATCCCTTTATTAAATTGGTGCACCGGAATTTGATAGTCGCAAGGTCAGTAATAATATTGACTGTGTGATTTGCACCACAAAAATCTCAAGGGAGACACTTATGTTAAAGCAGACAGTATTTACTTTGACCTAAAGTTATAACAGTAACAATTTCAGGGAGGTCATTCCTATTGGAGACATTTTGCACCCGATGTAGAGAAAGCTGCTTCTGCTATTTTCAGTCCTTCTCTCCACTTCAGTTTCTGTTATTATTTTCCTTTCACTGCTGGGTGGCATGGGCAGCCTCTGCAGTCTAAACAAGGGCTTATTTTTGTCGATCTGAATAACATGTTTAAGCAAGGACAGCTTGTTAGAGACAAAAGGTAAGTACTAATTGGGTCAATGGCCTCACTCAAGTTTCTGGAAGGAACTTCAGTGATTGTGTTCTTCCAGAATCACAGCAGCATTCGGTCTCACTGTGTTAAAGGTCTGACAAGAATTTATCTTCCTTTCATTTGACGCACGAGTTTATAAATAAAGGATTTGCCCAGAATTCTCAACTCAATGTCACTAGGGATACATAAACAGAACTATTCACACCACTCCGCCCACACACAATTAAAAAAACAAAATATTTCAGGCGTTGGAAATCTGAAATATAAACAGAAAATGCTCAACAGGTCATGCAGCATTTGATACATATAGTTTTGTTGCCCTCCCTCCCTCATTCTCAATTTTTCAGTTGTCTTTCTTGAAGATGGCTGCACCTATATTCTGCCAGTCAAATTCTTACCTAGCTGTCAATCATTCTGCTTATTTACCTCTTCACAATTTTAGCCATTCAATGCCCTCTTTTCTCTATGGAATATGCTCCGTTAATGTCTCCCTCTTACTTTTCCTCATCCTTTGCAGCCTCCACCAAATGGTGGATCACCATTCTTTTCATCAAACACATCTTCTCTCCTGTTTCATTCTCAGTGTCTTGGGACTGGACAAAACACCACATTCCAACAATGTGAGTTCATCCTGTTTGGCATGAGGCCTGTATAAAAACAACACACAATGCAGCCTGCAGATAACTATAACTTCAAAAGGTGTGGTGGAGAGCAGCATACATCTGCTTATTTAACTGCATGTGAACAGAACCTTACAAAGTGAAGATTCTATGGCTAACTTTCTTCGCTTTGTGAAATTATAATGAATACAGATTTGTCACTATAAAAAGACAGTCATTATTCGTAACAGTTTGACCTATGTTGGCCTTTATTACAAGAGGATTTTAGAATAGGAGTATTGACTTGCTGCAATTATAAAGCACCTTGGTGAGACCACACCTGAAGTATTGTGTGCAGTTTTGGTCTCCTTACCTAAGGAAATATATACTTGTCACAGAGGGAGTGCAACGAAGCTTCACTAAATTAATTCCTGAGATGGAGGGATTGTCCGACGAGGAAAGATTATATAGACTAGGCCTTTATTCACTGCAGTTTAGAGGAATGAGAGGTGATCTCGTTCAAACATACAAAATTCTTATAGGGCTCAACAGGGTAGATGCAGGAAGGATGTTTCCCCTGGCTCAGTGGGGGTTGTTGTTAGGGGTGGGGGGGGGGGGGGCCTCCAGAACCAAGGCACACCATCTCAGAATAAGGGGAAGGTCATTTAGGACTGAGATTAGGAGGAATTTCTTCACTCAGAAGGTGGTGAATCTTTGGAATTCTCTGCCCCAGAGGGCTGTGGAGTGTCAGAATATGTTCAAGACTTAGATCGATAGATTTCTACGTATTAAAAACATCAAGGGATATAGGGATAGTGCAGGAAAATGGCATTGAAGTAGAAGATCAACCATGATCTCATTGAATGGTGGAGCAGGCTCGAAGGGCTGAATGGCCATTCCTGTTCCTATTTCTTATGGTCTTACATTCTTATGACCCCTTAGATGTGGCAGCCAATTAATATTCAGTTCCATAGACCAATATCAAACAAGGCATGTAATTGGCAGCTGATGTAATACCACTTGTCTTGTGATACAATACAAAACAGGTTTCTAGCCCTAAGATTTGCAACACATTATTGTTCTCAAGTTAGGATAGAAGGTATACAAATTTAGCACAGTATTTTGTTCTGCTGCAGAATCTTTGCTTCTATGCAAATTTCTTTCTGGTAATAAATTTGACTTGTTGTTTTAGCCTGAAGCCTGCAGTCTGATGGCATGGTTTTAACACATCTATTGGAGTGCCGGGCAAATAACCCACATGACATGCCAGGTGAAGTAACTCAGTAAAAGTCAAACTTGTTCACCCTGCAGCAGCTCACTCCCATCCACAGCAAACATAATGGTGTCAGCTTCTGATCACAGGAGGTGCAGCTCTCTCTATGGAAACTGCAATGGTGTTGCAAATAAAAAAAAGGGGAATTGAGGAAAGCAGGCTGAATTGTAGTACAATGGCGTGCAATAGCAGAGCCTGTAAACATCAGAACATTGGATTGACGTTAGTAGCTGATGCTGTCAGAATGAAATGCACATACATTCCCTCTGCCTTGGTTGCAAAGCAGAAAATGGGTGAGTTTTGGCGTTTGAACATGAAGAGGCCAAATACTTGAAATGAGATGGGCGTGCATGGAAAAATTAGACTTAAAATTGAAATATGGTTCGGCAAGCAACTCCAGCCTACATGCTCGAGGGGGAGGAACCTGCTTTATTCCGGATTGGATCCCATTCAGAGGAGGTTGGAAAGTACCAATGGAGTGGAGGGTGGGGGAAGGTTAGTGGTATTGGCCAGGACATGAGCAGATCTTCCACCAACCACCTTGCGTCAAGGGTCCATGGTTGAGGACTTACCCACACCGAGTACGCTAATGACCCCCTTCACCACAGTTTGAGAGAATGACTGGGGATTGTGGGGGTTTCTGCTCCACAGCACTCGCTTTGGTAGAGGAATACAGCCCTCCCAAGATTTCAGGTAAAAGGTTCACAGCACACGATTGCAAAACCTCAATATTTTAGGGCTTTGTACTGAAGGTTCCTTCACTCATAAATCACTTATCTTATGATAGCATTGCTGTTTTTCAATATCTGCACCGGGGCAGGAAAAAACAAGACACAACCAGATGAAAATAATTAAGATAAAATAGATGAAGTAATCAAAATAATTGCTCAGCAACACAGCCATCAACAAAATTTCAAAGATGCCAGCCAGAAAGGTCAATAAATTTTACAACCAATGTTCTATGTTATTTTATGTAGGCATAGACATCAATCTCAGTAATGAATAACGGAGTGATGTAATGATATAGAATGCACTTTGATCCATATTCCCTCATGATTCAGAGTTAATGCATCGTGGCAGCTTGAATAAGCATCTGGGGGATCTCTCAGAGTCTTTGGAACTCTCTCAGAGAGATTGAGTCGGTTAGGATTATATTCGCTGGAGTTCAGGAGAATGAGGGGGGATCTCATAGAAACCTATAAAATTCTAACAGGACTAGACAGGGTAGATGCAGGAAGGATGTTCCCGATGGTGGGGGAGTCCAGAACCAGGGGTCACAGTCTGAGGATACGGGGTAGACCATTTAGGACTGAGATGAGGAGAAATTTCTTCACCCAGTAAGTGGTGAGCCTGTGGAATTCGCTACCACAGAAAGTAGTTGAGGCCAAAACATTGTATGTTTTCAGGAAAGAATTAGATATAACTCTTGGTGTGAAAGGGATCAAAGGATATGGAGAGAAAGTGGGAGCAGGCTATTGAGTTGGATGATCAGCCATGATCATTAAAAAAGGCGGAACAGGCTCGAAGGGCCGAATGGCCTACTCCTGCTCCTAGTTTCTATGTTTCTATGTTTCCTCAAAAGGCGGTAGAAGCAGAGTCTTTGAATATTTTTAAGGCTGAGTTGGATAGATTCTTGATTAACAAGGGGGTGAAAGGTTACCGGGGGTGAACGGTTACCGGGGGTAGGCAGGAATGTGGGGTTGAGGTTAATGTTCAGATCAGCCATGATCTTATTGAATGGCAGAGCAGGCTCGAGGGGCCGAGTGGCCTAATCCTGCTCCTAATTTGTATGTTTGTATGTCCTTAACAGCCAAGGAACCTAGAAATTGGACTGGGCCTAAATCTAAGGAGTCCAGTGCAAAGACCATGGTAAATTGGTCCACCAGCCTCAGTTGCTCATTCCCAGTGAGTTTCAGGCACCAGTTACGGTCCCAAAAGGCAGTTCTCCAACTCTAAGAGCAGCCAGCATAGCTGGCTTAGGACAGTCTGAGGGAGGGAATGGGGACAGGGTACAAAGAGTGGCTGGCAGCAGCCCCTGGATTTAATATGGGGCCAAGAGATTTTCTCCCACTCTCTCCGCCTTCACAATAAGGGAAGTAAAAAAAAATAAAGTTTGCCTTTATTTTTCGACTAATTTCAATTAATTATTAAATTAAAAAATCTGCCAGTTGAAAGCTATTCTCAGTAATTGTGACCACGAAAATATCATCGAACAATGTAAAAGCCTGTGGCCGGGATTTTCCGGCCCTGCTGGATGCCGGGATCCGTCCAGTCCCGCGGAAAGTCGATGGATTTTTGGCTGGGTCACCGCATCGCCTGCGGCAGCTCCCGCCATGGCAGGGCTGGAAAATCACCGGCTATATGGTTCACTAAAGCCCTCGGGGAAGGGAATCTACCATCCTTACCTGGCCTGGCCTTTATTATAAGGGTCTGGCACATACAGGGTTAATGTGGGACAGAGTGCTGTACCGCCCACAGAGCGATGGAAGAAGGCACATGACCTAGAGCCAGGGGTTAGTGTGGTGTTGAACAGAGACTGGTAAAGACCTAAGCACGGAGATGGCTCCCAGCCGGCACCCTTTACTGTACATGTGTAAAAGTGGTGTTGAACAGAGACTGGTCAAGACCTAAGCACGGAGATGGCTCCCAGCCAGCACCCTTTACTGTACATGTGTAAATAGTTCTACTTCTTAACAAAGGCTTGCAGTTAACTTACTGAAGACTATGAAGACGTCAATGACACCATGCTGTAACCAACATCTTCGCAACATGATGGCAGCTCCCAATCAAAACCCTCAACCCCATTGAAATGCTGAAACAAGCTGAGATGCTAGAAGACTAAGAGAAAGCTTCAACGAAAGTTCTGAACTAAGAGAAGCTCACAAAAGGAACTGAAGATGCAGAGGATCTTTGCCAAACGTTCCAGAGGAAAGGCCTGGAAGCTGAAGGCAGAGATCTTTACTGCAGTAGAAGGCTCCATTGAATCCCTCTTGGAAGTCCAGCTTCAGAGCGCAGAGTCCACAGCATCTGCAAGGATGAGCTAAATCTTTTAAAGTTCCAGGCTACAGCCAGCCTTGACAACCATTTCCCTAATCCAGTGTCGGTGACATCGTTGAAGGAAAGCCCATCGCTACCACCCGATTCCCCAGTTGGAACCCCAACAGCTGACCTCCAAGCTCACAAGTTCAGAAAAAAATTAATTTTATAAACGTCTCACGAAGGTCACTACTGTCCAGCTCAGAAGGCAAAGATAACTTTAAATTCGAATGCCTCATTGCTCGTCATAGAAAAGCACAGAACGAAAGAAGCTGGCACACAGCCATTGCTCAGAATCTTCTTCAGGAAGTGCACCATCACCATTTTGAAGAGCCTGTCAAAACCAGCAAACGTGGGAAATCCCTTTGTCTCAGAGTCAACAGCGACGCTATCTTGAAAGCCTGTAAGCCCTTAAAGCTGCATAAGCAATTTTTTAAAATTTTAACATGGACCATAATTCAACACCTCCAACTCAGTTTAGACTCACCCAAGGCCCAGGCCAGTCACAAGATCAGGGCCTTTGGAGGAAACGATTTTTAAAATACAGCATCACTTCTGGTTTATATAAAAAGTCAAAAGAAGAGGTGAACACGCTGCTTTATTCCATAGGCCCAATTGCAGACAACATATTGTAAGACCAGGGTATTACCGAGTCATGTGCCAGATTCGAGGAGGTTTTAAAATGTTTTGACATTTATTTTAACTTGTGAAGCAATAAAACACTTGAGGGAGTTAAATTCAATAAGAGATTCCAACTGCCAGGGGAACGGTGTCAGTTCCTTCATCAATGATCTTGACAGGATGGTAGAGGAGTGTGAATACAGAGATTTAAAGTCTGAACTCATTAGAGTTAGAATAGTGGTGGGTGTGACAGACGATACACTCTCTGACCTCCGACAAGCTAAAGAAGACCTTACCCTGAACAAGGTGATCCAGATAGACTGTCTGAACACTGCAAGCAGGGGTTGGGAAAACATGCCACCACTTATAAAGGGGGAAATCAAAAATCAAAAATACCATTCTGTTTACGCACGGGTGGTGATAGGACAAATCAGGGCTGTTTAAATTAAACCCTCTCTTGTCTGTAACAGGAATTGGGAGCTCATGCCCATGAATGATTTATTTGTATGCGGCAAAATTTGGCCAAAGTGCACGAGATTCTGACCAGAGTCCAAATTTTAAAACGAGCCTGAAGCCAAAGAGGGAAAATTCAGTGGCTGAAGTTATCTATAAGATGAATACATGTACCACAACAATTTGCTTTTTTTAATCTCACATTAGAGCAACAGGATAAATAATACTGTAAAGATGGGTGTGAAAAAGGAAGTGAAACCTTAGCCTCCCTAAGTCTGGGCCCATTGGAATTTGTAGCCTTGAAAACACAGGTAAACGTTCCTCCTGAGGCCAAAAGGCCCAAGGTACTCCAAATACTTCGAGAATTTAGACCTCAGTCCGTATCCAGAACCGATTGGAGAATCAGAACCATAAACCGATTGGAGACCTGTACCCAAGATCTTTTTTTTTATTCGATCTTGAGATGTGGGCATCATTGGCTGGGCCAACATTTATTGCCCATCTCTATTTGCCCTTGTTCAGAGGGCATTTAAGAGTCAACCACATTGCTGTGGTTCTGGAGTCATGTGTGGGCCAGACCAGATAAGGATGGCAGATTTCCTTCCCTAAAGAGCAATAGTGAACCAGATGGGTTTTTACAACAATCGGCAATGGTTGCATGGTCATTGTCAGACTTTTAATTCCAGACTTTTTTTAAATTCAAATTTCACCATCTGGCGTGGTGGGTCCCCAGAGCATTATCCTGGGTCTCTGGAATACTCCACTGACAATGCCACCGCCTCCCCAAGATAATTACCTTAGCCACAAAACGGCTGTTTGAGCTGGAAGGGAAGAGACTAGAGAGAGTGTTCCAGAAAAGAGAAAGAGAGAAAAAAGAACGAGGGAGAACGGGCTCACCTACAAAAGATGCTGGGGGTGAAATTAAAAGCTCAAGAAGAAGAAAGGGAATTCCAAAGGGAGATAGAAAGGAGGTGGGGGAAATTAGCTATATTACGGGGGAATGGCTTGGTGAGGTCCCAAGCGCTGTTCCCCAGAACAGTCCAGAGAGGCTGGGCAAACTGAACGATTTCAACAAAGCTCTGCAGTGTGGCAGAAGGCTGAAAAAAGTTCAGAGACCCTGCAGAGGGGCAAAAGGACCCATCAGGGGTAAGGTGGCTCAGGGAAAGTTACCTGGATTTAAAAAGGCTGAGTTTAGGCCAGTAAAATTCAAAGGGGTCAGGAAAATGGATTTTTAAAGAGATGAAAGGAGTGAGCTAGAGACCCAATGTTGCCAACACCTCCTTCTTTGCTAAATTAAACAGGGAACGGGTGCATCCCAAGGCAGCAAAACTGATAGTGAGGGAGCTGCCTCACACTGTCAAATAGCCACAGTAGAAGCTTTGCCAGCCCATGTGAACCAGGGTGTCCCAGAAGACATGGGCCTACATGGAGAAAGAAGAAAAGAAAGAAGCGACAAGGAGATGAGCACAAAGTACAGTCAACCTGCAAGAAACGATTTAGAGTAGCAGCAACCACTGATCAATGCAACAGCCAAAACAACCCAGACCGGTTCAACACAAAGGAATGGAAGAAAAGAATGAAAGCATACCCAAACAGCAGCCCAACCTTCAAGCCAACAGGAAGAACCAGAAACAACAGAGTCCATCACTCCTCCGACAGAATGGCAAATGAGATATGGAAGGGTTATACGGCCCCCAGATTGCCTGAACCTGTAAGTTCAAGGACTCGAAGAGGGTAGGTGGAGTAGTGAGAATGTTGTAATAATGCCAATAGAGTAATATTAATAATGTAGTTATAGCAATAATGTGGTATCAACAATGTAAATGTATGAGACTGATAATGCAAGACTTGAAGTAAGCTAATGTAACTCCATATACATTGGGTAAAGACTTGGAGGGGGTGGTGTAGTATAAGGGTCTGGTACATGCAGGGTTAATATGGGACTGAGTACAGTACTGCCAACACAGTGATGTAAGAAGGCACATGACCCAGACCCAGGGGTCAGTATGATAATGAACAGTGATGTGTAATGACCTAAGAATGAAGATAGCTCCTAGCCTACACCCTTTGCTACATGTGTAAATAGTTCCATTTGTTAATAAAGACTTACAGTTAACCTATTGAAAACTACAAAGACTTCTTTAAGAGACACCATCCTGTAACCAAACACCTTCCCAACATGGCCTACATGTGACTTCAGAACCACAGCAGTATGGTTGACTCTAAACTGCCCTCTGATGTGGTCTAGCAAGCCACTCAGTTGTCAAGGGTAATTAGGGATAGGCAACAAATGATGGCTCCAACATCCAACAAAAGACAAAAAAAGAGAAGCCTCTTGCAGTTCCTTTAAAGAAGGCTGATTTGACTGCTGAATGTCTTAAGTGACTAATCAGAGCAGGCCCAGCCCATCCTATGATCATGTGCAGAAAGAGCCTACAGGCTCCTAATTTACACATGCAAAGGGACCGAGACCTATCGCACCCTGGCTACCTACAGAGGAGCTTCACTCTGTACATAACCCGTGCTTTACTAGGTCTGGGGTGTTAACAGTGGGTTTCATTCCTCACCATCAACATCCCATCTTGATGGACATGAAGTAAAAACCACAAAATGAAACATTCCAGAGCATTCAGTCATATTTTCTGATTTCTGCTTTGCCCAGCTTTTGTGATTTTTCTTTTAAAGGAGCAGGCTCCCGAGAGAAAACAGGAACATCCTACCCTGAGAAACTCTAGTTAACACTGACAGGAAAGTCCTGTGGTAAAATGTGACAGCAGCTGTACAGACACCAGCAGGAAGGATTGCAATTTTTCAGAGTTTGGCTTTAACTGAACAATTAATATTAATCCAGCAAGAATGAACATGTTAGCAGCAGAGATGGTCGATGATATCATCATGATTCCCCTGTTGTATTATTGTGTTGTGTTTGCTCCTCTGCAAGGTGCCATGGTTCAAAGCACTCATTTCTGAGTCAAAATGTCATGGGTTCAAGCTCAGCTGCAGAACTGGAGAGTGTATTCTAGGCTGATATTCCCAGTGCAGTATTAAGGGAGTGCTGCACTGTTGGAGATGCTTCCTTTCTGGCATGTTCAACAGGCTGTCTGCTCAGGCAGATGTAAAAGATTCCATGGGACAAGACAAAAAGGACAGCTCAACACCTCGTCCTTGAGCCAGTGATTATCTGATCATTTGTCTCACTGTAGGACATTGCTGTGTGAAAACTGGCCATTAGTCGGCCAACACATCCATCCTTGTGACGCATTGCCTTCCTACGCCAACTGGATAGCAAAAAGACTCATTACCCAATTGGATAACGGTTGACTGTAAGCCAAACAGCCTTTTTCTTCCCTATTTTCAATATTTTTATATCTGGTAAAGAGAAATGTTCAAAGAAAATGACAAAAAAAGCCAATTATTTTTAATGTCCCAATGATTTTTCTCCAGGGTTGCACACAGCAGTGTCCTAGAGATTGATCTTCAATTCCTGGAGACTCCAGGCCAATCCTGGGGGGGGGAGTTGAAAACCTTGCATTATCTGGGGCTCAGTTAGGTAGGAACATAGGATCACAGAGATTAGGAACAGGAGTAGGCCGTTCAGTCTTTCAAGTCTGCTCCACCATTCAATAAGGTCATGGCTGATCTGATTGTGGTCTCGGACTCAACTCCACATTCCTGTCTGCACCCCAGAGCCCTGAACTCTGTTGCCAATCAGAAATCTGTCTAACTCTGCCCTGAATAAATTCAATCACTCCTGAAAGTTCCACTCCAGGGGTTTGAACACAAAATTGCTGACATTTCAGGACAGAACTGGGGGAGTGCTGCAAGGCCAGAGGTGCCATTTATCAGCTGAAAGCTTAAACCAAAGCAATGTTTGTTCTCTCAGGTGGATATGAAAGATCTCATAACATAATTCCGAAGAAAAGCAGAGGAGCTCCTCCCAATAACTTGACCAACTTATATTCTTTAACCAAAAGCTAGAAGTATGACTATCTGATTAGTATCACATTGATGATTGGGGGAACTTTCTGTACACAAATTGACGGCTGTGTTTCCCACATCACAATAGTGACGATACTACAAAAATATTTTGTTGGCTATATATATCTTGGGGCCGCCTGAGATCAGGAAAGGTGCTACACCTGAGATCAGGAAAGGTGCTATACAAATGCAAGTTGTATTCCTTGGAATATGGAAAAGTTTAAGGGACAATTTGATTGAGATTGATAGAATTTTGAAAGGAATTGAAAGGTTGGTAGACAGAAACTTTTACTGGTTGGGAAATTCCGGATAAGGGGACATTACCTTAAATACACAGTTAGGACTGAAGTTTAGGACCACTTTCCACAGAAAAGCTGGTAGAAGTGTGGAAACCGCAAAATTCAGTAGATGCTAGCTCAAATAATCATTTTATATCTGAGATCAATAAGGGAAGACAGTGGCATACTGGTGACATCACTGGACTAGTGATCCAGAGGCCCAGGTTAATGCCCTGGGGACAAGGGTTCAAATCCCACCACAGCAATTAATAAGTATGGAACTGAAAAGCTAGTCATGAAGCCATTAATGTAAAAACCCATCCTTACCTGGTCTGGCCTACATGTCACACCAGAACTACAGCAATGTGATTGACTCTTAAATGCCCTTTGAAATGGCCTGGCAAGCCACTTGGTTCAAGGGCAATTAGGGTTGGGCAACAAATGCTGGCCCTGCCAGTGATGCCCACATCCTCTGAAAATAAACATTTTTTAAAAAAGGTTTTGCTAGCCAAGAGTTGTAAGGGGTGGGGAGTTCAGATATAGATCAGCCATGATATCATTGAATGGCAGAACAGGCTCAAGGGGCTGAATGGCCTCCTGTTCCTCTGGCCCTAAACCATTTCTTTCTCTCTATGAGTCACTTTGTCTGTTGGGGAAACTTCTGGCTTTCAGAAAGGCATTTTTCTCCTTTTCATGATTACCAGATGTACATGTAGAAAGCTCTGTCCGTGCCCTCACTGCACAGCGATATGATTAGCCTTCTTTCCACTTTGCTTCTCTGTGTGTCATGTCCTAACACTGGCCTCCCACACAAGATAAAGACACAGAAGCCTTTGTGTTGAAATTACGTGCCTGCACGTTGTGACCTCCGACTAAGGATACAGCAGAAATGGGAAGAAATGCAGCAATCGTGTCTGGTTGTGAAACCAATAGGAGTAAACAGTTTGCAAAATGCCTTCTTCAGAATCTCCAGGCAGCTCATCGCTAATGAAATAAAAGCCAATAATTGTGTTTTCCTTTGACATTTTTTGGGACATTTAGCACACTTTACACTGATGCAATACCGCTGTCCAGACAGGTTTTGGGTTTGCATTGTGTCGCTTCAGAGTTTCAATCAAACTGAGATAAACATCTGATTTCCCAAGTGATGGTGTAATCAGTTTAAACTTTGCTCTTTCATCTTTGGGGCCTGCATTTGAACCCAGCACTAAAAGACGGGATGACGTCAGCTCTGAATGTCCCAAACAAAATGAGTCTGAGTTCTCTCAACTCAGCTTCTAAAAGCCCTGAGTCTACAGAACAAGACAGGCCACAATTAAATGACTAAATCAGAAATCCTGGTCTGCTATCCACAAAGATCACATAGAATTACACCAAATTACATAGAATGTACAGCAGAGAAATGAGCCTTTCAGCCCAAGCCTATTCCCATCACACTTACTTTGTCCAGACCTATCATCATATTCTTTGCTCCCTCATGCAGTTCAGTTCCCCCTTATCTACATCTGTACAACTCTCCATAACCACCCCCGTGTGATCACTGGTTCCATATTCTCAGCACCCTGAGTAAAGAAGTTTCTCCTGAATTTCCGACTGAATTTATTAGTGACTTTGATATGTTTACGGCAAAAGCAGAATAGTGTGGACGGTGGAAATCTGAAATAAGGATGAATTAAGGATGGGCAATAAATGCTGGCCTAGCCAGCGACATCCCTTGAAAGAATTTTTTTAAAAATTGTTGGTAATACTCAGCAGGTCAGCCAGCACCTGTAAAAACAGAGTCAACAACTGTAGTAATTATGGTTTTATTTAGTGTGTTATACTTTTAAGAATAATCCTTGTTAGGAAACATCACGTGATCTGTAGTAACCAATAGGAGAGTAGCACGGGCTACCTCAGCAGTCAGTGTGGAGATAGAGTTGGAGTTGAAAGCACACGTGGGACAGGATTTTACCATCGGCGAACAGGGGCGGGGCCCACTCGCCGACCCGTAAATTGATGCGGGATGGCATCGGGTGGAACTCCCAACATCACCCCACCCCATTTAAATTTTCAGGAAGGCAGGGACACAGCAAAATCAGTTGCACGCCCACCGACCTGTCAACAGCCAATTGAGGCCATTGACAGATTCATTGAAGTCATTGGTGGACCAGCCCATCCAACCTTAAGGTTACTGGGCAGGCCAGGAGCCTTGGCGGGAAATAGAAAAAACAGGAAACCTCATCCACAGGCGGGGTGAGGTTTCATGAAGGGTTTTAAAAATCTTAATAAAGTTTTTTTGAAAATTACGAACATGCCCCAACTCATTTGACGTTGTCACATGAGGGGACATTTAAGGGGATTTTTCTTTTCTATTTTCAATATTTTTAAAAGTAGAGGCGATCTCCCTGGGGCTGCACTTAGCCTCAGGGAGATGAGTACGCTCTTTCGTGTGCATGCGCGAGGGAGCGCACTCTCGATTTTGAGATCCCCCACCCCCCCGCCTGCACAGGGGGCGCATAGCACTTCCCTGCGGACGTGACGCTGGGCGGGCCTTAATTGGCCCACCCACGTAAAATGGCACCACGCCTCCGATCAGAAGGGCACCTGCACGCGCCCACTCATCAACTTCCCCCCCCAACGGGGGGAAAATTCTGCCCATGTAGTTTGCTGCTGAGTATATTGTAAATAAATTTAATGGGCAGAATCTTCTGGTCAGCGTGAGGGGGCGGGCCCTGCATGCTAGCATGTAAAATGACACGCGGTGATGTTGGGTGTACATTCCAACTTCACCGCGTGTCATTCTGACCTTCCATTTAGCGGGCACGCACCGAAATCGGCTGCAAAATCGACTGTCAAAGATCTGTTAAGGCCATTAATAAACTAATTGAAGTAATTGTCAGGGCTGCAGGTCCAACCTTAAGGTTGGCAGGGGGGAGGCGAAGAGCCTAGGCGGCCTACACATTTATCATGGAACCTCATCCACGGGCGGGATGAGGTTTCATGAAGGGTTTATTAATGAAATAAAATTTTTAATGAAAATTCATAAACATATCCCAGCTCATGTGACTTTGTCACATGAGGGGACATGTCTGCATAATTTTATTTTCTTATTTTTTTTCCATCTTTATAACTGAACTTGGTCTCCCTGAGGCAGCTCCGTGCCCCCAAGGAGATTTCTGCACTCTTTCGTGCACATGTGTGTGAAAAGGTGCAGGCCCCCCCGACTCTCCCCCCTCCCCCCCCGCCCACGCAGGTAGCGCTCAGCACTTCCGGGTGCGCCTTAATTGGCCCACCCACGTAAAATGATGGCACACAGCCGACCACGGGCGGCGATCGGCTCCGCGCCTGCTCCTGACCGGCCTGCCCGACAGGGAGAAAATTCTCCTCAATGTTTCCACCCAAGGATAAAAATCATTCGGACACGTCCCCTCGTGTGACAATGTCACGTGAGCTGGGACACGTTTATGAATTGCCAAAAAATTATTCATTTATTTAATAAAACTTTCTTGAAACCTCATCCCGCCCGTGGATGAGGCTTCATGAAAAACGCAAAGGCTGCTTGGGCTCTTCGCCTGCCCCCACCAGCCAACCTTAAGGTTGGACGGGCAGCTCAGTCAATTACTTTAATTGGTTTTTAAAGGGCCTTAACAGGCCTTTGACAGTTCGGCGGGCGCGCAGTCGCCTCCAGCGCACGCCTGCCAAACGGGAGATCGGAATGACGCACGATGATGTCAGGATGGACGCCCGACAACACCACGCGTTACTTTATGCGTCAGAGTGCGGGGCCTGCCCCTGGTCGCTAAAGAGAAAATTCAGCCCAAGAAGCGTCTGCCGATCAACTCGATCGCTATAGCACAACTCAGCTACCCTGCAACAACAACCTAAGTCTTCCGCTCCTGTGGAGGATAATTTGACGGACCAGCTAAAGGTGGGTGTGGGGACGGAGAATCCTGCCCAATGTTTCAGGTCGATGACTTTTCATTGGAGAAAGTTGGAGATATAACAGGTTTTTAAGCAAGTGCAGAGGCAGGAGAAGGGAGGAAGAACAAAAAGGAAGGTCCGTGTCAGGGATGGAGGCGGGAGAGATGAAATGACGGAAGGGATGAAAGTGCAAGACAAAAGGAGATGGTAATAGGGCAGAAGATAAACAAAATATGGGTCTAGGGGAGGTGTAAATGGCAACAGCAGAAACATAATCAACAGTTACTGTCTGAAAAAATAGGAGCAATGGTTATGATCTGAAATTGTTGAACTTAATCTTGACTCTAAAAGGTTGTAAAATGGCTAACTAAAAGGTGAGGTGCTTTTCCTCAAGCTTTTGTTGATCTCCATTAGAATAGTGTCAGAGGCCAAGGACAGAGAGGTCAGAGTAGGAGTGAGATGGACAATTAAAATGACATGTGGAAGGAAGCTTAGGGTCATGCTTGCAGACTGAACCAAGGTGTCTGCAAAGTGATCACCCAACCTGTATTTGGTGTCCCCACAGTAGAGGAGACCACATCGTGAGCAGGGAATACAATATGCCAAATCGAAAGAAGTACAAGTGAATCGTTGCTTTACCTGGAAGGAAGGCCTGGGGCTATGGACAGTGATTAGGGAGGAGGTCAAAGGGCAACTATCGCATCTCCTGTGCTTGCACGGGAAATTGCTGTTGGAAGCGGGAACGTCTGGCTGATTGAGGAACACAGCAGGGAATGTTGAAATGGGAATGGAGATTTGTGCTTGGTTGTGGCATCACATTGGCTTTGGCCAAATTGACAGAAGATGATCCATGAATATCATCTATCATCGTTTTAGCAGGGGAGGAGGAAGGGTGAGAGCAAAAATGCAGGAAATAAGATGGGCACGGTTAAGTGCCCCATCAACCATGGTGAAGGGGAATGGTCGGTTGAGGACAAAGGAAGATATATTGGAAGCACCGATGTGGAAAGAGGCATTATCAGAATAGATGCAATGCAGGTGGAGAAATTGGGAGAATGGAATAGAGTCCTTTTAGGAAGTGAGGTGTGAGGAAGTGTAGCCAAAGTAGCTGTGGGAGTCGGTGGGTTATAGCGTATATTTGTTGATAGCCTCCATCCCCAGAAATGGAGAAAGGGAAGTCGAGGAAGGGAAGGGAAGAGTCAGAGAATGACCATGCTGATGGAGTGGGAAGGGTGAAAATTGGAAGCAAAGTTGATGAAATTTTCCAGTTCAGAGTGGGAGCAGGAAATTATACCGATACAGTCATCAATTTATGGCAGAGAGAAGTGAGGAAGGGACCTGAGTAGGACTGGGTCAAAGAATGATCCACATATGCCACAAAGAGGCAGGCATAGCTAGGACCCATACAGGTTCCTATTGTAGCACCTTCTAGTTGGAGGAGGTGAGAACAAGTTCAGTCAGGTGGAGGAGGGTGGTGATGAATGGAGACTGGCTGGGCTTCGGTTCAAGGAAGGAATGGAGGGTGCTATTATCGTCCTTGAGGGGATGGCAGTATATAGAGATTGAACATTCATGCTGAAGAGATTTGTGTCCCTTATTTTTGGATTCCTTTAGAAGTGGAAACACCTTCACTACATCTACCTATTGAACCCCTTCAAAACTAAAACAAAATTGTCATGTCTGGTTCTTTTGCTGATTACCTTAAATCTGTGCCCTCTGGGTACAAATCCATCTACCACTGGAAACAATTTCCCTCATTTATTCTATTAGAAACTCTCATCATTTTGAACATCTCTACCAAATCTCCCCTGAACTGTCTCTGCTGCAAGAAGAATGAGCCCAGCTCTTCCAGTCTCTCCATGTAAGTGAAGGCCCTCATCCCCTACTACCGTTCTAATAAGTACAAAAGCAAAATGTAGCAGATGCTGGAAATCTGAAATAAAACCAGAAAAGCGCTGGGATTACTCAACAGGCTTGACAGCATCATTGGAGTAAGAAACAGAGTTAACGTTTCAGGTCAAAGACCCTTCATCAGAACCATTCAAGCAAATCTCCCTCTGCATCTATCCAGAGCCCTTAATTGTTCCAAGAGTGTTCTGCCCAAAATTGGACATAATTCTCCAATAAGGGCTGAGCCAGTGATTCACAAAGGTTTAGCATAACTGCTTTGCTTCTGTATGCTATTCCTCTGCATGTAAAACCAAGGATCCCACATGCTTTTTATTAACAGCCTTCTCAACTCGCCCTCTCACCTTCAAAGATTTGTGTGCATAAATCCCAGCACTCCCTGTGCCTGCACTCCCTTTAAAATTGAACTGTTTAGTTTATATTGCCTTTCCCTATTCTTCCTACCAAAATGCATCCCTTTACCCTTCTCATGAGTCTACCTATTCCCTCAGTCTGTCAATGTCTTCCTGAATCCCGTAACTAACTGTTTGCTACATTTGCAAGTCTCATATCACCAGCCAACTTTGGAAGTATGCCCTGAATTGAGAGTATATCTGTGTCCAGGTCATCAATATATATCAATAGGGTAAAAGCAAAAATCTGCGGATGCTGGAAATCCAAAACAAAAATAAAAATATCTGGAAAAACTCAGCAGGTCTGGCAGCATTTGCAGAGAGGAACACAGTTAAAGTTTCGAGTCCGTATGACTCTTCAGCAGAACTAAGTAAAAGGATCATTGGTCCTAATGTCAACTCCTGTGTACTTTCTCTCTGATTGAAAAATAACTGTTCATTCTCTGCTTTCTGTCTCTTAGCCAATTTTGTATCCATATTGACACTGCTTTGTCATAGGCTTCAATTTTGCAAACCAGTCTATTATGTGGTACTTTATTAAACACCTTTTGAAAGTGCCTCAACCACAACATCAACCACACGACCCTCTTCAACTCTTTCTGTTGCTTCATTGATTAACGTAATCAGTTGGTAAAACATGATTTGCCTTTAACAAATCTGTGCTAGGTGTCATTCATTAACCGATAATTTTCCAAATGAATTTTGTCTTGGATTATTGTCATTAAGTGTTTGCCCACCACTGACATTAAGCAGGCTGACCTGGAATTGCCAGGTTTTTCTCTCTCTCCCCTTTTCAAACAGGGCAAGCTTCAGAACCCCAGCTTCACCCCCATATCTAAGGCGGTTTGGAAGATTGTGGTCAGAACTTCCGCAATTTCCATCCTTACTTCTCTCAGCAACCTAGGATGCATCCTAGTTAATGCATCAGTTAATAAATCTGGAAAACAAAGCTAGTCTCAGCTATGGTGTCCATGAAACAAGCATAGATTGTTGTAAAAACCCATCTGGTTCACTAATGTCCTTTAGGGAAGGAAATCTGCCGTCCTTACCTGGTCTGGCCTACATGTGACTCCAGACCCACAGCAATGTAGATGCCTCTTAACTTCCCTATACACGGTCTAGCAAGCCACTAAGTCCATGGGCAAATAGGGATGGGCAACAAATGCTGGCCTTGCCAGCGACACCCACATCCCATGAAAGAATAAAGAAAAAAGAAATCCTGTTCAGACCAGGTGACTTTTCTACTTGGTGCACTACCAACCTTCTTAATGCCTCTTGTGACCCTTTTTAGGGGTCATTGTTTAAAAATAAGGGGTCACTCATTTCAGACAGAGATGAGGAGAATTTTTTTCTCTCAGAGAGTCCTGAGTCCTTGGAACTCTCTTGCTCAAAAGACAGTGGAATCAGGGTCTTTGAATATTGTTAAGACAGAACTAGATAGATTCTTGATTAACAAGGGGTTGAAAGATTATCAGGGATAGGCAGGAATGTGGGGTTGAGCTTGCATTCAGATCAGCCATGACCTTATTGAATGACAGAGCAGGCTCAAGTGGGCCGAGTGGTCTACTCCTGCTCTGAATTTGTATGCCTCCTCTGTTCCAACAGTTGGACCCTCAGTTCTGGTATCTTCCACACAAATCTTTTTTATACTTTCTCCAATACTTCTAAAACCTTTTTTTTGTAATATGGAGAGCAGAACTGTGCACAGCATTCAGTGTGGTCTGACAGAAAGACGGTATATGGGAATACATTGGGGTCAAACGCTCCATGTGAGGTAACCATAGCAAAACTGTACCACAGTCTTTAATGGCACACGGTTGTGATTTTGCTATAATGGGTACATGGGAGAATCTTCTTTGCTTGTTCGGACACTAAATCAGCTTGAAGGACTGGGTTGCCAACTCACATTCAATGTGTTCCTGGAGGTTTTATCACACACCTTCCTGTCTCCAACATTCTCACCCCCACACTCCCGCTATCAGTCACCTGAAACGTGACAGACCATCTTCCCCAGACATTTAGAAAACAAATCTTTGTTACCCAGTTTGAGGACTGACAATCAAACACACATTTGTCCATTTCCAATCATTTCAAATCAAGTGTTAAAATAAAATGAAATGATTATTTTTCAATGACCCTATGATTTTTCTCCTGGCTGGTTTACTGAAGTGGCCTGAAGGTTAACCTGTAATTCCTGGAGGCTCCAGGCCAATCCTGGAGAGTTGGCAACCCACCTGAGCTATTCCACATTGCCAGGAAACCATATGAAAAGGTAATCTGATGGCTTGAAGGAGCCTTGAGGGAAGAGAGGAAGGCTCAGACTAAAAATCAGGAAGCTGTGGTGAAAGGGATGTGAGGAGAACAGTCTGGCCAACATAACAAGGATCTGTGACACCCAATTGTGGCTCCAAGGCTTGAGCACAAAAATCTAGACTGACACTATTGCAGCACTGAGGGAGTGCTGCACTGTTGGAGGTGTCGTCTTTTGGATAAGACGTTAAATTGAGGCTCTCACAGGTGGACATAAAAGATCCCATGTCACTGTTTTGAAGAAGAGCTCTGCTCACCGCTGTCCCGGCCAATATTTATCCCCCAACCAACAACGCAAAAACAAATCATCTGATCATTCCCGCATTGCTGTTTGTGGGAGCTTGCTGTGTGCAAATTGGCCGCTGCGTTTCCTGTATTAGTGACCACACTTTGAAAAATACTGCGTCGCCTGTGCAGCAATTTGAAACACTCAGTAGGCGTGAAAAACGCTATATAAATGCAAGGCCAGGGTTTTGTGTTCTGAGGGCAGGCGCGCGCCCAACCCATCCAGCTGTGAAATAGCACAAGATGATGTCAGGCGAGCGTCCCAACATCATAGCGCATTCGCACGATATCCCACTGGGTGGACGCGCACAGCAGTCAGAAACACGCCCACCGACAATTAAACCCATCAAGGAGGCAATTGAAAGCAATTTTTCGTGGCCCCACCCACTATTACAGTTGGCGGACGGGTCAATCAGCCAGGCGGCCTTTACATTTTTGCTCAAACCTCGATCCAGGGCAGGACGAAATAAAGAGAAATATTTGGGGACTGGTTTTGTTTTTAAAAGAGGTTTGATTTCAGGTGTGTGATTGTGCTGCATGGACATATTTTGCAGCATTTTTGTCATTTTGTTTATCCTGCGGGGGTCCACAGCTCCCTGGGACAGCTGTCTGCCTTCAGGGATCTCAGTGGGTGCGCTCACCAGCACCCGCGGTGACATCAGTCCCCGCCCTCTTCCCGCCCTCACCAGCGGTGCTGAGCCTTTCCCAGAGCTCGATTCACACTCGCTGGCCCCTTAATCGGCCAACCCAGCGTGAAATCGGGGTCAGGGGACAATCGCGGCCAGGGGCCTGTCTCCCATCCACTCCTGGGCCCTCCGATCACACACGCCCAATGAGTGAAAAATTCAGGCCTAAGTCTTTTTTCCTTATAGCAAAATAAGAAACCCCATTGAAGTGTCAGGTCTTGTGGATACTCTGGTAGTGTCCCTTCCTCTGGACCAGATGCTTTGGGTCCAAGTCCCACTCCAAGACTTGATGGCCATGGAATGTGCATTTGTAATGTGGCCAAACAGGTTGATTACCGGCCTGCAAATCCTTCCAATGCTCCTGATGGCAGGTGGTAAGAGTTGGGGGGGGGGGGTGGGAGTTTCCTGGCCAGCCATACTGCAAAAGGCAACAGCAAACCACTGCAACACTTTACCAAGCACAATCATGGCCCAACCCAATGGAAGTCCATGGTCACCACTGGTACTTGAAAAAGGATTAAAATGTCACCTGAAAGGCATATAGGGAGTTTGTGACATTGAAATTCCATAGGATACATTTAATTATTCATTTCCATTGGAATGAGTGATCCACATACCAGTTTTATTGTTTAAAAACACAACAGTCACAAGCATTGTAATTTTCTATTTACTTGATGAGATAACCACTCACGCACTAAAGTGTGTCACTGTTACTATTTTTTCTCCAACTGTTCAATAAGACTGTTTGGCAATTAACACCTAAATCACATTCTAGTTAGATGGTTACTCTGCCACCGAATGAAAGCAAAAATATCTCAAAGGGGCATCTGATAAAACTCATAGTCTGAAATAATATGGAAGGTGTTCTCTGTTCAATTGGTGGGGACTGGGAAAGTGAAAACATTCTGCAATGTAAGGAGAAGGAACTCACATAAAATCATCAGAATTGCAGATCCCAGAGAGGGAGTGCTGCATTGTTGCTGGTGCCGTTTTTCAGCTGAAATGTTAAACTGAGGCCCTATCTGCCCTCTTGGGCATGTTTGAGGAGCAGCAGGGTGTACTCCTCAGTGCCCTGACCAATATTTATCCCTCAGGTTATCTGATCAGTTGCCATCACTGCTTATGGCACCTTGCTGTGCACATATTTGCTGCCTACATAATAAGTGACTACACTTAATTTGACTGAGAAGCATTTTGCAATATTCTGGGGATGTGAAAGACGCTATATGAATGCAAGTCCTTTCTTTATTCCTACATATGACTGGGATAGGGGAGGAGGGAACATATTCACCTTTTGGAAAGCATCTTTGCGTGACTATCAGGCATACTTGTTGATGCTTGTTCTGCTAATCTTAAGGTGGCACAGCTTGAATATTGCTGAAAAGAGAGATATGTTGCCAAAGATTTTTGTCTTGCACTCATCAGAGCCACATTATGAGCTCAACTAATTATCTTAAACTGGTTGTACTTACCAACCAATCAGCACCCTTTTCTCCTGCGGTATAAATTGTTGTGATTGTTTGAAATTTGGCATTCTTGCATTTGTCCTGATGAGTGCAAGATGAAAGCTTCAGCAACACCTTTCTCCATTCAACAATATTCAAGTTCTGTGCTACTAAGCAACAGGTAGCACAACTTCATAAGCAAAGTTATTTCAGGATTCTCCAACTGATCCTCCGGGTTACTGGTTTTGATGAGCCAACACTTTTGCACTATCTAATCTTGCCACCCAGTGCCAGTTCCAATTAGGATTGCCAACTCTCCAGGAATGACCTGGAGACTTCTGGAATTGAAGATTAATCTCCTGCCAGCAAGCCAGGAGAGAGAAAAAAAAAACCAAGAGACATTCAAAAAGAGTTGGCAACCCGAGTTCCAACGGGTTTGTCAGCAGGGTGTTCAGACAGCCCATTCTCAAGTGTCCAACCATAAGACATCCCAAAGTACCTGACAGCCAATGCCTTAACCCTTGACATGTAGCCAAACAGAGCAGAGATATTGGGCGGCGTTGGTTGAGGTGATGATGAAATTTGAGTCCCCATTGAGTCCAGCTTTGGGCAAACCTGTTGCAGGAGAAATCTCACGGCCCCAGAGAGGACACCAAGGAGATCAGCCAATGTGATACCAGGAGTGAAAGGCTTTACTCGTGGAGGAAGAGAAGAGAACCCAAGATTACTGTTCCTGGAACTAAGAAGCTTAAGAGGAAACCTGATAGCGGTGCACAAAATTCTGAGGGATTTTAGTGCGAGAAATGGAAAAAAAATCCACTTCCGCTGATTAGTGAGTAGGTAGCTAGAGTGTTTATGCATGGGGTTGTAATGATTGTTCCACTAATAGTGATTCAAGCAGACTCCATAACAGCTTTTAAAAAGGGAAGCCAGCATTTCGATTTATGTAAAAGAGTGAGAGGAAAGGGCAGGGGAATGGGACTGAATGACCTACGGTGATGGTCTAAATGGCCCCACCTCCCTTCTTTTTTGTAGAATTCTGCGATTCATGATCGCTTTTCGACTCATAGATCCCTGGCAGCCAAGGGTTTAACCTCAGTGGAGCTGCATCCTCATTTGACTCTTCCAAATATACCAAAGATATCTCTGTATCGAATGGCAAACTGTGATTTGCAACTACCAGAACTGTTTGAAATCAAACTGGTGGTTCTTAGAAAGGTTGTGGACAACATGACCTTTAATGGGGAGGAATACTGTTACTTCTCTTGTTTTGTGATATGCTGTTGCATTTTGGGTCTGGAGGAGGTGGTCTGGCAGCTGTTTCAGGAGTCAGTCCTTGAGAATTGAGCTTATTTATCCTCCTATCTGTTCGACTGGTTTTTAGAGAGTGAGCGGAAATATTTCTATAGAGAGGCATGCAGCATTTTATTTAGGGGCTTTTTCTGCTCTCCTAGAGATACTCGGGTGCAATTTCACAGGGGTTGTTACCCCATCCAAGGAGCTATTTATCACCTCTGAGGCTAAGCAGTCAGTGTTGGTGGGCTATTTGTCCAAGAAGTGCATCACAACCAAGCGATTCTGTTCTTACCCAATGTCATAAAGCCACCTGCCCACATTGGTATTCAAACAGGATTTGAAAGGAGAGTAGTACTGAGAATCCTGGCTAAAGTTCCATTCTCCCAGCACTAAGGACACTGAGGCAAAAGAAGAGGGATGTAGTTGTCACCACCTAATGACTTCAGTCTCAGGACATTACTCAAGCAATTCTTCAGGAAAGTGTCCTTTGCCTGACTACCTTCAAACAGTGACCTTCCCTCTCTCTAACTTAGGTCAGAAATGTGGGCTGTTTACTGATAATTCCACAGCATTTGGCTTCATTCACAATATCGATGATAATGAAACAGCCCATTCCGGCCTACAGCAGGAATAGTCACACCCAGGCTGGGCTGAGAAGTGGCAACTGATGTTTGTGCCATCTAAGTGCCACCATCTCCCACAAGAAAGGCCAACCACCATTAACCCCCAGATCTACTTTGGCGCCATTATCACCTGGTATTCACCAAAACATAACTGGAGCAGCCACAATCGACGATGTGGTGAGATGCTGGGCGTGCTGCAATGAGTGGCTCACTTCTTCACTCTGAAAGCTTCATCAACCAGCCACAAGGCTCCAATCAGACTGAGCTAGGAAACTCACCACTTGTCTGGTGGGACACTGCGTACCATTCACAACTAGACCAGTTCAACATTGCCTACACCCTGCCACTAGTTCTCATGCCCACTCCCACCATCATCAAGGCATTAAAGCTGCGGCATGGATGATCTATAGAACGTCCTGCAGCATCTCTCCAATGTGAGTTCGACAATACCAGCACCGCCCCACCACCCCTCCTCACTACCAGGAAGGGACATGAGCAGCGATGGAGGTGGTTGTGTTTTCATAACCACCTCCAAATCGTACACCATCCTTACTCGGAAACACCTCGCTCCCCTCCTTCACTGCTGGCTCAAAACATGGAATCCCCTAGTAACTCGGGTGATTATGGGAGCTCCTGCCCATTGCAGCAGTTTGAGCAGGTGGAAGAGCAGGTGGAAGAGCAGGTGGGTGTGTTGGGCACTCGTCTCAGGGTCAAACCCAAGATGGCAGCAGCTAGATCGTCAGTAAACAATAAGTGACCCTGCAACATTTGCAGACCATTTATGCTGGGCAGAGGCTGTTTATCATCGTGTCTGACCACCAGACATCTCAAAGCGCTTTGCAGTCAACGAAGTACTTTTGAAGTCTAGTTGCTGTTATAGTGTAGGAAACACTGCTGCCAATTTGCACACAGCAAGCTCCCACAAACTGCAGTGTGATAACAACCAGATAACCTGTTTTCGTGGTGTTGATTGAAGGATAAATCTTGGCCAGGACACCAGGGAGAACTCCCCTTCTCTTCATCAGGATAGTGCCATAGGATCTTTTGCGCCTGAGAGCGCAGGTAGGAGCCTCGTTTTAACATTTCATTAGAAGGCTGACAGTGCAGCACTCCCTCAGGACTGCACAGGAACGTAAGAATCAAGGCTGATGCCCCAAGTCCAGGAGTGGAACTGGAACCTTGTGACTCAGAGGTGAGAGGGTTTGTAACTGAGACACGGCTGAAAAAAGGGTTCATGTGTCATTTCGCTGCTGTCACTTTATCTTCCACAATATTGAGTTAATTGATAACAATCATTTGTCCTGGCACAAAGGTGGGCCAGAGCTGTAAATCACTGATAGAAATTGAGTGCTGGCGGGGTTAAAGTATTGGTTTAGAGAGGCATGAGATTATGGTGTGTGAAATGAGGTGAGTCTGAGTCAAAATGAAGAGCTCAGCATATAACCAGCTGAAAACTGCAGTGATTGACTTCTTCAAGCCAAGGGTTCCTTACTCCTTTGCACGTATATTCCCCTATTGATGGATACATACTGTGCACTGAAATAATATGATAAATAGCATGATTAACAACATCACAGAGATAAGCGCTGTTTGACACTTTAACTTCTGAAGATGAATCATACAGACTTGAAACATTAATTCTGTTTCTCTCTCCACAAATGATGCCAGACCTGCTTAGATTTTCCAGCATTTTCTGTTTTTATTTGATTCTTTAACCAACTGGGGCTACACTGTGACAGGGCCCGTGCTCCAAAGAGCACAAGTACGCTCGAAGCTCACTGTCAATTGTGGATGTAGAGCCTCAGTAAGGGTTGAGGAGAAGATTCCCTTCCCTCCTGTGAAAGGGGGGAGAAAATTAGGAGGTTCAATGGGCCTAACTCCATGTGTATGGTTTCCATGCAAAGGGTCCTTGAGTAACTGAGGGGCTGGAGTGATGTTGTTGGGTGCAATAAAGCAAAATGCAGCACAATCCATCCACACAAGTTATGGGGGCCACAAAGGTGGATTATACACACTCACAGGAAAAGGACCAAAGGACTGAGGAGCAGCCCGTCGAGTCCGTTCTGCCATTCTATATATATTGATAGCATCTACCCACCTTAATTTCATTACCCTTAATCCTCTTGCTTCGCAAAAATCTATCAATCCACGAACATCAGCTTCCAACTTACTCCCAGTAGCTCCTTAGCAAGAGGGAAAATTGGTAAAGATATAACATACATCTTAAAATTCCATTGAATCTTCCAAGAATGGTTACAGGGAAAAGGAGGCCATTCAGCCTGTCCTGTGAAATTTTCAATTGAGCCCTAGCCTCAACAGTTTTTTTGAAGAGAAGGAGGCTGGATTTCCACTACCCTTTGTGTCAAGGCAGTTTCTAAAGTTGGGGTGATTGTTTTTGATGGTGATTTGAAAGCCACCTCTTACAACATCCTGTCACACCGAGGTATGTGACAACATGATGAACAAAATACAAGAACGGTCAATAGGCTGCCTTTGATACATCGGACCTCTTTGTTGTGGAAGCAATCCTTTTGATAATAGGAAGCAAACAGAGCTTTAACAATTTTAGCACCTTTGTAAACAACTGATTCATGGAATCGGGTCCTCGTTTCATCTTTGGGACTTTGCTGTGCTTCTACTAGTCTGCAATTGGAAATTGCATATCAAATTATCCCATACAAACATACAAATTAGGAGCAGGCGTAGGCCATTCAGCCCCTCAAGCCTGCTCTGCTATTCAATAAGATCGTGGCTGATCTGATTGTAGCCTCAGCTCCACATGTGTGGAGTGCACATATGTTCTCTAACGTGGCATTGGAGGTCCTGGTGGAGGTCCAGGGCAACAGGGGTGTCCTGTACCCATGGTGGGAGAGGATTGTACCTCACCTTCCTGTCCCTTCTATCCCTCCCTCCTGTTGCTCCCATCTGGCTTCATGACCCTTTCCTAGCCCTCGTGCAGACCCCTGGCAAAATGCACTCTGTTTCTCCTGGTGACTCCTACAAGGATCCAATCATGTGATGTAGCCCAGCAATTCATCTTTTTGGATGAAGTCCCCAGGACATTTGCAGAATAAATGTTACTCGATCATTGGTGAAGTTTTGACAGAGTGACCCAGGAGGTTCCCAATGGGTTTTTGAGGTCTTTTTCACAGCTCTAGCAACAATGATCATGAAATCATATCCTTTTAAATAGTGAGAATCCATTTAAGTGGTGGGTATGCCTTTAAATAGCATATGAAATCGGTATCAAAGCCATGATGACTCCCAAATAGCTGATCGCTGATAGGAGAGGGCATCAATTGAAGCATTAACCACAAAAATGTCATGCTGTCTCTTTATGTGCAAATCCTCTATTTAACAAGCCTCCGGGCTGATGTTCTTAGACTGAATTAACTTCTTTTAACTAATATTTTAGCTTAAGCCGCCAAGTTGTCTTTACCCCTTTAGCACATAAAGGATTTGGCAAAAATCACTCCACCCTCCTTCCTGACTAAACACAATTTTAATTTGCTGGCATCAATCTGGCTGAACCTAGACTGCGCCGTGTCCCTTATGCCTGCTGAACTTTCCCTTATCACTGACTGCAGTCCATTTCCAATATCAGGGAGCTCTGGAGCTCTGCCTATGTAATTGTCTGAAAGACCTGATAAAAGCACAGTTCATCTACTGTAGAGCTCTGCCCTGACGCTGCTATAGTAATGGGTCACTAACGATTACTCTGTGGATTGCCATGTTGGGAGACAATCCCCAGGTTGGGAAACTAGATCGAGCCATTTTGATGCCCAGCACATTTCTGAAGAAAAGTCATATTCAACTCAAAACATTAAATAGCACTTGAAATCGGTATCAAAGCCACAATGACTCCCAAATAGCTGATCGCTGATAGGAGAGGGCATCAATTGCCATTCTATATATATTGCTGCCTGACCTGCTGAGTATTTCCGGCACTTTCTGTTTTTATTTCAGATTTCCAACACCGGCAGTGTTTTGTTTTTATTATAGCAATGTCTTGCACGGTGTGTCTCTCACAAATCCAAATTCTGATCTTAACAGGTCTTTCCACTACACCTTCCTGCAGTGCTGCTGGTCTTTGCACTGAGCAACGTGAGTGTCCATAAGTTAGTGATGTACTACCCTGATCCACGGGACAGACCTGAAGCTTCAGCACAGAAACGTGCCCATTGGTTGCAGAAGGCTTCAAGCATACCAGTGGACATAGCGTATCCCCTATTTATATTCTCTTTTAACTAGACAAAACAAAAATTCAATAAAATAAACTATGGGGATGACAATCCCCAGTGGGACACTGTGACTTAAACAAAAACATCAAAGGAAGCTTAGCTAACTAACCTGAAATATAATTCCCAGGGGTGATGATGTGTCCCCGCCCCCACAGCACCCACCAATCATAGAAGGTCTCTAGTGAACCGGCGGACACGCTGTATCCCGTATTTATAGACTCTTTTTAGAGAAACAAAATCAATACATTAAACTAAAAATCAATAAAATGAGAGGGGGTAAACAGCCCCTAGTGGGGTACTGTAACTAAAACAAAAACGTGAAAGGAAACTTACAAAATCAAATCAAAATAAAATTCTCAGGGGTATTGATGCACCTCAGCCCCCACAGCACCCACCAATCATGGAGGGCCTCTAGTGTACCGGTGGACACTGCCTATCCCCTATTTTTGTGTGTTCAAAGACAATTAATACCCATTACCTGTTTCTCTTAACCTTAAAAATGTAATTGACAAGACATTAACACCAGGAACCTAGTCTCTCTTTTTCCCCTGCATCTGTCACTCACCCTTTCTCTCTCTCTCCCTCTCTCCCCACCTGTAACACCCTATTTCCCTTTTACTCTCTCCGTCCTTCTACGCACAGTTTCCCAGAAGACCTCAAGTTTTTTTTTCCTTTTTCCTCTGCATGTACTAATCCCAGCTGAAACCTAAATATGGTGAAAGAAGGGGTAGCAGCCCGTGTCCCCATTCTTCAGCATTAAGAAGTCTAAAGGGGTGTCTAGGTTTCAGCTGGGAGTGCAACATGCTAAGCTCAACTCGGTTTTCTCTCAATGCCCTGTAACTGCAGCTGATTCCTGGGCTACATTTGGCATTGCTTCCCCAAGCATTGCTTCAGTTAACACTAGCATTCCTTAATGATGGTTTCACTTGGCACTGGCTGCATTTAGTATTTAGCTTCTCAAGGCATTACGCCACTTGTTCCTAGTTCCTTCAGCCAGCACTGGTTTCAAGAGGGAATGTTTCACATATTATTAATGTCATCAATGGGCACAATCTTTATACCAATTAATGCTTTGCAGTCCGTTTTATATGTTGCAGCGTTCATTATCCAAACTGGACACGGAACACATTGATAATCAATCCAGAAACTGGGGAAACCAAAGGCTGATTCACAGCAGTCATTAAACAGTTAGAGAAGTGTAGAATACTATTATTTCAGCTTCTTACATGGAATTTACAGCACAGAAACAGGCCATTTGGCCCAACTGGTACATGCCGGTTTATATGTTCCTCATGAGCCTCCTCCCCCTCTATTGCATCCGATCCTATCAGTGTGTCCTCCTGATCCTTTCTCACTCATGTATTTATCTGGTGTCCCCTTAAATGCATCTATGCTATTCATCTCAGCTATTCCTTGTGGTAAAAGTTTCATATTCTACCCACTCTCCAAGTAAAGACGTTTCTGCTGAATTAGATTTATTAATGACTATCTTATGTTCATGCTCTCTAGTTTTGGTCTTCCCTACAAATCTTCTCTACGTTTTCTCTACATCTTCTCTACGTCGACGCTATCGAACCCGCTACAAAAGCTGTTTAATCTTTCCTGATAATTATAACCACACAGTTCTGGTATCCTCCTTGTAAATCTTATTTGCACTTTCTCAAATGCCTCCATATCCTCTCCATGACATGGGGCTGGATTTATGGGGACACGGAGCCTCTGCCCCTCCGTCATCGACAGCTTGTCCCCACTCCGACAGCACACCCCATAGACATTTAACACTTGGAGAAACACTAATTGCTTTGAGGCAAGACTATCGCCCCATCTGGGCTAGAGATCCCGCCTCTGAGCGCTGCCAGCCAATCCTGGCAGCTCTCCAGTCCCAGGAAAGCCACCAGGCGCAATGGACACTGTTGGAACTACACTGAGTCCTCAACGACGAAGAGCCAGAGCCAAGGTGAGAGATAAGTGGGGTGCAGGGATGGGGGGGAATGGCTATCGCCAGGGCCAGGCTGACAGCCTGGGGCCAGGGGGTCAGGTGGTAGACAGATCAGAAGGATGGTGGGGGCGAACCAGGAGTAGGGGCAAAGACCTGCATGGGCACTTCCCCCTCGCCCGTCACCATCCCACGCAGTGTATGGGGATCTCCAGTTAAATCCCAGCAGCAGGAGGAGGCCCTTAAATAGGCATTAATTGGACAGTTAAGGGCCTCAATTGGCCCATGGGTGGGCAAGATGCCCTGGCCACCCCCAACTAGCCACTGGTAAAATTGTAGCAGGTGGTGGAGGCAGCGGTAGGTGGGTGGATGTCTGATGGGCCCCTCCCTGCCCACAAACCCGCCAACATGGGGCGGGAGGTGGTACCATAAAATCCAGCTCATGGAGAGCAGATTTGTGCAAAGCACTCTAAATGACTTCCAACCAAGGTGCCAAATATATTTAACATAACACCTCTGCTGTCAACCCTACTCCTCGAGAAATGAACTGCATGTTTACATCTGACAGATTCCCCAGCCCAATTCTGAGTAGCTTCTATACCATGTAATAGCCAAAAATACACCCTGAACTAAAACCTCCTGCTAACTCCATTCCTGTTATCAAAAATGCTGCACACTTTGATAAATAAGCTGTTGTCGTAGGTTGCATGAATTTATGTAGTACTCTCAGCAAACAGCAGCAAGTCTAGCACTGTTTAATTCTGATGCAGATACAAATACATCTACAACATCAGAAAATATTTTGTACCACATCCTAAATTATACCCATTCAGTTAAGTTAAAAAGTGCTGAGCTGGAAGAATGCAAAGGGTCAACGACAAATTTAGGGATTTTTTTTCTTTTAAATCCTAGCATGTTTGTAAAGGATTTTTGGTTTAATTTATGATTGGCTTTTGATATCATCTGGTTCAGGTTCAAAGGATTAGTTCCCAGAGTTCCAGAAAATTTCATAGACTTGATACCAAAAAGCCTAGCTGGAGGCATCGAAACAAAGGAAGGCTAGCTGTTTGATGAGCCCTTCTGATGTTAAGCCAACATAACTGTGTGGACAATGATGTTGACATAATGGTGAGCAGGGAAGATTCACTAACATATTTCAATGCAGCCTGGAGATAGTTTCACTGGCAATGTTGGTTTTTTTTTAATTTATTTTTTCATGGGACGTGGATGTCACTTGGCAAGGGATGGGCAACATCCCTAGTATGCAAGTACAGCAAGTAATTAGGAAAGCTATTAGAATGTTATCATTTATTGTGAGGGGAATTGAATACAAAAGTATGGAGGTTATGCTTCAGTTGTGTAAGACCACATCTGGAGGTCTCCCTATTTAAGGAAAGATGTAAATGCATTAGAAGCAGTTCAGAGAAGGTTTACTAGTTTCCCCTGAACTGAGTGGCTTGTTAAGCCATTGCAGAGTCAACCACATTGCTGTGGGTCATATGAACTAGGAGCTGGAGTAGGCCATTCAACCCTTCAAGCCTGCTCCGTCATTCAATAAGATCACGGCTGATCTGATTGTAACCTCCCACCTACCCCCGATAACCTTTCATCCCTTTGTTAACCAAGAATTTGCCTTAAAAATATTCAAAGACCCGGTTTTCCACCGCCTTTTAAGGAAGAGAGTTCCAAAGACCCAAGATCCTTCGAGAGAAAAAGAATTCTCCTCATCTCTGTCTTAAATGAGTGACCCCTTATTTTTAAACTGCGACCCCTAGTTCTAGATTCTCCCACAAGAGGAAACATCATCTCCACATCCACTCTGTCAAGACCCCTCAGGATCTTAAAGGTTTCGATCATGTCACCGCTTAGTTTTCTAAACTCCAGTGGATACAAGCCTAACCTGTCCAATCTTTCCTCATTAGACAACCTACCCATTCCTGGTATTAGTCTAGTAAACCTTCTCTGAACTGCTTCTAATGCATTTACATCTTTCCCTAAATAGGGAGACCTCCAGATGTGGTCTTACACAACTGAAGCATAACCTCCATACTTTTGTATTCAATTCCCCTCACAATAAATGATAACATTCTATTAGCTTTCCTAATTACTTGCTGTACTTGCATACTAGCCTTTTGTGATTCATGCACTAGGACACCCAGATCCCTCTGCATCTCAGAGCTCTGGACTCTCTCACATTTGGATTAAATGCTTCTTTTTTATTCTTCCTGTCAAAAAGGACAATTTCACATTTGTTCATATTATACTCCATTTACCAGGTCTTTGCCCACTCACTTAACCTATCTTTGCCCCCTTTGTAACCTCCTTACAACCTGGTCTGGAGCCACAGGTAGGCCAGACCGGGTTAAGAACAGCAGATTTCCTTCCCTAAAGGGTGTTAGTGAACCAGATGGGTTTTTACGACAATCAATGATAGTTTCATGGTCACTATTACTGAGACTAGCTTTCAATTCCAGGGGCAGAATTTTGCCCTCGTCGGGTGGGCTTGGCAGGAGCGGTTGGGATGCTTCAGTGCTGCCTGTATTGGGGGGGGAGGCAAGTGAGCTAGTTCGTACATGCGTGCAAGTGGGCACAAGAAAAGCTCCCTGAGGCACAGAGATGCCTCAGGGAGATGAAGACATAAAAATAAATATAAAGAATTTTAAGGCGCTAAAAAACATGTCCCCTCATGTGACTCTGTCACATGAGCAGGGACACGTTACAAATTAGGATGAATTTTTTTTTTAAATGACGGATCGAAACCTCATCCCACCCATGGATAAGGTTTCACAAAAAATGCAAGGGCCACTTGGTCTTTTCGCCTGCCCGCCAACCGTAAGGTTGGACGGACAGTGAAAATTTTAATTCAATTACATTGTTAATGACCTTAATAGGCCTTAATAGGCCGAAATATCACGCGTCACTTACACTCGTTCGGGTCGGGCGCGCGCCAGTCCAGCGAGCTAAAAGACCCGGCCCAGATTTTTATTAATTGAATTAAAATTCCACCAGCTACCATGGTGGGATTTGAATCCATGTCCCCAAAGCATAAGCCTGGGCCTCTGGATTGATGTCACCAGTACATTACTCTCTGCCCAAATTTTCATATTTAACACAGCAAGAGTCCTAGCTGAATAGGGAATGTGTTGCCTAGTCCATATCTGAGAGGGATAGTGATAGTTCTGACTTGTGGTTCATTGGGACAAATCTCAAAGGAGTAGCAAAGATGAAGCTTTTGGCTCTTCATTCTCTCTCTCATGGTGTCTGCAGCAAGTTGCTGTTGGAAACAGTCAGAGATGCAGAGAACTCTTTCTTTCTAAAGCAACTGTCAATCAGTTCAGCCAAACTGTCCAGTAAAGCGAAAGTAGATTACATTGAAAGGACTACCCTGTAAAAAGTGATACAATTACTTTGGTGACCAGTTTCAGTCATATGCCTCCTGTGAGGCTGAAAGAGAAATGTTCTTTGCTATCAGTTATATGCCAACAAGCGGCTGACACCTTCGTGCCCACCAGGGATGGAAAACCTGTGGGCACCATGCCTAAAAGTGATTGGCGGAGTACACCCGTGATTTCTCAATATGTACTTCTAGGAGGCAAGGCTCCAGGCTTGCATTTACATAGCGCCTTTCATTACCTCAGAATGTTCCAAAGCACTTTACAGCCAATTAATTACTTTTGAAGTGGAGTCACTGCATAATATGGGAAACGCAGCAGCTAGTTTGTGCACCATAAGCTCCCATGAACAACGATGAGATAACTGACCAAATAAAACCTTTGAGGTGTCAGCTGGGACACCAGGATAACTCCCCTGCTCTGCTCTGGATAGTGCCATGGGGTCTTTTGTGTCCAGTTGAGATGGCAGATGGGACTTTGGTTTAAGGTCCCACCCAAAAGACGGCACCTCTGACGGTGCAGCACTCCTTGGCTTATCAGCCTGGATTTTGTTCTCCAGTCTTTAGAGCGTGACTTGAGCTCATGATCTTCTGACTCAGTTGCGCCATGGCTGACATGAAACCAAAAGTGAAATAGCAGGCATAAATACAAAGGTGAAATGAAGAGTATACTCGGAGACAATAAGAGAGCAAGAGGATTATTTACATATAATGTTTTGTTTAGGACCCAAACTCTGTAACATGTCTGTATGCTGCTACTACAATCAGGACCAGAGACCCTAGGAACCCTGTCCAATTGTCACCCACTCTAACCACATGGCACTGGCGAATTACAACACTCCTGGTTCATTGAGAGCAATTAATTCAGTACAAATAAAGGAGAATTAAAGCTAGGAACTCCTAATCTCCATTATTTAGCTATTTGTTGTATGCACCGAGGAGGCAACTACTCTTTTTCACAGCCAGGCTCTTTGGGAGTTCAACTAATTCTCACTTGAGATATTTCCAGTCATCACACTCAAAAACAGTCCTGACCAAAAACCAGACAGGGCATAAACTCATTGGCATGACAGTACAGCGCTTAGCTGGATCTATCTGCAGTGGAAGGGTTAAGTTTCTTTCTGTTTGAATGACTGTTGCAGGAGCAAGCAATCTCCACTGGGTCTGTTTTGGGAGCAGGTGGGATAACATCACGGGGTTTGTGTAAATGACTCAATTTATTCCACAAACATATTTGTGCAAAGGTTCCCCATTGCGAGACTCCTTTTGTGAAAAGAGATTCTGACCATGAGACCCCCTCTGTAAAGGGATTCTGACAGTGAGACCCCCTCTATAAAGAGCTTCTGACAGTGAGACCCCCTCCATATAGAGGTTCTGATGGTGAGACCCCCTCTGTAAAGGGATTCTGACAGTGAGACCGCCTCCATAAAGGGATTCTGATGGTGAGACCCCCTCCATAAAGAGATTCTGACAGTGAGATCCCTCCATAAAGGGATTCTGATGGTGAGACCCCCTCCATAAAGGGATTCTGATGGTGAGACCCCCTCCATATAGAGATTCTGACGGTGAGACTGCTTCTGCCCTGTCCATTCTCTGTAATACAATGCAAAATACAAAATGAAAGCAAACCATACAGTAACTGTAAGGAAACAGGACAGGAAGCATTAGGAAGTGTGTGAGAGTTTGGAAAACAAGTTCAAATATGTGTCATGACAGCCATAGAGATTTAAGCATGTTAAGCTTGATACTTAAGCAATATTACAATAGTAATAGTAAAAGAAGGGTTTAAAAAGGGATGATTTCCATTTGAATAGAAGAAAGCTCACAGAGACATAATGACAGGAAATAGCAGGCCCTGTTTCCAACTATTTAAGTGAGTACCAGGTCAAGGAGTCAGCTGTACAAAGGAAACTAGGACTCTAAAAGTTAGAAGCTCTAAGATGAGACAACCATATGTTCTTGGGGGTCTCGAGTGATCAAGTAGCTGCCAAGCCCTCCCACACTCCCAAATAACAGACCAACTGCTCGAGGATGCACACTACTGGCTTTGACATAACCAAGCAGCCCTCCTGAAGCCACCAACCCCGCATATCCAAGCACAATGCAAAAGAGGCATAATAATTTAGAATATTAAAAGAGTATTTCTCAGAAGCATTCGCCATGTACTGTCCATTTTTGTTGTACACCCAATAACCTATACAGATTTGAAGCCAGTGTAGCAGAAGTACGTGATAATTTAACAGAGCTGAGCTGTAATTAACTTTCTAGTGCAGGTGAGATATATCCTAGGGAAAAGGTGTCCAAGCTGTGGACAGATGTGACAAATATACTCTGACCTTTGGGCCCATGAAGGCCAGGCACCTTATTTCTCATGTGCTGCTTCATCCTACTTGGAATTTGCAAGTCTAGTGGTTTGGACAGGACTATCCTTGTGTGTTTGCTTCATTTGGAGTTGAAACCTAAATCAAAGCACTAAGATCTATGTCTGCAGCATAAGGTCTATACAACCTAAACTCTGTCGCATTGATTCCACGACTGGTATGTGTTGAGTGTGTCCTGGCAGAGGTGACCCAGGCTTAATTTTATAATATTAGATCCGTGGTCAGTTCCCCATCTTGCAGCCTCCTTAGACTTGCGCTCACCCAAAACTGCTATACCCTCATTTGCACCAAATCCTGTTCACCCATCACCCCTGAGCTTGCTGATCTACTTTGGTCCCATGTTTTGAATATTCCTCTATAGCCTCACTGCTCCCTGTCCCTGTAACCTCCTCCAGCCCCACAACCCTCCAAGATTTCTAAACTCCTTCAACTCTGGCCTCTGACACTTCTATGGTGTTCTTCACTCCACCACTAGGAGGCCAAGTCTTCAGCTGCCTAGACCCTAAGCTCTGGAATTCTCTCCTGAAACCTTTCCAATTCTCTCCCCTCCTTTAAGATGCTCCTTAAAACTTACCTCTTTGACCAAGCTATTGGTCACCTGTCTTAATATCTCCTTATGTGGTTCAGCAGGAAATTGTGTTTGATAAGGCTTCTTTGAAGTGTCTTGGGATATTTTACAAGATCAAAAGCACCACAGAAAAGCAAGTTGTTATTGTCGTTAACCGGCTTGACGAGGTGGCTTCCTCTTAAGGTAACTGCAGATCCTCGTCCTGTGGTCAGGCCACACTAGAAGTGAGTTCGCAGACAGTGTAGCTCCCTTTCTCGCTATCTGAGGGGGTCTCTGAGACCACTGCACCAAGAGGATCACAGCCTCAAGTATCTCAGGCATCTTCCTCCTGCCAACACAGTTGCTCGTAATTTAATGATCCCAAAGTAACTGTAACACATCTTACACCAAGCAAAGGACATAGATATGGGCAGTATTGTGTGAGCAGTGTTTTCTGCAGTGGTACATCAGTGCAGTTTTGGGAGGAGTTTTACTGGAGATAAACTTCCTCAAGGAAGGGTGGACAACCTGCTAGGAGAACAAGGGAATTGGAAAATAAGGAAGTAGCCAGCGTATTGCTGAGGAAGTATTTAGAGGTTTGTTGGGGTAAATTTTTGGCTTTATTATCTGTGGAGTTCTTCAGACAGCCACAATTATATTCAGTCAGAGACTTTTAAAATTAGAACTGCGTTAACTGTTTATTACCTTTATTATCTCTTCTGAGCTGAATCTCTCTGCTGGTACATATGTGTATGGTAGCCTCAAGTGGACAAAATGCATAATGCAATTTTCAATACACTACACCACCGCCCTGTTAAACATTACCTGAGCTGAGTGCAGAGAGGAGAATTGGGTGAGGAGGTGTCTTGTTATTAAAATAATCCACCCAATTGTCCTACAGATAACTTAAATGGGAGAAAAGGTCAGGCAGGTTCAATTATTCCATCAGCATCTGTGAAATGGAGGTGCCACACACCAGTATTACCTGGCATGCCAAGAGTGCCAGAGTCTGCAAACCTGAGTCCTGGGGTATTCCTGGCTCTCCACGTGGCACCTGAGCTGTTGTTGTACTTACAGAGGTTGCCCCAACAAGAGATGCTCCTCCTCATCTAGACACCTGAGAATAGAATTTGAGTGCTCAGCCCAATCTGCAAAACTAGGGCTCATAAATCTAAGACAGTCACTAATAAATCCAATAAGGAATTCAGGAGAAACTTCTTTATCCAAAAAGTGGTCAGAATATTGCTGAATAAACAGACATCCTAAGCTTTTCATCTCACACTCATCAGGACACTCACAAGAATAGCAGTATAAGGGGGAAAACAACAATTTATATTATATGCGAAGAGAGTGTTGATTGGTTGGCAAGCGGTGTTGCCATGGAGAATGCACCACTGATGATGACTGACAGTTAACTGCCAAGCATTGTTTGGAACTTAAATCAGACAGCTTGACCCTGATTGGTCAAGGCACTGCCCTGTCTTTGCAGATGGAAAGAACATGTACGTACATTGTGCCTGTTTCAACTAAACAAAATAAGTGACAGCCATTTGCTGACTCATTCCTCAGGGCAATGTCTTGACCTATCAAGGTCAAGCTGCCTGGTTTAAATTTCAAACAATGTTTGGCAGTTAACTGTCAATCACCATCAATGGTGCATTCTCCACAGCAACGCCACTTGCCAACCCATCAGCACTCTCTTCACATGCAGTATAAATTGTTGTTTTCCCCTTTATATTGATATTCTTACGAGTGCAAGATGAAAAGCTTAGGTGTGTCTCTTTTCCAGCAATACTCAAGTTCTGTACCATCAATGAAAAGCGGTCAGAACGTGATATTTGCTGCCACACGGAGTAGTTGAGACATATAGATGAATTTTAGTGGTAGTTAGATAAGTACACGAGAAATGAGACAGGCATAGAGGATATGCGGACAGAGTTAGATGAAGTAGGGTGGGAGGAGGCTTGTATGGAGCATAAACACTGGTATAGACCAGGTGGGTCAAATGGCTCTGCTGTAAATTCTATGTAATTCTATGTAACCTCCCCAAATAGCACTTGGATAATTGCAGGTATTAATCATAACTAGAAATTCAACACACCCAAATTAGTACCAAAGATCAGTAGTGTAAAACATAAATAAGTATATAAATAACTAAATACACACCCTTGCCAAAAAAACAAGAGTTTAGTTATGCAGTCTAATGATATACACATACCAGCTGGAAGAAGGCCTACTAAGCAGGCCTCACTGGCTCCATCCAGGATGCACCAAGTTTTTATTGCAAAGGCAAGTGCTGCTGGTGGAGCCTCACAAAATTTAGTGGGGTGGTGGGGGGCGGGGGCCTCTTGTCCTTATTAAAACTTTTTATGAGATTTGTATATTCCTGTAACAATGTCTCTTAAAAGAAAGAACCCAAGTCAATTGTAAAATCAGTCATGGAACATGTAAGTTAGCCTGCAGGCCCAATTTTACTGTTAAGATTTACCTTGATGAACTTGATTATTGCTGAAAAAAGAGACATGCTGTCAAAGCTTTTCATCTTGCACTCATCAGGACAGAATCGCAAGAATACCAAATCACAAAGGGAACAACAAATTTATACTCTTTTGAGTGCCAATAAAAATAAACAAATGGACAAATTAACAAGTTAACTTATTGACAGCCCCTTATTCTTTCTTTATACTCTTTTGAGTACCGATTTAATAGATTAACCTGATAATCAATATTTTAAAAAGCCAAGTAAACTAACTGATAGCCCCTAAGGGGCACTGTAACTAAAGAAAAAAAAAAGGAGCCTTACATAATTAAATGAGAACATTGTTTTGGGGGCTGATAATGCACTCCAGCCCCCGCGGTGCCCCCTGGTCACGGAAAACAATTGGCTTGATCTATTGGCAAGTGGACTCTGATTGATTGAGGTGTTGCCATGGTGAATACACCAGGGAACGGTTATCCCCCAAGCTTTTGCTTAAATTCAAAGCAGGCAAGTTAACTTGACTGGTTGAGGCATTGCCCATGAGGAATGCAACAGGAAATAATTGTACTCCAAGCTTTTGTTTAGTTGAGAAAAGCACAATGCTTGGACATGTTCTTTTTGCTTGCAGAGGACAGGGTCCTGTGTATGAACATATGTAGCTTCTAGCCTTTTCAGCATTACTCAAGTTCTGTACTACCAAGTGACTACCTGGTAAACTTAGCCAGAAACTCCATGGTACACACCTATACAGCACACAAAGCAAACACTTGGATGCACTGTCCTAAATTTCTAAAGACAATGGGAATTAAAGTTTAAGAGCAGAAAGTGCGTGGGAACATCATCACCTACAGATTTGCTTCCAAGTTATACACCATCTTGACTTGGGCATATATCACCATTCCTTCATCACCATCCAGAAAGTATCCTGGAATTTCCTTTGTTGGCCCACCATTACCACAAGGACTAACAGTTCAAGCAGAAGACCCACCACCTTTTTAAGGCAACCAGAGGCGAGCAACAAATGTGGCCTTGTCATCATTGCCAATGTCACAAGAGCAAATTTTATTTTTAAAGTAATTATAGCATTGGCTATTGTCATAAAGGAGTCACTGGGCATTGGAGATGTCCACCAGCATTACAAATAAATAAACATAGTTCACAGATTATGAAGGGAATCAATTCCAACCCAGGCAACCAGAGACTATTAGTTTAGTGTCAAAACAGGTAAGATAATGGACAGTAATCTAAGACCAGGCCAGAGAAACAATTGCATGTCAGTAATTTAAGCAAGAAGTAACCAATATATATTTAAAAGATTCAAGATGAAAATGTCCTTGACCTCTCCCAGATCTCCATTCTTCACAAATTCCAGCCTAATTCAGAAGTGATGTCATGCATGCCTGCTTCTACACAAAGTTGGCTCAGCTCCATCATCTCTGTGTCCCGCCAAATCAACTGAACATCACCAAGACTCCAAAGTCTCACCACACAAACCGTCCTTACATTCTACAGCCCATTTCTATTCTTTTGGCTTCTGGTTACTGTTTCTTTCCACCACCTCCCATCTCTACTCCATCATCAGAGACTGATTTTCACCAACTATTCCTTGCCCTCTACAACCCTTTTCCTAAACTTTGAGAAATGTTCTAGTTTGTCCAAAGTGTTTTATCTAAATAAGGAATGGGAGCACTGGGGAAGAGAACTTTTCCTATTACAGACATGCAGTCAGTCTGTATGTATACAAGATGGTGAGGAAGTTGGAAGAGAAACTGCTCCATAGTGACACCTAGTGACCAAAGCTTATAACTACACTGTGACAGTTGACATAGCAAAATTAAGATGGGGAAATGTTGATTTAGCCCTTACATGTGCTGTCATGAGGGAGGAGCAGAAAAAATACATTTTATGCACAAATGTACAGCTCAGAAACAGACCATGTGGCCCATCTGGCTTGTGTTGGTATTTATGCTCCATATGCTTCCTCCCATCTTACTGCATCTCACCCTATCAGTATGTCCCTCTATTCTTTTCTCCCTCATGTACTAATCTAGCTTTCCCTTAAATGTATTTACTCCAGTTGTTTGTCTTTATTCTTTCATGGGATGTGGGCGTCGCTGGCAAGGTCAGCATGTGTTGCCCATCCCTAATTACCCTTGAATTGAGTGGCTTGCTAGGTCATTTCAGAGGGCAGTCAAGAGTCAGCCACATTGTTATGTGGCAAAGCAATAGATCTGGAGTCACACTTAGGCTAGACCAGGTAAGGATGGCAGATTTCCTTCCCTAAAGGACATTAGTGAACCAGATGGGTTTTTACAGCAATTGATGATGGTTTCATGGTCACCATTACTGAGACTAGCTTTCAATTCCAGATTCATTAACTGAACTCAAATTACTATGATGGGATTTAAACCTATGTCCTGGAGCTTTAGCCTGAGTCTCTGGATTACTAGTCCAGCGATATTACTACTATGCCACCATCTTCCCCCATTGTCTCTGTTATCCCTTGTGGTATCAAGTCTAACCATTCTTTGGATAAAGAAGATTCTCTTGAATTCCCTATTGGGTTTATTAGTGATGAGCTTATATTTATGTCCCTTAATTTTGGACACTCCCACAGATAGAAACATCTCTACATCTGTCCCATCGAACTCCTTCACAATTTTAATGACATTTAACAGGCCATGTCTCACATTCCTCTTTTCTAGGGGAAAAAAGAGTCCCTGCCTTTTCAGTATACCCTGATCTTTACAAGGACATTGGAAAGTTAAACAGAGAATACCCAGGTAATATGATGTCGAAGGAATTATCATGTAACAAGTTCTGTGACAGATGTGGAAACAATGAGAAATTTCGGAACCGTTAAATTGTTTTTGAGGAAAGTGTCTTTGAAATGTAGATTAATAGCTTCAACGTGAGAGCTGCTGAATGTGTGGCAGTCGATGTGTAGCATTACCTGGAAGACCGAAGTAATATTCTGTTCTATAATTGTATTCAACTAATCCTCTTAATTTTCAAAATTTGCCCATTCAACAGGGGTATTTTGTGGCTCTGAAATTATTCCCACCCATTAATTTTCTAAATTCATCTTGATCCAATCTCCTGATATGACCTGCTCCAGCCAAACTCCCTGCTACTCTTGTAGACAGATGGATAGGTGGGTCCATTCTGGGAGCTCGACAATCCAGTAACAGAAGAAGATGGTTCTAATGCCTTGAGCTACTTCTCTTTTTATTGCTTTAAGAATGCCTCAATTTTAAAATTTGCGCCATTGTTTACAAATCCCTCCATGACTTTTCCCCCTCTATCTTAATCACCTCTATTAATAGGATTCAACACAATTGGTGAAACTGGAACCATGGCGCAGAGCTTTACTTTATTCAGAGAGTTTATTGACTTGTTCAGTCTCACAGCTTTCCTTCCACTCAACCCGGTGTCCCAGAGACCCCCTATTTATATGTGCTCAAAGACAATTAATACTCACCACCAGTTTCTTCTAACAATGGTCTTGGTGTTAAACCTTGTTTGATAACATTGCTGCTGTGAGGCACCTTGGGATATTTTAGAATGTTAAAAGTACTCTAAAAATGCAAGTTGTTGATGCTGCATTAAAGAACGGATGCTGCAAGATCTAGCTCCCTAGAACCAGTATTTTCGGCACTAGGTTCATCACTTTGGCTGCAAGATGGTATCTGGCCAAGCACACACACTTCTGGTGTGGCCTGTGCCAGGGACTATTTTGGTGAGGGCATTAGCATGGGCATTAGGAGTGTGCACCAGATGTAAGCAGAGTAGACAAGTTGTGATATCGGTCATTGTGTAACATAGGTTTGACACCAGCGGTGCCATTTTTTACCTCACCGCTTCCCCTAATGTGTTCTCTTAACCTCACACAGACGGGCATGTGTTCAGAATTAGGAAGGGCCCCCACCAGTGCTATTTAAAGGGATCTGTAAATACTTTCAAGTTAGCTGCCAATTGATTACTACTGGTTCAATCTGAGTTTAGAGAAGGGCTGTGAGTTTTATGCTGCTGTTTAAAGTTGGTGGTTGGCAGGGGAGGGTGTTGCTCATAGTGAAGGTCTTCTGGCTCCAAGGGTTCAGTTCAAACCATTGGCTTCTAGTCCTGGATGTTTAAATCACCATCTACCAAGCCTGCAACATGAGCAGAGGTTACATAGAGGAGGACAAGCTGCCTGAAGAGGGAGGAGGAGGAGGAGAATCACTCGAAGCAGAAGGCCACATCAACCCAGTAACTTCAGGGAGCATTTCTTGTACCTCGAAGGAGTAATGTGTGTGATGTCTCCATTTTATGTAGCGGGTTCTCACCATAAGCTGCGATCTCTTGGAGACAGACCTGCAGCCTCAGAGCAGGGTGAGATAAGTGCAGCCAGTGGCTGTGAAGGTCACAGTGGCCATCAATTTTTTCAAGTCAAAATCCTTCCAGGCTGGAGCAGGTGACATCTCTGCCATCTCCCAGTTTGCCATCCACTGCTGTATAAGGGAGGTGACTGATGCTCCGTATATCAGGACATGGTAGTACATTGTGTTCTCTCTGACTAGAGAGAAGCAGGTGAATTGTGTACATGGCTTCGCCACGATAGTGGACTTCCCCATATGTGATTTTATGGGTACCTCATCTAAATTCAGGGATGTACTACAACCACAAAGATCTTCACTCTCTGAAGGTCAGTTGGCGTGCGACCAAGCAGCTGAATGCCCACTATCCTGGAAGCAGTTATGATGCCTTCATCTATGCCAGTCTACTGTGCCATCAGTATTTGGGCCACCACTTCAAATCAGAGGGTGACTGCTGGACGATAAGGGTGATCCACTGGGCACGTGGCTCATGGGTCCCATCCACAACCCAACCACACATGGGCAACATGACTATAACGAGAGCCATGTTGCCCCTCAGAACACCATCGAGCAGACCACTGGGGAGCTCAAGCAATGCTTCTGCTGCCTGAATCACTCTGGAGGAGCCGGGTATTACTTGCTGGAGCACGTCATGATTGTCATGGTCTGGTGTATCCTGTGCAACCTCGCGATCATGAGGGCACAACAGTGAGCAGCTGAGGATGGGCAGAGGGGGGAGGTGGAGGGAGGAGGAATGAGGCAAGCAACGCATCCCCTTTCCAGCCAAGATTGGCTCACCCAACTGCGATACCAGCGAACACAATCCCAATTACACATTCCACAACAGTAGCACACCTGACCATCCCTCTGTCAAGGACCATGACAGTATCCTCTTGGCCACAATCCCGAAATAAAAGCCAAAGCAAAACTCCCATTCCAAGTTAACTTTATCAAACAAACCGTCAAATATTCCACACAAAAGTCAATTAATCACCCTCGTGCGTTCCCCGTCTTGAGTCTGCTTTTGCCTGTCTTGGTGTCCCTGCGCAGTACTATCCCAGTGACTGCAACATAGCTGGTGGGGGACTGGAGGAGATTGCGGATTAACCTGCAGGGAGGCTTGGAGCAGCACTGAGCCCAGAAAGCTCAGCTTCAGGCTGTGCCACCTTGGCATGGGTGGCAGCAGCCTGGGCTGGCCAGCTGAGGGGCTATAGGAAGAGCACGGGCAGAGTGGCAGTGGTGGGAGGACGAATGCTGTTATCCTAACTTAGGACAGCAAGTTTGAGCTCAATGGGGGCCACAGTAACTCTCCTGGGGTGGCATCTCAGCAATGCCAGTAATCTGTTGAAAGACACGTTGTTGGGCTGCTCTGAAACCATGCAGGCCCCTTTGAGTTCACAACCATGATGGCAGCATCTGAGCCTACATGGCAACAAGCTGAGATTTTCATCTCTGCAATCTGAATTTCCATTGCAGTATTCAGATCATGGAATTATAGAATGATTACAGCACAAAAGGGACCATCCAGCCAATTTTGTGTTTGCTGGCTCTCTACAAGTGCAACTCAGCTATTTCCACTCCCCCCGCAACCCTTTTCCCTGTAGCCCTACAAATCTTTTCTGTTCAGGTAATTAGCCAATTCCCTTTAAAAGGGCAGGATTGAATCCACCTCCGCCATATTCTCAGTGCATTCCAGATCCTAACCACTTGCTGCGTAAAAAGGTTTTCCCTCGGGTTGCCTCAGGTTCTTTTCCAGCCAATTCAAATCAGCACCCTCTGGTTCTCAATCCTGCCACCAATAGGAACAAGTTCCTCCCTATCTACTCTGTCCAGATCCCTCATGGTTTGAAAACCCTCTGCCAAATCTCCTCTCAACCTTCTCTTTCCGAAGGAGAGCAGCCCCAGCTCTTCCAATCTACCGTCATAACTGAAGTCCCTCATCCCTGGAACCATTCTCTTGAATCTTTTCTGCATCTTCTCTAAAGCCTTCAATCCTTCATAAAGTGCAGTACACAGAACTGGACGCAACACTCCAGCTGAGGCCGAATCTTAGGGTTCACCGTAACTTCCTTGGTTTTGCATTCTATTCCTCTATTCATGAAGCCCACGGTCATAGAATCACAGAAAGTTTATAGTGCAGAAAAAGGCCACTTGGCCCATCATATCTGTGCTGATGAAAAACACCACCCAGCCTAATCCCACCTTCCAGCATCTGATCCGTAGCCTGCAGGTTACGGTACTTCAGCCGCACATTCAGATACCTCTTAAATGTTTTGAGGGGTTTCTGCCTCTACTACCCTTCCAAGCTGTGAGCTCCAGGCCCCCACAATCCTCTAGGTGAAAACATTTTTCCTCATCTCCCCTTTAATCCTTCTACCAATCACTTTAAATCTGTGCCCCCTGGTTACTGACCTCTCTGCTAAAGTAAACAGGCCCTTCCCATCCAGTCTGTCCAGGCCCCTCCCAATTTTGTACATCACAATCAAATCTCCCCTCAGCCTCCTCTGTTCCAAGGAGAATAACTCCAGCCTATCCAACCTTTCCTCATCGCTGCAATTTTCTAGTCCTGGCAACACCCTCGTTTCTCGATCCTGGCAACATCCTCAATCTTGATGACTTATAAACTTACAGTCCTTTTTAACCATTTTCAGTCGATCCAGTGTCTCAACCACATCCTCTTTCACTACAACCAGATGGTGAGTAGTTTGTGAGTGGCCTGTGCTGCAATGGAAGCTGAAACATTAAACACTGGATAATGATTGGGTCTGCAAATGTTTTCATGCAGTTGGTCACCACTTCCACATTGGAAGGATGAGCTCCAAGCTCTGTGCAAAGCCCTGTGCCAAATTAATGCCAGTCTCCACCATGTCCCTTGGCAATGTCAACAGGCTTCCTGGCAGACCTGCCGACACATCAAGCATTTCTGCATGCATAACGATCAGCCTTTTCCTATGCAACGTCCCATTGAAGTCCTCAGCCGTGTCCTCAGCCTCTGTGCAACCTCAGCCTCCAGGGAGCTGGCACCTGTACTACCCTTGCCCCCTGCCCTGGCTGCAGTCCACTTATGATTCACCATGTGCAGACCCTGCCCCCATGCTACCCTCACGTGCCAGTATCTAAACTGGCAGTGTGAGTGTGAAATCGAGAGACAGTGCAACACCATCCTCGGGGTCCTGCTCCTTTTGCACTTCACGGTCCTACACCACTGCCTGGCTAAGGGACAGTTCTTGGGTATATTGTGGGAAATAGATTTTTAAAAATATTTTCAGGGAATATTGTGTTGGTCTGTGAAAAAGGCTGTGTGTGTAGGTGTGTGTGTGTCTGTGTATGATTTAATTCAGCCGGGCAGAGACTGGGCAGGAGAGGGGACCACAAGGAGCAGGTTCCAAAAACCAAAGAAGAAAGTCCCCAAAACCAGGGAATGGAACAAGAAAGGTCCCAAGAGGACAGTTCAGTCAAAGGATAAGGACAGGAACCTGGAAAAGATCCTGTTATGTGAAGTTAGAATGAGAGGCAAAGGCTCCAAGCTTAAAGAGAGAAAACTGCAGGATACAGACTTAAAGCAATGTAGGCTTGCAAGAAGCCAGGAGATCCAAGGAGACAGATGAAGGCCTGTAACTCTTAGCTGTGAGCAATTGAGGGAGAGTGGCAGAGAAGGAAGCTTGAAAGCATGTGGCAATCCAGGGGCGAGGAACATCAGAAGGAGAGTTTGAAACCCTGGAGATGGACCCTTGTGGAAGGCGTCTGAGAGAAAATGTTGTTTGGGAGAAGATTCCAAAACAAATTCTTCAAGAGTGGAGATTGGAAACTCTCATGTGAAAGACAGTGTTCAGTGAGGTCAATCAGAGATCCATAGCATCTGTTTGGGATGGCATCTATCACTTGGTTTCAGAGTGTGGTGGTGCCTGACCACAGGGTGCCTGTTGATTTACATGGACTGTGTACTTACTGTGATCATTAGGGTATAAAATAGCTTTTGTAACTTGTGTTATCCTTATGAATCTATATATATCTTTAAAGGTGTAGCTGTGGGTGAAGGAATATTGTAATAAAGTTCATCTTTTCTTGTTTAATAAATGTTTTATTCTTTTGTTAAAAGTTCATCAGCTGACTCCTGTGACTCTGTTCAGTAGCCACTCTCCACGTATCTAAACAAAAACTAAAAATTAGGATCTATCCAGCCAGGTTCCACTCTGGGATCAGGCTTGTCTAGTAGTAACATCAGCTGGGATCATAACAATATGAAAGATGAAAAGCACCAGGATAGGGTTGGTGGGAATGGAAAGCAAGAGGCGCAAGCTTATGCCATCTGCAGGTTGTAAGTCAGAGATTGGGAGATGATTGGGAAGCGGGATGTGAGAAGGAGAGTTAAGTGTGTGACAATGAAGTAAAACTATGAATGAGAAATATGATTCATGATTGATAGGGATTGTGGGTAGGTGAGTGATGGATATGTGATTCATCGAGCAGTGTTTGAGGCATGTGAGGCTAGTGGTGCAGTTGGTAGAATCTGGCACTTAAAAATGTCTTCACTGACCTCAGATGCTCATGTGAGCTCAGTGAATACTTGCAACACTGAGTCCAGATCATTGGGGGCTGCACTGCTGGCTACAACAGCTATCTGCTCTCATTCCCTTCACAGTGTCTGTCTGGAGGACCTCCTGATCTCCTGTGGAAGAGGACCCCTCTCTTCCTGTCTGCTTCCTGCGCCAAGGCCTCCAGGTGCTACATTAGAAAACCTTGGGGCACACTCTTTTCCCTGTTTCACCGTTAGTCAGTCGCTCTTCCTGGTTAGAAAGTCTTTCCCAACCACTTCCAGTATCTGCTACAGCCAGAAGGCACTTCCCCTTTAAGAGCCGCAGGCTGGATTTAAATGGTGCCAGCTTTGTGTGAACATGAGCCCCCGACTAAGGCATGCAGCTACTCAACAGTGCATTTAGCTGCCTGCATCTGAAGGAAAGGACATGGATTAATCATGCATCATTATCCCTGTGCCCATTTTCAGGCTTTATCCAATTTTTCCTGTAGCAATCCGATGCATTGCTTGCTCGGTTAGAGGTGGTTCACCTGCTCTCTCCAAGAGGCAGAATGCAGGAAACCGAAACATTCATTTTTCTGTTATAAAAATGATCAATATTTATGCAGGGCAGGCTCAGGTCGTCTGAAAAGAATCTGCAATAGGAACTTCAAGCAGAGAATTGCTTGTGTTCTTGTCTGGCCAGTTTTGAACTGAGCAATCTGGTTTTTGTGTCATTTAAGAAGGTAAAATGCTCAAACCACAGGAATCTAAAATAAAAGCAACAATACAGACTTAAGGAGGTAAGGCAAATGAATGTTTGCTACCTCTGTTACCACTAAACTCAACTATTCAACACACAATTAAGTTCAATATTCAATTAAAAAAGGAAATGCTGGAAATACTCAGCAGGCAAGGCAGTGTTTATGGAGAAAAATAAACAGGGCTAATGTTTCATGTTGATCACTTTTCATTCAAACCCTTTCCCACCTTTTTGATGAAAGGTCATCGACCCAAAACATTAACTCTGTTTCCCTCTCTACAGATGCTGCGTGACCTGCTGAATACTTCCAGCATTTTTGGCTTTTAATTTCAGATTTCCAGCATCCACAGTATTTTCATTTTGTATTCCAATGCTGCTCTTGCAGCCAGACTTCCACCTTGCATCTGTCGTAAACTGAAGCTTATCCAAAACACTGCAGCCCGTATCCTAACCCATGCCAAGCTCCCTTCACGCATCACCCCTGTGCTCGCTGACTTACGTTGGCTCCTAGTCTGGCAACACCTCAATCTTAAAATTCTCAGCCTTGTTTTCAAATCCTTCCACGTTTCTGTACCTCTGTCTCTCCTCTTTTAAGACACTTCTTAAAATCTACCACTTTCTTCAAGATTTTGGTTACCGATTCTAATACCTCCTTTTGTGGTTCAGTGTGAGATTTTGTTTGATAATGCTCCTGTGAAGCACTTTGGGATGTATCACCACATTAAAGGCGTTATATAACCATAAGTTGGTGTGGTTATTAGACCGTTCATTGTAATGTTAATCCGATTTTTCACTTTACAGGTGTTACCTAACCTCCTGTATATTTCCATTTTTCAGTTGTACAGATGAAAATGTCACAAGTGTTCACAAACTGTCCAATTTTTCAAAATGGAAGCTCTATTTTCTGTCTTGCAATATGGGACTTTGCTTTGTAATTACAAAGGTTTTCAATCAATTTTCATCCTCAGCAAAGCAGATGCCAGCGCAGAATTCTTGACCATGTCCCCTCAATGCATTTGCCCTGTTCAGTTTTAGCAAATGTTAAAATGTATGGCAGTAAGAACAGATCCACATTGGGAGTGAAGTTCTCAGCCTGATTTCAGTCTGCATGATCACAGCCTGTTGGGGGCAGAGTCTGTGGGATAGAAAATTATCTTTGGTGGCAGTACCAATGGGCACTGTCGCATTGGCTGCCTGTTATACACGTGCGCAATGCTGAAGTTAATGGAAGTGGGTCAAGCGTTTAACCCATCAAGCTAAATTTCTCCCCCTGTGTTTCTGAAGATAGATTCAAGAAGGAAAAGGCTTGCATTGAGATAGACTCTTTCACAACTTCAGCGCTTCCCAAAGTACTTGACAGTCAATTAAATACAAAAAAATAATCTGAACAGGTTGATGTTAACCCAGCCAAATGGGCCATTTGACGTTTGATTTCTTGACTTAGTCCACTGTTCTCTCTATAATCATGCTGGCCAATATTTCAATTCTCACAGCACTTACATGGCTGAGGCACAGCCAATAGTGGCCAGGAGTTACTTGTGTGGGAACTCAGCTGTATTTTAACCGAGCCCTGAGCAGGGAAGCCATTGCAGTTTTGCCTTCAGGCTAAAACAGTCAGTCAAATTTATTTACAAGTAAGGTCATTATACAGAAGCAGATATTACAAACTAGTATTGCAGTACTTATTATGCTTTTCCATGAACTATTTTCAAATGAGAGTTCAAATTCATATGGTTTTTTTAAATTAGTTTGTGACTGCGTTTCTGATTAAACATTATCTGTTTAATCGTTTCATGAAGACTCTCACATTGTCAAGATAGCACAAAGCAGGGAGTTCTTCACATCAGGATTGGTGCCAGTATATATCATTTTACTACATTAAAGAAGGCATGTTTGACAGTCAAACTCTCCCAAACATCAAGTAAATATGAAAGAAACAATTTATAGCACACAAAGAGGTGAGGTGTGAACAACAGGTTCCACTAATTAATTCAATTATTTCATTAGAGCATTCTACCTCTTGGCTAATTTGTATCTCAATTTGCCAGTTTGCACATAGGTTGGGGAGAATTCTCCTCTTTAGAGTAGAGTTGTAATGGGACCAAACTTTCATCCATCCTCTTTTCTTGGATCGGGGCTCATTGTGCATGCACAGTGGGTTATCAGAGAAATTCTGGCTGTCAAAAGGGAACCTGCTTGTGCAAGCATGGAAACTCTGGGAGTGCTACAGCAGGGATGCAAAACGGTGACAGAGGGTATTAAAGAGGCAGAACCACCCTGAAGATCAGTGGATACTCCCATTGATACTCCCATTGGTCCTTGGCAGGTGGGTATTTGGGGAAAAACAAAGGGATATAGATGCCCCTGTTCCTCCACTGTGGCAACTGGGGATTTTATCCCCTCCATTACTACCTTCCAATGGAGGGCCTTAGAAGTGGGTATAACTAGGAAGAAACAGGGTAAACTTACTCCAAATCCAAGCCTCCTACTCACCATTTTCATGTGACAGGGAAGGAAAGGAATGGCCAACAGTGGTTCTGGCAATGGCAGAGGACGGTAGTAAGTCTCATCTCTCATCTTTTCCGACATACTCCGTTGTGATCCCATCCTGGTTTGGCCGTGGGTAGGATAAACATAATAAGAGAGGAAATATTAAAGGGTTTATTATCTTTGAAAGTAGATAAATCACTAGGCCCAATTGAAATGTATCCCAGGCTGCTAAGGAGCAAGGAAGGAACAGTGGAGGCGTGATCATCATTTTCCAATCATCTCTGACAACAGACATGGTACTGGAGGACAGCTAACATTGCACTGTTATTTAGAAAGAGAGGAAGGGATAGACTGAACAATTACAGGCCGGTCAGTCTAAGTCGGTGTTGGGCAAATTATTAGAAAGAATTCTGAGGACAGTATAAATCATCAGTTAGAAGGCCGGGAGTTAATCAAGGACAGTCAGCATTGATTTGGTTAGGGGAGTTCTGACTAATCGACATGAATTTTGGCAAGGTATTGACAACATCCTACATGGCAACCTGGATATATAAATATAAACTCATGGGATCCAAGAGAAGGTAGAAAATTCAATCCAAACTTGGCTTAATGGCAGGAAATGGGGTATGGTTGATTGGTGTTTTTCTGTTTGGAAGACTGTTTCCAATGGGGTTCCCTTGGGCTCAGAACTGGGTCCCTTGCTTTTCATGGTATGTAGTATGTGTTATGACCAGGTGAGGAGTATTCTGGCTTCCCTCTTTTCCCTCACCTTGTTTGACTGATATTCAACAGATATTCTTTTTAAAAAAGAGGTGCACTTGGCAATTCAACTATTTATGTGCTGTGACTATAAAAGACACAAACAGACAGGTTTCCTTGAGTTTTTAAAAAGAAAGAAAATAGTATTTATTGCACTTATACCAGCCTAAGAAAAAAACATACACACTCACACTCACACTGCCCACAACCCCCGCCACCCCGCACTAGGTTGAGTTCTTTCAAAAGGTCTATGCCTGTGGCACATGGATAGTTAAAATCAGCAGACAAGGTTTCAAACTAGTAAGTTGGATCAAGAGAGACAGAGGCAGAGAGAGAACACACTCAGGGACTTGCTTGTTCAACATATCATGTGCATTGGTCTGCAGAGGAAACAGGTGCTTAAACACACAAAGGATTAGCTGGCTTGACACATAACCTTCTCTCTCCAACTCCCCAGTGACCCAAATATGGCCATGGCTAGTGAGCTTATAGAGCTCATAGAAGCTCTGGGTAATTCTGGGCTGTTTCATAATGCCTGAAGAAATCTTCAACATACAACTAACCAAAGCCAAATTTAAAACACATTGTATTGTCTATCTGGAGTCACATAAAAAGATATTAACTTAGATTTAAATGCCTGATGGAGTGGGTGAGAGGCCACTGGCACACCATCTGAGGCCACCCTCACCTCTCCCACCCTCAGCGTGAAGCAGGGGACATTTAACTTCCAGGCCTCAGCTCAGTATCCCACCCGAATCTGTAAGGAAAGCTGACTAGTGCAGGGTGGGGTCAGGGTTTGAGGTGGTAGGAGACCGCAGCCAGAGAACCCCGAAGGAATGGTCCCTGGCAAGCATCTAAATGCCCAGGGATGGAGTCAGAAATGAAACCCGAGATGGGGGCAGGGGTATCTCAAGTGTCCCTCGAGTGTTCCCTCTCCTCAAGCAAGCCAAAAAAATAAATGTCTATTTCGGTTTGTGCCTTTTCTGGCCCTGGATCCACTTGCCGCCAGGTTTAACCTGGTGGATAAGCCAATTCCCCGCTCAGGCCCGGGGTCCAGATTGCAATGATTGTAGCCGGCCTGCACCTTAATAATGGGGCCCTGCCGTCTGCAGCAGGTTAATGTTACAACCTGCAGAAAGGCAGGATTGAAGGGTGTAGTGACTATACTGACCCCATGTTTCGCGAGGCGGGGCAGGGTTTAAATCGGAGTGAAAATGTTCCAGTGTGCTGGATAAGGCAGCTCTGTTACAGTCACAATCAATGTACCCCTTGAACTTTCACACTCATTCTTTTAATGCTACAAATTACTTCTTCTGTACACTGTTCTTCTGCATCAGTGTGGCACCAACTCTTCCCTCCCACCTCCTGCTCGATTCCCAGAATGCCAAAACTGCGGAATTCCTTATCTTCTCATCTGCAGACAATCTGCAATTTTTTGAAAATATAAGCTTAATGTCAGCTCCTTATTTTATCTTGTATTCTCCCTTAATCCTTCAACGTTAATGCCATCCTGTATTACCAGTCTTCACCCTTCACCTAGATTCCTGCAAAACAAGAAAACTTTTGTCCAATCCTAATAAACCTAACTCAACCCACAGACCTGTCACCTCCCACATATTCCCCGTGATAGTCATTACTCTCGTGGTCAAGCTCTGCCCTCTACAATTCAGTAAATTTTCAATCCATGTCACCATTTTTCTCAATATCGCAACTATTTTGAAAGAGCTGATCTCAGCAACACTGGGAATTAGCCTGCGTCTTAAATTAGAAGTCTAAACACAGGGTGCTGAAGCCAGAGAACTGAGATAAGCTTGTAAATGGGTTGAGCAGAGACAGTGGCGTAATGGTAAGGTCATTGGACTAGAAGCCCAGGCTAATGATTTTGAGGACATGGGTTCAAATCCCACTATGCCAGCTAGTGGAATTTAAACTCAATTAATAAATCTGGAATTGAAAGCTAGTTCAGTAATGGTGACCATGACAGCTTTCGCTGATTGTTGTAAAAAACCCATCAAGCTCACTAATGGCCCTTGAGGGAAGGAAATCGCCTGTCCTTACCCAATCTGGCCTACATGTGACTCCAGACTAACATCAATGTGGTTGACTCTTAACTGCCCTCTGAAAGGGCCTATCAAGCCACTCAGTTCAAGGGCAATTAGGGATGGGCAACAAATGCTGGCCGTGCCAGTGACACCCACATCCCATTAAAGAAGAGGGAAATGGTGTTGAAATAGAAGACCAGACCTGATCTCATTGAATGGTGGAGCAGGCTGAATGGCATAGTCCAGCTCCTCTTTCTTATGTTCTTATGAAAATTTCCCACTGCTTCTGGACCAGGAAGATCCCAGGTTAGCCCTAGCCTGCGCTGGGTTCACTGGGATGGTGATGGTGGGTGGGGAGAATGAGAAAATTCAGCTATGAGCAGAGACTGTTGTGTGAAGGCAGGTTTGGACTCAGCTGCAATGTCCATGACAGTCATTTCACCCGCTGGCACTCATCATATGAACAATAAATAAGCATTGTTATATAGGGTGGCCAGGCAGTTTTGTACCGGACAATCCAAATTTCAGTGCAACTGGCCCTATTCCGGTACCAGACACCATTAGGTCCAGTACTTTGAAGCTCATACAGTCTGCAATGCCACAGTCCCAGGCTGTAGAAAGGTCTATTCATTCACAGGCACTCTCACCAACCAATCTGGAGATGATTCAAAAATGAATGATATCAAGATCAACCACTGAGAGGCTGGGTGGTTCCAACAGGTCACCAGACCAGGCTCATTGGTTAAGTGTAGGTCATGATCATTTCCAGGTTGATGGGTATGCCTGCGAGAAAAGATTCTACTGGACGAATCCTGCATCCTTTTGATGCCACCCTCAATGTTACAGGATGATATCCCACCAGCCTCATCAGCTAATACTGATATCAGAGTTGGCGATGGTACTATGAAGCGGCACTTATTTAGCAATAACCTGCTCACTGATGCCCAGTTTGGGCCCCTCAGCTCCTGACCTCATCACAGCCATGGCCCAAACATGGCCAAAAGGAGCTGAATTTCGGAAGGGAGGTGAGATCAACTGCCCTTAACATCAAGGCAGCATTTGTTGCTGCTTCATCGATGACCTTCCCTCCATCATAAGGTCAGAAATGAGGAAGTTCACTGATGATTGCACAATGTTCAGCACCATTCGCGACTCCTCAGATACTGAAGCAGTCCATGTCCAAATGCAGCAAGACCTGGACAATATCCAGGCTTGGGCTGACAAGTGGCAAGTGAGATTCGCATCACACAAGTGCCAGGCAATGACCATCTCCAACAAGAGAGAATTTAACTATCGCCCCTTGCCATTCAATGGCATTAACATCACTGAGTACCCCACTATCAACATTCTAGCAGTTACCAGTGACCAGAAACTGAACTGAACCATATGAGTATTGCAGCTACGAGAGCAGGTCAGAGGCTTGGAATTTTACAGTGATTAATTCACTGGAATTCTCTTCCTAACAGCGCTGTGAGTGTACCTACACCACATGGGGTGCAACAGTTCAAGAAGGCAGCTCACCACTACCTTCTCAAGGGCAATTGGGATGGGAAATAAATGGCGGCCTAGCCAGCAACGCCCTGACCCTGTGAAAGAATTTTAAAAATCATTTGAAATCATTTCTAGCTTAGTTTAATAACATATATAGTGGCTATTATACTACATATAATAGTTATTAGTACAGTTATCATTGGTAGAGTCATAGACTCACAGAGGTCTACAGGACTGAAAAAAGCCCTTCAGCCCATCAATTCTGCACCAATCAAACAAGTACCTAACTATTCTAATCCCATTTTCCAGCACTAGGCCCATAGCCTTGTATGCCATGGTATCGCAAGTGCACATCCAAATACTTCTTAAATGTTATGAGGGTTTCTGCTTCTACCACCCTTTCAGACAGTGAGTCCCAGATTCCCACCACCCTCTGGGTGAAAAAATTCTTCCTCACATCTCCTCTAAACCTCCTGCCCCTTACCTTAAGCCTATGACCCCTGGTTATTGATCCCTCCACCAAGGGGAAAAGTTCCTTCCTGTCTACCCTATCTATGCCCCTCATAATTTTATACACTTCAATCATGTTCTCCCTCAATCTCCTCTGCTCCAGGGAAAGTAAACCCAGTCTATCCAATTACTCCTCATAACTAAAACTCTCCAGCCCAGGCAACATCCTGGTGAATCTCCTCCACACTCTTTCTAGTGCAATCACATCCTTCCTATAATGCGGATTCAAAACTGCAAGTAATACTCTAGCTGTGGCCTAACCAGCATTTTATACAGTTCCAGCATAACCCCCCTGCTCTTATATTCCATGCCTCGGCTAATAAAGGCAAGTACCTCATATGCCTTCTTAACCGCCTTATCTACCTGTCCCGCTTCCTTACGGGACCGGTGGACATGCACACCAAGGTCCCTCTGATCCTCGGTACTTCCCAGGGTCCTACCATTCATCAGATGTATTCCCATGCCTTGTTTGTCCAAGTGCATCACCTCACACTTATCCAGATTAAATTCCATTTGCCACTAATCAGACCAAATATATCCTCCTGTAATCTAAGGCTCTGCTCCTCGTTATTTAGCACCCTACCAATTTTTGTGTCATCCACGAACTTACTGATCAACCCTCCAACATTCAAGTCTAAATCAGTTGTATATACCACAAACAGCAAGGGACCCAACACCAATCCCTGTGGAACTCCACTGGACATAGGCATCCAGTCCCCAAAAACACCCCTTGACATCACCCTCTGCTTCCTGCCACTCAGCCAATTCTGCACTCAATTTGCCAAATTGCCTTGGATCCCATGGACTCTTACCTTCATTATCAGTCTCCCATGTGGGACCTTATCAAAAGCCTTGCTGAAGCCCAAATAGACTACATCAAATGCATTGCCCTCATCCACACACCTGGTCATCTCTTCAAAATATTCAATCAAATTGGTCAGACATGACCTCCCCTTAACAAAACCATGCTGATTGTCCTTGATTAAACCCTGCCTCTCCAAGTGTGAATTAATTCTGTCCCTCAGAATTACTTCCAATAGTTTCCCCAACACTGAGGTTAAACTGACTGGCCTGTAGTCCCCTGGTTTATCCCTTCCTCCCTTCTTGAATAATGGTACCACATTGACTGTCCTCCAGTCCTCTGGCACCTCTCCTGTGGCCAGAGAGGTATTGAAAATTATTGCCAGGGCCCTTGCTATCTCCTCCCTTGCCTCACTCAACAGCCTGCGGTACATTTCATCCAGGAGTGGAGATTTATCTACTTTTAGGCTTGCCAGACCACTTAGAGTGCCCCCACCCCCCCCCCCCCTTTTTATGCTAATTTCTATAATTATATCACAGTCCTTCTGCCTGATTTCCATACCCACGTCGTCCCTCTCACTTGTGAACTCTGCCATAAAGTACTCATTTAGAATCCTACCTACATCTTCCAGCTCCACACACAAATTACCACTATGGTCCTTAATGGTCTCTAATCTTTCCCTAGTTATCCTCTTACTCTTAATGTACTTGTAAAATAACTTTGGATTTTCCTTTATTTTACCTGCCAATGTTTATTCATGCTCCTTTTTTGCTCTCCTAATTTCCTTTTTAAGTTCCCCCCTACACATTCTATACTCCTCTAGGACTTCCGCTGTTTGGAGCCCTTGGTATCTGCCATAAGGCTTCCTTTTTCTCTTTATCCAATCCTGTATATCCCTCGACATCAAGGATTCCTTGGATTTGTTGGTCTCACCCTTTGTCTTTACTGGAATATGTTGGCCCTATTTCCTTCTTGAATGAGTCCCACTGCTCTCTCGCAGATTTACCTAAAAGTAGCTGCTCCCAGTCCACTCTGGCCAAATCATATCTGATTTTATTAAAATCGGCCTTGCCCCAATTCAGAACTCTGGTTTCTGGCCCATCATTGTCCTTTTCCATAAGAACCTTGAATCTAACACAGTTTTGATTATTATCTGTAAAACGGTCCCCCACTGACACTCCTACCACTTGCCCGGCTTCATGCCCTAAAATTAAGACCAGGACTATCCCTGCTCTTGTAGGACCTTCTGCGTACTGGCTTAAAAAGCTCTCCTGAATGCATTTTAAGAATTCCACTCCCTCTAAACCTATCACACTGTGACTAACTCAGTTAATTTTGGGGAAGTTGAACTTCCCCACTATGACTACCCTATTATTCAACTTTTACACATGGATCACGAGGTGTTTCAATACAATCAATGACTATTACAATCATTTCAATATGGTCATTACAGGCAGTCAGACTGTGTAGTCATGATATTGGAGTTATCAACATACATTATGTTGTTCAATACAATTATAATGATGTTACTCTTGTTATTTTCAACAAGAACTGACTGCAGGACACTCTTCCCAGACTGCTTCACTGCAATGCTGACTGCAGGACACTCTTCCCAGGTATTTATTACTTACACTTAATCAATGAAGCGATTGATGCAATTACAGCATTCCCCTATGCTGCGTTTATTTTAATATCATTTGGTTTTAAGCTCATAGCCATTTTTGCATGTGCACGGGGGAAGAAAGGCTCAGGGCTGGTCTTTGTCCAATATTTCTGGCCTCCAACAGTAGCCACCCTGCTTGACATAGAATTTATGGTACAGGAATGGGCCAGTTCTGATAAAATGGTAACTATTAGGTGTTGCCTGACCTGCATTTTCTGTTATCGTTCAGCCCAACTATGTTGGTGTTGTTACTACAAACAAGCCTCCACCCACCCAACTTCATCTCACCCTATCAGTGATTCAGTTGGTAGCACTCTTACCTCTGAGCTAGAAGGCTGTGGGTTCAAGCCCCACTCCAGAGACCTGAGCATAAAAATCTAGGCTGACACTGCAGTTTGGTACTGAGGGAGTGCCGCACTGTTGAAGGTGCCATAGTTCAGGTGACATTTTAAACCAAGACCTCTCAGGAAGGGCATAAAAGATCCTATGGCACTATTTCAAAGAAGAATCGGGACGTTATCCTTGGTGTCCTGGCCAATATTTCATATGCTCCATTCCTGTGTTCAAGTTGTCACATGTCCTACCTCTTTTAACTCCTCCAATCTTCAGGGATCTCTGCAATTCTAACCTTTTGCACATCCTGATTTAATCATTGTATCGCACCTTCATGAGCAGCTATGCCCTCCGCTGTCTAGGCCCTAAGCTCCGTAATTCCTTCCCTAGACCTCTCTCTCCTGCTTTAAGACACCCAACCTCTCTGACCAAGACGCCAGTCATTTGTCTTTGTATCTGCTCCTTGGGCTCAGTTTCAAATATTGTATGCCAATGCTCCCCTGAGGTACCAAGCATCATTTCATCATGTTAGATACTTGTTTGACAAGTGAGTCAAAGGGTACAGGGCTGGGAAGGAAAATGCAATTGAAGCCACAACCACAACCAACCATGATCTTACTGAAACGGCAGAGCCGGCTTGAGGGGCCGAATGGCCTAATCCTGCTCCTAATTCGTGTGTTCAAATGTTTATTAAAAAGCCGGCCGTTATTGTTTACAATTCCTGCTTTAAGAATTGTTTTTAGGCAGCACATATACATCGAAGTCACACAGGAACATACAATGGTTCCAACAAACAACCTGTTTCCGTTGTCCCCCTGAGATTAGATTACCAGAATTTTCCAGGGATAACAGTGGGAGCTGTGAACATTGGAGAAAGGTTAGCACTGAGGTTTATTTCATGAAAGAGAATGAGGTAGGCTCTCCGGCCTCTTAAAAGCTGAGATTTGCTAAAGGGCGCATCAAAAATAAGGGGAATTTTAAAAAAAAAACACTGAAATAAGTAAGACGTGACAATGATCAAGTTTGCATTCTCCCCCTCTCTCTCTTACCTAATGCTTCAGGAAGTCCCGCCCAAGTTATCTTGTGACGAATGAATGAAGGGGGTTACTATCGGGCAAACTGGAGTGAAGCTTCTGCGCAGCGAAGTGCCGAACATGTAGGACTCAGGGAGAACAATATGGCTTTTGATTGCAAAAGATCAAAGTGAAAGGGAGGGCATTGCTCCCGTCCCCCTTCTCTTCCAGCAATGTTGTTAACACATGTAATAAAGTCCCCGTGACTCTAGGGTTAGACATTGATTACAATACAGTGAACATTAGGGGAGTGGTCGGCTTGATGCAGTAAAATGCTTTAAAATACATAGCAGTAGCGCTGAGAAAGATTTAGTTCTTCATACAGTTTTGAAACATCAGAGTTCGTATACAAATTACCTGGGAAAACTCAGCAGGTCTGGCAGCATCAGCCGATGCTGCCAGACCTGAGTTTTTCCAGGTAATTCTGTTTTTGTTTTGGATTTCCAGCATCCGCAGTTTTTTGTTTTTATTCATATACAAATTGTTTTCCAGACAGTTTACTCATTATAATATGGCCAAACTTAAATGTATTGTAGATTTTCACATTGAAAAATAGCCCCTCTCTCTCTCTTTCTTTCCTCGTTATTTAATATCGAGTGAGTTTCTGAGGGCTGGGATGTCGATTCCAACACGCAATTTTGATCCGTGATAACCGTGAAATCATCTCTCAAAAGTCCAGTCAACAAAAACGTCTCCGATTCGGATGCGGCAATTGTGGCAAAATAAAAACGTGCCCGGTCAAAACGTGCCCAGGGCTTAGGAAATTGAGGTTTAATTTTTATCCCGGCTGTTTGCATGGTCTAATTTCGGGGGAGGGGGTGAATCAAAGAAACAGTTTTTAAAGAGGAAAGGGAAAGGAAGATGCAACTTCAATTACGTGATTGTGTAAATGGCGGGCGCTAGGACCTGCAGGAAATCCTGGCACAATGACCTACATTTTCCTCGGGTTACTGCAGGCCATTGACTTCTCTTGTTCAGGTACAGTAATGAGATATTAACTTGCCTGGAAGTGAAGAGTCGGGTGGCCTTATAAACAGAAAAAAAAATAACACAGAAGGGAGCAGCAGCAGTACGTGAAATTACTCCTCCCAAAGGAGTCAAACTGCTGCATTTTTCTTCCTAAAGATTTAAGCCACGAGTTAATAAGAGCAAACATGGATTGAAATTGAGTTCATTCCACCCCCATTTCTTGCACGCGGTAGGAATTGCGTTGCGCATATATTAGAAGTGTAATTGCATGTGTGAGAGAGTGTTGCAAGCATAACATGCCACCAATGTAGAACCAATCAGGGCTGGGGTGTGGTGGTACCAAACTCAGTCGGACCAATGAGTGCAATGCAGTTCTGTCTTCCGAAAAGTAACAGCCAGCTGCTTTATTGATCATCTGCTTTTTTTTTTCTCTCTCGCTGTTTCCCCCCTCCCCTCCCCTTTCGGTTCATCAACACCAACCTCCGGGAAGCTGGGAGCATTGCAGTTACTAAAGTGCTTGGAGGGGAAGCTAGAGATCTGAAGCTTTGTCCTCTTCGTTTCCATCTGTGTGCAACATGACCAGCACCGAGCCTGCAACCTCGCCGGAGTTCATGGATGACCGGCCGGTGGATGATTCCTTCGACACCACCTACAAGGAGAAGCAAGGGGCAAAGCCGCCCATGAAGTTGGTGTGGCGGAATATCATCTTGATGGGAGCTCTCCACTTCGCAGCTTTCTACTCTGTCTTTCTGGTGCCTTTCGCTAAACCTCTAACCTGGCTCTGGGGTAAGATCGCCTCTTCTCCCTCTTGTTCATAACCTGCATTTTTTTGTTTTTAAAAAAAAACACAAATGCAATTTGCATTTTCTTTCCAAACCCTTTTTTTTAAAAAAAAATGCAATTTATTGCTGGATGCAACTGCATATTTTTTTTCCAACTGTTTTCTTGAAATGAAATTTCGGAATTAATACAACTGCATTTTTAGCCCCTTTTTAAAATAGATGCATATTTTTTCTTTAACTCCCTTTTATAAAGAACAATGCAATGTTTATTTTAGAAAGGGAGTTAAAGGAAAAATACAGGCGTTTATTTTAACTCCCTTTTTTAAAATAAATGCAACTGCGTTTTTTTCCAAATCCTGTGACTCGGGTGATGCATCAACACTTTCTCTTTCTTTTTTTAAAAAAAAAGGAATGCAGAGATAAACCTTAATTGTTGAATATAAATTCAGTGGAAAGTCTCTTAAAATGAACCTGCTGCTCAAAAGACAGCTGGATTTTTAATTTGATCTGTGTGCAGATTCCTCAATGGCGCACGCTTTTCATATTTTGCTGCGTATTTTGAGACTTCGCAATGTGCCTTTTGTTCTCTCGCTCTTAAAGGGATGCGAATGGGCTGCATACTGCCGAGACAAAATGGTTGCATGTTTGGACCAGACTTTAACCGGCTGTGCTTGTGGTTTTCTTTTTTTTTAAAAAAAAATAAAGAAAAATAACTGTGTTTTATTCCTGTGTAGCCGCCCTTTGCTTCTTGCTCAGTGCCCTTGGGGTGACAGCTGGAGCTCATCGACTGTGGAGCCACCGGTCCTACACAGCCACTACGCCGCTCAGGGCGTTTCTGGCCATTGCAAACTCAATGGCTTTCCAGGTAATAGACCGGGGATGCGGTTTACTTTGTAGAAACCAGAAGAGAGGGGACAATCTAAGAGTTGAGGTGGGGGCCCATTTAAACACCACCCCCCCCCCACCCCCCAAAAAAAAAATTGAATGGGGGTGGGGTGTGTGGTGTGGGTAGCTGAAGCTGCACCACTCCCTCCAGTGGTTATTCCTGTAGCATAACCTTTAGTGAAAGAACCCTGAACCCAGACTGTAGTGGAGGATTTTTATTTTTACAATCATGTTCCATTCTTGAGTTCCTGTGTCTGCTGCTACCCCATCTGAAAATAAGGTGTTGCTGAAAAGAGGCATTTTGCCAAAACTTTTCATCTTGCACTCATCAGGACAAATCGCAAGAATACCAAATGTCAAGGCAAGCAACAACTTTATACTGTATATACTTTATTCTCATGCAGTATAAAGTTGCTGCTTCCCCTGACATTTGGTATTTTTGCAATTTGTCCTGATGAGTGCAAGATGAAAAGCTTCAACAATGTCTTTTTTTTTTTCAGCAATATTCAAGTTCGGTGCTTAAAAATAAGGTGTTAAATAATACATAACTGCAATCAAACACATACATTCACTGGCATGCTCCTAGAGGGAATTAGGCTCCCATATTTCTGACACATGGCAGGCTTTTATTCATGGTAACCATGTGTTTATATTTATCAGCAGTTTCCACTCCATAGCGCCTTGATTTCTGAAACGTGCCACCTCGTTTTCAAATCCCTCCATGACCTTACTCTCCCTATCACTTCTTCCAGCCCCCTCAGATCTCAGCACCCTCCAATCCTGGCCTCTTGCACATTTCCCCCCCCCCCCCCCGCCCCCATTTTCTTTGCTCCACCACTGGTGACCAAGCCATCTGCTGTCCAAGTCCCAAGGTTCTGGAATCCCCTACCTTTTTTAAAACCCCTCTCTTTCCCCGATCTTTTGCTTTCACTTTTTTTTAAAAGTATCTCCTGCAACTCGCTGTCGAACTTTGCTTTTGTGCAGTGCCTTGAGATTTTTTGCTACCTTCAAGGTAAAACATGAATGCAAGCTGTTGCTTTATTTTCCATTAATAATCCACCATGACATTAAGGCGCTTGGCTGGCTTGTGCTCCTTAGCAACAGTGCTGCCATTGGGGTAACCCCAAGTATGTTGATCTTTTGATTGGGCCCAGCATTCCTTGAGTGCCAATCATCATCTGATTGAAGTCTAGGCTGTGGACCAAAAATGTTTTCAACTTTTCCAATACTCTTCAGGTGATACTATTCTGACATCTGTGTTATCAACAGGATACATATGACTGGTCCCCTCATTTCATGTCCGATGTCGCTATCTGGCATAATTTGTTTTATTGTGTGAGAGACAGAAAAGGAAAATACAGCTATTGGAAATCTGAAACAGAACTGCCCTGGAGGGGGGTGGGTCAGGCACTCAGCTGATCAGTCAACATCTGTTGATAGAGGAGAGCACTTAACATTTTACGTGCAGAATGGCCTATACCTGAATGGCCTATATCTGAAATATGAATTGGGCCTTTCCCAAGTTTTGGATTCCCAATGATGGTACAGTATGTCCAGTAATATAACAGTTCCCCTGTAAAATGTACACAAGATAATGCACTGTCTGTGAAACATGGACATGATGTACTATAACAGAACACTGTGCAGTAGCCTGATATCATGTATACCAACAGTCCCTCCATCTTGTACAGTACCCTGTATTGCATCCTATATAATGAGATTGTGGCACTGGAACCTAGTAACACTGCATATGTGTGAAATAAATGTAAGCTGCAGTACTTTTGTATGGGGGGAAAACCCTTATACAAATATTTTCAAATTTAATACATACATTCTATTATGGGGGGAACCCTTATGTATACAAATATATTCATATTTAATACATGGTGGAGTATTATATCTAATGACTGCATTATGTACAATGTCATATTTATTAAATTGAATCCATAGGGAGACTAGTACAGAGTGACATAGGTTAATAATATAACTGTTTTCACTGTTCTCCAAACTCCTACCTGAATTGAGTCTGATAGTTTTGACTTAAATTAGTGGGTTTGAGCACATGTCAGAAAACTAAATGAGCTAGTATGAAGTGGCCATTTGCTCAGGCAGGCTACAGAGATGGAACATAGAGCAATTCTTGTTCATGCAATAGGGATGCTTTCTTAAGGTTAAGGATAAAGCACTGTCGAAACAGGCCTTCTGCCTGGTGTCCAGCCCATGATTTACATGCCCTGGGTAGCGTAGAGTGAGCATTATTCTGTCTAACCCATAATGTATCTTCAGATCTGTCCCCTGATATATTGTGAGCTCTGTATCATAGTGAAATCTCTGTGCCTATTAATCAACATAACACCTGGGGTCACTGATGCTAGCAGATCCGTGTGTGCTGTTTCACAAGTTATTCCCCAGTGAGGCAAGAGCATTAAAAACACCCCTTTTTAAACCTTCAGGGCAACCAAAATAAGAAAAACATGTGCTAATAGAGTTAATTTGCATGAACCTTGCAGGCTAGAATACCAGCACGTGGGAACTGTATATAACTCCTAGGTTTTGGGGCTGCCTGGAGCTAGAGTTTAACTGCCTCAGCTACACCTGACCTTGAAGTGCTTCAGCAAACTCTGGATGTCCCCTTCTGCACCAATATGTCACTCGGGTCGGCATGCACGTTTCTAAATTGGCACACTATTTCGTATGTCTGTTTAATTGTGAGAGAGCTTGGGTCTTAACTGGAGGAAACCCGTTCCACATGGAAGGCTGAGTGTGAAGCCTCTTGTCCCAGCTGCTTTGAGGGGAGATGGTGGCATAGTGATAATCCAGAGGTCCAGGCTAATGCTTCAGGGATATCGGTTCAGATCCCACCATGGCAGCTGGTGGAATTTAAATGCAATAAATTAAAGTTGGAATATAAAGCTAGTCTCCATAGTGGTGACCACAAAACTATCATTGTCATAACCCATCTGGTTCATTAATGCCCTTTATTTAAGGGAAGGAATCTGCTATCCTTACGTGGTCTGGCCTACTTGTAAATCCATACACGTAATGTGGTTGACTCTTAACTGCTGTCTGAAATGGCCTAGCAAGCCACTCAGTTCAGGGGCAATTAGAGATGGGCAACAAATGCCAGTGACACCCACATCCCATGAAAGAATAAATTGTGGGGGGAGGAAGCTCGACCCTCAGCACTGAAAGGGTTCTCTTTGAAATGAACTACAGCACTCGAGACGTAGATTGGAATGCTTGTACCACACAATGTGCCACATGTGGTCCCCTCTCCTACCAGTGGAGGAGAGCTGGGAAGAATGATGCACTACAGATGAGAATAATAGACAGGGCAGCAGGAATGGTGAGTGGAATGTGACTGAGGGAGAGGAGACTGCCCCCAACCCTGAAGTTGCAATTACTGACACTTTGTAACTTTCCCTCTTTTTTTAAGAATCATATTTATGAATGGGCTCGGGACCATCGGGTGCATCACAAGTTCTCCGAAACTGATGCTGACCCTCACAACGCCACACGCGGCTTTTTCTTTTCACATGTCGGGTGGCTAATGGTCCGGAAGCATCCAGATGTGATCGAGAAGGGGAGCAAGCTGGACCTCAGCGACCTGAAGGCAGACCCTGTTGTCATGTTCCAAAAAAAGTGAGTACTTCTGCTGTTAGCACTTAAATCACCTCGGTGCCTGAGTACAAGCCCAGCCCCGATGAAGAGGCTGCAAGGGTCCTCTGTGAAATAGGTTTGTTTGGCCAAGTCTTGGCCCAGTTCCAAGTGGCACTCATACCTGAAGTAGGCAGTGTTCAAGTAAAGTTAATGTGGTAACCATCAACTCGGAACAAAATGTCCCATTCTTGGTCACGGGAAGATTGAGTATCTGTTGAGTTTGACTAAGATAAGATAATTGGCCTGTGCTGAGTCACTTGACCTTAGGCAGGGAAGTGATTTAGCTCAATATGCTTGCATGAGGGAGGGCTGATCAGTGTTCAGTAACTGCTACTGGGAGAGAATGTGTGTAGCTGATTCACAAATAACAGGAACTTGCCTTTGTGGTCACACCACCCTCCACTTTCAGTATCTAGATTCACAGATGAAGTGGATGCTAGACTTGGACATCTTACAACAAAAGTGAGCTCCTTTGAAAAAGAGAGCTTTCATTTATTTAGTGCCTTTCACAATCTCAGGTCATCCCAATACATTTTGCAGCCAACGAAGTACTTCTGAAATGATATCACCTCGATAATGTAGGAAGCTCTCTCAAACCACAATGAGATAACGGCTAAATTTTTTTGAGGGACAGGTGTTTACAAAGCAGTCACAGAGAAAGGGAGGGGTGGAGAAAGTGGAAACTGAGACTGCTTTATTACAAAGTATCCTGTCTTTGCTCTCAGCTTTTTGTCTACTCAGGTACTTTTTGAGTTCATTTTTGCTCTAGTCATGATTGACAATTGGAATGGGTTTTACATACTTAATCCCAGTGGTGATTAGAAGCAGTGTGCTGGCTGGATGCAGAGTAACGTTCTGGCTGCTGTGCCTCATTAAATGCCCTCAGTTCAGGTATAAGCTGGAGATTGTACGTAGCAAAGCTTACTTGCTGTAACCCAATCGAGCATTCCCCGGTTGGGTATATAGAATTGAAATAAACGCGAGAGTGAAGCTCTTTCTATGTTCTGCCTTTTGAGGGTTTTCAGGTTGGATTACAGCCCCCTTCAATGAAGGGACATTTACTGTGTTCCCCATTTACTGTACCATCAACTATTCCCAACTAATGTTAGATGTATATTGGGAATTGAGTTAACTGCATGGTTTAAATTGTACTACACACCCAAACACACTCTGGTTTGATCTAGTAAGAGTTAGAAAGATAATTTGCTCTGTATCTATTCTCTTCCTTATTTAAAGTCTGGCATAGCATGAATTGAATGCAGGGTAGATCTCCCTCGGTGTGACTCCCATCGATGGGACAGATGTAAGAGGAGAAACACTGTCTGGTCTGCCCAGTTACCTCCCTTCCTGGCTGAGAGAAGATCTCCGATGTTAAATGGCTTTTTGTGACAGTGGTTTGTCTGGGTGAAATGACGAAAGTGAGCAGTTTATATGGAGTGCCCATTATGAAGTGCTCAGCCATTTAGAGGAAGATGACTTTTGTCTCATCAGTTTGAGTTGGATTTAAACTCCAGTTGTAAATGTGGATGAGGACTCTGCACCAACTGGTCATCCGCAGAAAGTAATCTTTTTTTCTTTTGTTGCCCCTGAAGATGGTATAGACCTCCCCAAGGCCAGTAGGTGATACCTGCTGATCCAGAACTTGACACGCACCATGATTGGTGCGCAGTATCTACACTCGCTTGTGCTCTGCTCCCGGAAGGTGCTATTAGCCGATTAAGACAAGTGGTTCAAAGCAGCACATGACTGCATTCATTGCAGAGATGCAACAAAGGCCTTGCCTGTTCACTGCTGGTGGTAGAGTTTGAAGAGGGGAAGGAGGAAAACTAGGGAAACGTTCTTAACCTCAGCCTGGTGGAAAATAAGTACAGTGGAGTTAAAATCAAGGTGGTCAAGTGGCTTAGCCTCCTTCCTTTCCTGCTCCATATTTCCCAGAAAGTTCTTCTGGGGTGGCCCAGGAATGGAGCTTGAGCCTCAGGAATTCATTAGGCCTCTGAGGGGTAATAAGTCACAGCCCCTGCTTTAGAAATTAGCACAGGCCGTGATTCAGTGCCATCACCGTGCACCTTAGACCCTCCAATCAGTTAAATCCAGCAGGGCAAGAAGAAGAAGGAGGAGGAGGAGGCGGTGGCTGAAAAATGACTTGTTACAATTATTTACGTGGTGGAGTCAGGATAGCAGGGCTGTGTCTCCGGGTTTCGTGATAAATGATGTGGGTTGCTGCTGCTAAGGTGTCACTGGTCTGGTCCGGTCCATGCAGCTCTCTGGATGTGTGTTGACTGGGCCCAGCCCTCGAAATGGAGCAGGCCTTTTGTCACAGGCTGTGGCGAGGCACTTATTCCAGCCAATTGGCAGCCCCAGTACCTGCTGAGAGAAGGATGGTTAACTTGAGGGCTGGCTCTCCTTTCCTCACTTTTCTCTACACATTCCTTCCCCCACCCCCACCAGCACAATTTTCTTGTTGACTTTTTTTGGGCTCCTCCTTCATGCCTGTCAGGTTTTCCCAAGTGAAGTGCCTTTGGTCATAGGACTTGGATTTGCAAGGCTTCCTTTCAAGCCTGAAATATTACAATGTTCAGATTTGGATTTCAAGTTGCAGGCCAGATCCCAAAAATGCCAATGTACTCTTTAGCTGTTAAGGGATAAAAATATTAACCAGGACACAGGAGAAGCCCCTGCTCTCCTGAAATAATGCCCAAGGAGTATTTTGCTTTGCCTGAGGTCAGATGGGGCCTTTTTTCTTCTGAAACACAGCACCTCAGACAGTGCAGCGCTCCTTCAGTACTGGCAGTGGAGTGTCAAGTTGTGCTCAAGGTTCTGGAGTGGGGCTTGAACTCAGCAATGTCTGGTTCAGAGGTGACCCATTGAGCCACAAGGACATATGGCATGAGGTAAGAATAATTGGTGGGGTGATAAGACATTAGTGAACCTGTTGTGTTTCTAGCACTGCTCAGTTGAGTTGGAAGAACAAATTCAGTTTGAAATTATGAAGTTATGGGACAGGGTAAACCAAAGCAGACCTGTTGCCAGTAGGTGAGGAGTCGAGAACAGAGGGCAGGCAGAATTTCAAATCGACCCATTTGGTTGGCACGCCAACCACCATCTTAAATATTTATTCTCCTTCACGCCTGATGCATAGTAGCAGTGTGTACCATCCACAAGATGCACTTCAGTTATTTGTCAAGTCTCCTCCGACAGCACCTTCCAAACCCATAACCACTACCACCTAGAAGGACAAGGGCAGCAGACACATGGGAACACCATCACCTGCAGGTTCCCCTCAAAGCCACACACCATCCTGACCTGGAAATTTTTCACCATTCATTCACTATCGCTGGGTCAAAATCCTTGAAATTTCTTCCTAACAGCACTGTGGGTATACCTACACCACATGGACTGCAGCGGATCAAGATGGCAGCTCACCACCACCTTCTCAAGGGCAGCTAGGGATGGGCAACAAATTCTGGCCTATCCAGAGATGCTCACAAGAATGGGGGTTGGGGGGGAACACAAGGTTGTGGAATTCACTTCAGGGTTCGTGTTTGAGGCAGAAACATTTTTATCTAAATTGGGTAAGGAATTTGAAGGGATATAGAAACAGTGTGGGTAAATGTGAGGGCTATTTGTCCATATAGGGGTAAATGCCAACATGGGCTGGTTGGGCCAAAAGGCCTGTTTCTGTTGTAAATTCTACATGGATCAAGTGTGACCGTGTGGCTAATGGGCAGGGGTCAACTTTGACCACATATGTCTGGTGTTGGCCCTCATTTATGGCACTTCCAACTGATGACTAGGATCTATTAATCTACTTTCTTTGTAACTGGTGTCCTTCCCTTGTTTTTCAGGTACTATAAGCGCTCTGTGGTGCTAATGTGCTTCATCATCCCCACGGTTGTCCCCTGGTATTTCTGGGATGAGTCGTTCTGGAACGCATACTTCATTGCTGCCATCTTGCGGTACACATTGGTGTTGAATGCCACCTGGTTGGTGAACAGTGCAGCCCACATGTTCGGGAACCGGCCCTATGACCGATGGATCAACCCCCGTGAGAATCGATTTGTTGCTTTTGGAGCAATAGGTGAGAGTCCTGGTTGATTTTTCCTTTCAAATCGTGGCATCATGTTGACTTTTTCAATGCAATTTATGATGTTCAGTTGCTAGCGCTCTCACCTCCTGAGTTAGATGGTTGTATGGCTTCAAGCCCAACTTGAGCACACTGTCTAGGCTAACACTCCGAAGCAGTACTGAGGGCGTGCCGTTCTGTCTGAGATGCCAACTTTTGGATGAGACATTTAAACCGAGGGCTCTGTCATCCAACTCAGGTGGACAAGGGGAGTTACGCATGGTGTCCTTGGCAATACTTATCCCTCAAGCAATATCTCGCAAATAGATTATCTGGTTGGTATCACATTGCTGTTTGTGGGAGCTTGCTGAGGACATATTTGATGCCAAGTTTCCTGCATTACAACAGTGACTATGCTTTTTTTTTTAAAAAAAGTACTTCATTGGTTGTAATTGGGATGTCTGGTGATTGTGAAAGGTGCTACATAAATGCAAGTCTTTTCTTTGATATCCCTGGTCCTTCAAGGCCTATTTTTCTAGCTTTCATCCAAGTTTTTCCAATTCTTTGCCCCTGAGGTTCAAGTTCCTTTTTAATTGGAGCTGTTCTTTCTAGCCCACAACAGGACTTGCATTTACGTAGCACCTTTTAATGAAGTAAAACGTCACAGGACTGATATCAGACAAAATGAACCACATAGAGATATTAGGAGAGTTGCTAGGTTTTAAGGAGCACCTCAAAGGAAGGGAGGGAGTTCCAGAACTTAGGGGCCCAGGCAGCTGAATGCACAGCCGCCAACACTTGAGCAGAGAACGTAGGGGATGAGCGAGAAGCCAGAACGGAAGAGTGCAGAAACCTTGAGTCATGGAGGTGGAAGAGCTGACGGCGATAGGGAGGCCATGGAGGGATTTGAAAGCAAGAATGAGAATTTGAAAAACCGTGTTTGCAGAAATGGGAGCCAGCATTGGTCGGCGAGCAGGACATTGTGTACAAGTTAGGATGTGGGCAGCAACGTTTCGAATGAACTTGGGTTATCAGAAGGTGCAAGGCAGGAAGCTGGCCAAGAAAGTGTTATAACAGTGAACCACTTCCACATTGATTCTGGCAGGCTGACAGTATTCAGATGATTTGACAGCGATGGGTGACTAGGAAAGCAGCAAATTCTGCTGCTGCCCTTCTCTCACAGTGCAGCCAAGGTTAAAAGTTTGGCGTTTAATACAAAAGAAACAAAATGCTGCGGATGCTGAAAATCCTGATTTATAAGAATTGGAAATGCTCAGCCAGTCTGGCAGCGTTTTGTGGAGAAGGAAACCGGGTCAGTGTTTCAGAACTCTTGACGAAAGGTGGTCGACCTGAAACGTTAAACCTGTTTCTTTCTCCACAGGAGCAGCCGAGGGCTTCCGGAATTTTCTGGGTTTTTTTAACTTGAGATTTTGGGTATTGATGAAAGGTGTCTTGCATGTGACTGTTCCAACGTCTGGCCTCAGCTGGACCTGGTGGGGTTGGGGAGGGAAAAAAAATGTGGAACTGCCATTTTATTCTTCAGCCTCCTTCCCCAGTTTGTGTTCTCCCTCTAATGCTGGCTTCTCCATCCATCTAAATGCCCTCGGGAAAGATCAAGTAAATACTCTTAGTCCCCAAGGTAACCCAGCAAACCTCTAGAATGTTCATCTCTTATTACATCTTAACTCTTTGACTTTGGCCTCTACTTGAATGAACCAATATTTCTCTGCCCTCCCTCCAAACCAGGAGCTGTTGCGCCCACGGCCAGGGACAAAATACAAGCCCTCTTTTTTTATTTTCCTGAGAAAATCACTTGCAATTAAAGGTTGGATTGATTGGATTTTCCTTTTTAATTGGGTAACCCGGTCTGTGGGATGTAGGTGCCCCTCCCCCTCAAGATGACAACATAGGAACAAGGGGAAATAAAAGCAGGAGTAGGCCATTCAGCCCCTCAAACCTGCTCTGCCATTCAACTATATCATGGCTGATCTTGTACTTCAATGCCATTTTCCAGCGCTATCCCCATACCCCTTGATGCCTTTAATATTGAGAAATGTGTCAATCTCTATCATGATCATACTCAATGATTTGAGCTTCCACAGCCCTCTGAGGTAGAGAATTCCAAATATTCACTACCCTTTGAGCCCTTTTTTATTCTGAGATCGTGTCCCCCAGGTGTAAGCCCCCTACAAAGCCAGGGGAACCATCCTTCTTGCAAATGCCCTGTTGAGCCCTGTGAGAATTTTGTATACTTCAATGAGATTGTCTCTCATTCTTCTAAACTCTAGCGAATACAGGCCCAGTCTCTTAAATTGTTCCTCGCAGGACAACAAGACCACAAGATGTAGGAGCAGAAGTAGGCCATTCGGCCAGCTCCCGTCATTCAATGAGATCATGGCTGACCTGATAATCCTCGATGCCACTTTTCCTGCCAACTTGCACGTATATCGCACCCTTTAAATACTACGCCCCAGGGTGCTTCACAGGAGTGTAATTTGATACCAAGCCACATTGAGATATTGGGGCAGGTGATCCAAAGCTTGGCAAGGATGTTGGTTTTAACAATTCTAAGGCAGAGAGGTGGCAATTGTTGGAGGGAACTCCAGAGCCTGGGCCTGAGGCCGCTGATGGCCATTGCTGCAGCAATTGAAGTTGGAGTGCACAAGAGGCCAGAATTGGAAGGTTGTAGGACTGGATTCACTTATCAAGTAAATGTTTTTAAGTATCCAACGATGTAAACAGTAAGTAATGGCCTCATTGGTAGGGAACATAATCCCTCGCAGTTAATAGTCTAGTCCAAATATTTGAATTAGGAAATTATTAACCACGGGCCCATTGACCATGAGTTTGAAGTGACTGCACCTCAAGGTTAGGCCAGCCCTAAGCCATTTTCAGTTGTTTACTCTTCAATTAACTGAATCTTTTTTTTAAATGGGCCAGGCTTTTGAGTTCATTAATCAAGACACAACTGACAGGATTTTATAAGGGGTGGAAGAACTGTTGGGGAGGTGTTGCCTAGATCTATAGATCTAATGAGAGTACAAACACTAGTGCCTTGGTGTTGCCCTGGGCAATACAGACCTTCAGTGGCCAGCCCCTAGTCTATATTGAGGTTGCTGATCGTGTCTGAGATGCTGGGACCAATATTATTGACAAGGTTACTGGCAAAATACTTCCTCCTTAAGTGTTAGTTCTCCACCAATGTTTGCTTCAGGCTGAAATAATTTGATTGCCCTGTTGTTGATTGCTGAAGAGAGGAGAGATGTGTTAGCTCATTACTCTCACATCCCTTTGTTACTTAAGTCAGAGTTTGAGTGGGCGTGTTATAAAGCAGTTTTCATTGGCCATACAGTGCAGTTAGTTTAAGGATTAGTTGCTTATTATATTTTCAAATAATACTTTTTATGGACCTTGCTTTTAACATTTCTAGTTTTAGTTTTTTAAAACCGTGCAGTACCAAGAGAGTGCTACACTGTTTGAGGTGACAGCTCTCCAATGATACGCTAAACTGAAGTCTACCCTCTTGGTAGACCTAAAAGATCCATAGGTGTTTTTAAGCAAAGCCCGAGAGTTCTCCCCAATGTCCTGGTCAATATTTCACTCCTCTGCCAATATCCCTGAAATATATTATCTGGTTGTTATCACGTTGCAGCTTGTGGGGCCTTGTATAAACTAGCAGCCATGATTCCTACATTACAACAGTGATCATCATTCAAAAAATGTAGCTTTTTGACCATTACGCACTTTAGGACATCCTAAGGTCCTATAGAAATGCAAGCCCTTTATAAGATCTTGTCTGTTATGTTTGGTGAATGAGCTTGGGGCCTGGCCCGAGAGCAGATTCAGCCAATGACTGAGCAAGCGAATTAAATGGCACAGACTTGACCTAACCTTGGGGTCATGAAAGGTGCTATGCAAATGTAAGGCTCTTCTCTTACTACAAATTACATTTATACCGGACCATTACACATGTTAAAACAAGGCATTTTTTAGGAGTGTTATCAAACAATTTGACACTGAGCCCCACACATTAGGACGGGGTGACCAAAAGCAGATCTTGAGAAGCATCTTGTAGGAGCAAAGAGAGAGAGAATTTTAGAGGAGTGACTTCCAGAGCTTGGGGCCTAGGCAGCTGGAGGTACAGCTAACAATAGTGGGACTGTGAAAAGTCAGGAGTGCACAGTGGGCCAGAATTGGAGGAGTGCCAAGTGTTTGGAGGGTTGTAGAGCTGGAGGTGATTAGAGATTTGAGGCAAGACCATGTAAGGATTTGTAATTGAGGATGAGAATTTTAAAATTTGTGGTGTTAATGGTCAGAGCCAGTGTAGACCAGCAAGCTTGGGATGATGGGTGAATGGGATTTGGTGAAAATTAGCAGTGTATTAAGATGATTTCAGGTCTATGAAGGGTGCAAGATGGGGGGGTGGGGTTGACCAGGGGAGGGAATTGGGAGATGTTTTATGGTGTGTTAAAATTTTAGTGTAAATCATGTCATCTGTAAGTATCTTGACCAGTTTCCCATCTTGCCTTGCTGCAGGAGAAGGGTTCCACAACTATCACCACACATTCCCGTATGACTATTCGACCAGTGAGTACGGCTGGCGAGGGAACATCACCACCTGCTTCATCGACATGGTGTGTTGGCTCGGACTGGCCAGTAACTGTAAGAGGGTGTCCAAGGAAGTCATCCTGGCCCGCAGGAGGCGAACGGGTGACGGCAGCATCAGGAGTGGCTGAGCCCGCCCGAGTGAGCAGACTGTCGAGTCACTGACGCACCCCTAATGCCAAAGACGCCACTGACTGGTCACGAAGGCAGTCTTGTCAACCGCTAAACTATAATTTTTTTTTAAGGTGGAATCTTTTTTCGGATTAATAAGTCTCATCTGACCGTGTCCCAGATAAACCGATGAAAGAGTTGAAAATAGTTGGAACAGCTTTTAATTAATAACAATTGTGCTTCATTGTTGATGGTAGACACGGTTCATTCAGAATTTTGGAATTAACATCTTGCTGAATGGTAATCTTTGGGGGCCACTTTGTGTAAACCTTCCCTTTTTTTTTTACCAGAGCTGTTTTAGTACCAGTGTTAAGTGGTCTGAGTCCATGGAGTAATCCTCCCCACCCCAAAGATTGCTTAACACCGGTAAAGATTCCACCTTAAAACAATTCCATCGTAACTCTCGCCTCAGCTACGTGCTAGAGACACACAAAAAAAAAACAGTCTAGGCAGAGGGAAGTGCTTTTGCAAATATTTGGCGCTTCATGCCGGACCTGTCATGCAGAAATGATTAGATCGAGACGGTGGGGAGCCACTCAAATTCTGGCTGTTCCCGTGCAATCTTTTTCTTTTTGAAGGGAAGGGTTAATTGAGGGCTCGCCATGAACCCTGCTCATCTCGCATTTCAGTTGCAAGGTCGGGTTTGACAGCCACACAGTATAATGTATGCCCATTGCCTTCCTTAAACTAATAAGCTGATGGATTTTTAAGTTTTGTCACAATAAACCGTGTGCCCTGGAATGGGAATCTGGTGCCTTTTTCCTCGGTGCGCGAGTGGTATATTGACAACAACCAGGGTAGCCAATGTGCTCAACTCCTCCTGGGATACCACAGCCTCAATCCATCCTAAGTGCTGACCAGTAACCTTCTATATTTCTTTCCACCTACAAAAAAAAAGCAGATGCCTAGTTGACTAATTTTGTGCAGAATGATTTATATAATAGTTTCCTGCCCCACCCTCTGCCTTCTCCACCCCTCTTAAGCTCATTAATGCCAGTAACAACTCTTAATGTAACTGAAAATCAGAGACTAGCCTCCTTGTTAAAAGGGGGTGAGGGGGGAATTGACTGTTGGCACACATTGTGCCCCTTTTAAATCTTTAATATTGACTGAGATTACATGAAAGTTTGCACCAAATGTTCGTGAGCACGTGAACATATCGGCACCAAACAAGATCCTTGTTTCCAATATTCCAATGGATCTGTCTAACGTTTCCACAGGGTTGCCTATAGAATTGGCATTTTAGATGGTCAGGACTGTACCCTATGAAGTTTGCATTTGAGAGACTCTTCTTGAGATTTTTCAATCTTCTAATTCGTGTTTGGTGTAAGGTGGGATGCTGTTGTTGTATTGTGTGTCTAAATGTTCCTGTTGTGCTTCAGTAATCATGCTGCAAGTTAATAGTAATATAATTAAAACACTAAGAGAGAACTGTATAAAACTGTTGCCATTGAGACTGTCCCGAGTATCAAGAACTGCTTCGGCTTGTTCAAAAGCCAATTTGTTGACACTCTTATCCTGCTCCAGCAACAAAACTAAATGGGGTCACATTGACTCCTCATCAGCTTTTCCTGACTACAGTGCAGAGCTCCAACATACTAGGCCAACTTTCTGCCTGTAAAAACCTAGCAGCTGGTGGCGGGGGTGGGTTCATTCAACACTTGAGCTGCTCTCCAGTGACCCGACCAATGAAGATCTAACCGCGAAGGGGCAATGTTTGCTCATTTCGCACCCCCCCCCCCCCCCCAAAAAAAGCCATGGATTTGAATGTGTGTCAACTCAGCTGCTCAGTTGGTTAAAGTAAATCAAACTCCTCAAACAGGCCAGTCAGTCAGGGCCTAACTGAGCCAGCTGATGTCAGCAGTTAATCTGGTATGTCTTTTTCTTCAGAACTTTCTATATTTTGGGAGGCATTTTGCCCCCTTAGCTTCCCCCCACCCCCTCCAACCCAACCCCCTTGCCACGTAACCTCTGCAACAAACCTTGGTTCAAGTTCAAACTGCTTCAGCCTCAACTGACCGTAGCATGTGGGTCAGGGGTCAATGTTGTGGGCCCACCTGACTTGTGAAACCCGCCAGCTGTATTTAGTAACAACCAGAACACTTTTGTCACCTGCATGCCTTAATTGACATCGGACTCTGAATTTAATTAGGGGAGGGGTAGCGATTAAAGGGTCCCAGATGATTACTCACCAGTTGCCAACATTGCTGAGATGTGCCACCCTTGTCCTGTCACCAGTTCTACTTCATTTAAAGAAATACTTCCCCTTTTCTCACCCCCTCATTCTCTCTCCTCCCCACCTCAAAGTGACTCACGTTGGAGTAAGGTCAGCAGATGCCCCTCTGCTGCCTGTGGCCATTGTCCAAGCCATGGTGGCTGAGTCGGGCAGGCTATTCAACCATGAGGTGGAATTCCAGCCAGGCCTGACCCCTACTCTTGCTTGATGGACTCACTTAACCCAGAGCTTGATTGCCTGCACACCACTCCCCGTCCAGCTGAGATCACCTTGACTCCAAATAGAATTATCTCCCCTTTTATAGAAGTCTGTATCTGTAATCTTAGAAACATGCTGTTCACCAACATTGCAGTCTGAAACTTGCTATGACAGTGTACAGATCCTTGTTGCACCTGTACTATTGTCCCTTATCGCCTATTTCAAAAGGCATTGGCCCATTTCAAATAAAGATTTGACTTTTTTCTCTCTCATTTTTTCTTCCCCCTCCACCCCCCCGACCCTGGCTTCTTACTGCTCCAAATGTCCAGGTCTGTAGGTATGACTGAGGGCTGAGAACAGGAGTGTGTAGCTAGTTCTGATAAGCTATGGTCTGCCAGAGCATTGTGCAAGGGACTGGGAGTGAAGGCACATGCAGTGAACAGTGCTCAATCTCTAGTGCACCATAGGATGGGGTCTGAATATAACTGTCCTCTTAAATGTTTTGGCAAAGCACAAACTTGGATTGTTTCTCTTTGAATCTGATCCCCTCAAGCTGCTCTTGGCAGGCCCTCTTGTTGGCTTTGTAACTGCATCGTGAGCCTTTTTGCTCTCATATAAAACCTCAGCAGGCTTGTAAATCAAAAAAGGAGGCAGCATACCTGATGGACTTGCTGCAGTAAATTCAGAATGATGCAGATGCCATATTTTGCAGTGCACTTCCTGAAGCAGCAAGTGCTGTGCCTTAGAGCAGTGTCACGTAGGAAAGCAGCAGGAGTAATTACACCAAATCTTATCACCAGTCCATCTACTTCACTTCCAGATGCTGGTGACTCCTTCCAGGTGTGCTTTTCGATTTTAATACAGGGCATAACCCTTGTTTAAAATGCCATAGGAAGGAGTGAGTGTTCTCACTTGAGTCGTCTTAACCATGCTATTGATATCTCCAAATACTTAGTTATGTGACCTGGACAGCAGGTGTTCCTGGAGTTTCAAACACTTTATTTTATGCCAAGGATCAGCTCCAACAAGAAGCTTAGGATATTTTAAGGAATGTACACTCACCAGCAATTTAATGATACTTTAAACAAAAGGAAGTGTTCCAAATCATGTCGACTAACCCAAAGGAAATAGCCACCATTTTGAGAAGTGTTTCCATATCTAGGATGCAGCTGCTGGAGCACACCTTGCCTAATGGTGGCAATGGGGATGTGCCAGGGCAAGAACTGCATCACCAGCCCTCCTGGGTGAGGCAGTAGAGTGAATCACATTGTAAGCTTTGTGGGTTTAGTGGAGAACTGTGAAGGGGCTTTGGAAAGTCTGGCAGTTTCCCTGAAGGAAGTAATTGGTGCCAGTAGCACTCAGACCAATTCCCAAGAGGCGAAAGAATGGCCAGTCCCTGTCCTTTGGACCAGTCAGTAACATATGAGGAGAGGTTGGGGGGGTGGTGGTACTAGTCCTAGTGGTGGCATTCATATCAGCTAGTGCCCATGACTGAATATTCAGATGCTCACATCACAGGGGCAGCAATGTGTGTTCAATTCCCTCTCCTAGAACCTCCAGTTTAGTTTTTCAAAATGACATCTCCTCCTGTTATTTTAATAACTTCACTCCTGTTTCCTGCTGAGGATCTGGAGAACTTTGGAGCAGGTCAATTAGCTGGAATTTTCCTTTGATTTTTTTGCATGGGATTTCCACCTGGGAAACAGGCCGTTTTGTCTATATCAGTGGTTTATGTGCCATGTGAGCCTCCTCTCACTCTATATGTTTCACCCTATCAACATATCCTTCTATTCCTTTCTCCCCCTCATACCTTAAATGCATAAAGTTAGCCTTCTCTTTGTTCTTTCTCTCAGACTGGGTTCAATCCATTTACAATGGTACAGTAATGCCCAGACTGTGACTTTTGCTGGCCACTGGCCCATCCTGTTATAGGGATGAAATTTTGGAGTACTTTAGAAATAATGTGTTTGGTAGCTCCTGACCTACACATCAATGTTGCACCTCATCTAGAGAAATGGAAGAAGCTGAGATGTATTTTACTTATAGGCAAACATTTTTTTTTATGATTCTTTATTCTTTCAGAGATGTGGGTGTCACAGGCTCGGCCAGCATTTATTGTCCATCCCTAATTACCCTTGAGTGTTGGTGAGCTGCCTTTGTGAACTGCTGCAATCCCATGTGGCGTAGGTACACCCACAGTGCTGTTAAGGAGGGGGTTCCAGGATTTTGACCCAGTGACAGTGAAGGAATGATAGTTCCAAGTCAGGATGGTGTGACTTGGGGCGACCTTGTAGGTGGTGGTATTCCCATATGTGCACTACTCTTGTCCTTCTAGATAGTAGTAGTCGTGGGTTTGGAAGGTGCTGTCGAAGGGGCCTTGGTGAGTTGCTGCAGTGCGTCTTGTAGATGGTACATGCTGCTGGTGGAAGGAGTGAATGTTTGTTGGCACGCCGGCAATCGAGCAGACTGCTTTATCCTGGATGTTGTCAAATCTCTCCAGTGTCGATAGAGCTGCACTCATCCAGGCAAGTGGAGAGTATTCCATCACATTCCTGACTTCTGCCTTGTCTATGGTGGACAGGCTTTGGGGAGTCAGGAGGAATGCACAACTTGACTGGCTGGGATACTGATGGAGCTTTGGATATTTTGAGCATATTTCCCCTCTCATTCCAATCCAATGGTTTACCTCAGAATTTCAACATGACATACTGGGACTATAACCATTCCGAGACTGGGGAATAGGGGAGATAGATTTGTATCAATCCAAAGATTCTGATTAATTGAACCCAACCTGTCGTCCGCCCTCATCCACACCTTCCCTAAGATTTCTTGGAATTGGACAAGGTCTACAGAATCACTCACTCACTCACTCAGTGCAGTAGTCAGGAAGTCTTGAGGTAAACAGCTGCAAATGTGTCCTATAATGTGTGCTCCAGTTAGCTGCGCGCTTTGGGCACAATATTAGAGATTTAGAATATACATCCTAGGGAAAGCTGAACTAGGAATAATGCAAGGAAAAAGGGATCAGAGGATTTCGAGAATAAAGAATGCATAAAAGCAACATCGGCTTAGTGCAACGCATTTTGGAACCAGTTTAGAAGGAAACCCTTGGAATAATTGAATCACTAGGATATTGTACCAATAGAGATTGTTCATCAGTGTGAATGGCCCTCACTGCATTGTGTGCAGCATTGTTCCTGTGTCATACCCAGGCAGTTACTCAACTCTGCACTTGACTGTAAACCACAGTTGCGTAATATTTTATCTTTTTTTTTCAAAGTTTGTGAAATGTTACTAAATTTCATGACTGCCTTCAACTAGCCCTATGGCCTGGTCTGCAGTTGCTCAGCCTGGGCTGTTAATGCAGTTCATGAGCATGTGGTTGGCATAGTGGTGCTAAAATTGAACTTGGGCTGGGGCGCCGAACAGGCAGAATCACGCTGCTCACCTGTTAGGGGAATGTGAGGGAGAGGGGAATAGTGGGATGTGCTGATAGGTGAGAATAGTTAGGGTGGGAGGAGGCCTGTGTGGGGCTTAGACACCAGCGTAGCTCAGTTCTGTGCTGTGATGTTAAAGCAACACACCGGCCGTTTGGTTCTAGTGAAATCGATGGAGCTGATTTTCAGACAGAGGGCATTACGTGCAACCAATGCAATACCACCTGTTGTACGTTGCTCCACCAGTGTATAGTTCCACCCATATACACTTGAGGATGCCTGTTGTGCCATCATCACCCAGCCTTGCGGAGGGCTTGGCAGATACTGCTCACTGCAGTAACGAAGAAATTTCAGCACACAAAAGAGTTCAAATGAAAAGTTGATTCAAATAATACAAATAAAAATATCAAGCCCAACTCTTAATACAGACTCCAACTAACTGAGACCTTTCATATATGCAATCTTGACTCTAGGTAGGAAGGCCCATTGAACTGGTATTTATTATTGTGTTTTACAGGCAGCGTTACCCATGGGTAGAAATTGCATCCAATGCTTTGGTGTGTTGGGAACGCTATTGAAATTAGTCCCAAGAATCATGCTGTTTGCCCTCTTTTAACTGATTTTGCCAATTTGTGTGTGATATGAACAGAAAAAATAAAATTATACAGAGGGGATAAAGTCTCAGTGGAGTCTTTATTTACTGCACACTCGAACCCAAAACACATCCTATCTGTTAGATAATTTGTGGAACATTCTCTCATTTTAAATGCTGCAGTTGGGGGAATTTAGTCCACATTTTAACCAAGAAAGTCCACATTAGTCCTTTTAAACTGATCCTCGATTTCAGTGCATCTCCTGCACAGAGTAAGTTTTCTCAAAGGTACAATAATCGAGCGTGCACAGGTATCAGCTATGGTTCGGTGGAGAGCACTTTCTCCTAATGAGTCAGGCGGTCATGGGCTCAGGCTCCACTCTAGAGACCTTGAGCACAAAATCTGAGCTGCCTCCACAGTGCAGCACTTCACTGGTGGAGGTGCTGTCTTTTGAATGGGGGATTAAATCAAGGCTCCATCTGCCCCCTCGGGTGCATGTAAAGATTCCACGAGCCCAGGAAGAGCAGGAGAGTTTCTCAATGTCCTGGCCGACATCACTGAAGCTGATTATCTGCTCGGTACTTTGCTGTCTGGGAGGAACCTAGCCTTTTGGCTGCTGTGTCCTACATTACAACAGTGACTACGTTTCAAAAGGGCTTCGGGGTGTCATGCATTTGTGAAAAACTCATCAATTTTCTTTTCATGTTTCAAAGACTGCTGAATCGTCATCTCGTTGTACCTTTTTGATGTTTCCATTCTCAATCCAGTCAGCCTTGTGTTTTCCCTGAATGCAATTGCCAGTTTGAGGGGCAGGCCTCAATCATGCCTACAATTAGCTGGACTGGAGCTGCCCAGATTCATGCAGAGCTGACGGACAATGAGGAATTTCTCTCTCTCACACACACACACACACATAGGTTAAGGATTTTTATTTTAAGATCTGCATTGCAGTCTTGTGCACGTTTTAGAGTGATGGGACACAGCAGATGGGGTCCCCTAACGTGCAAAGTGTCAAAAGCATTGGATGTGGGAACAAAAGGAGGCCATTCAGCCCCTTGAACCTGTTCCGTCATTCAATCAGATCATGGCTGACCTGAACCTCAACTCCAGTTACCTGCCTTTGCTCCATACCCATTAACACCACGACACAGTAAAAGTCTCTTCATCTCAGTCCTGAAAGCCCCAGCAGCCACAGCTTTTTGAGAGAGAGTTCCAAGTTTCTGCCACCCTTTATAAGTACTGTGCAGCACAGTAGTATATCGTCGGCAGGGCATGACCCCTGGGCATCCTAATTGAGTCTGGGCCCCTTGAAGTCTTGTGGCATCAGATCAAACATGAGCAAGGGAATCTCCTGCTGGTTACCACCTATTACCCTCCCTCAGCTGATGAATCAGTACTCCTCCATGTTGAACACCACTGAAGCTACAAGAGCAGGTCAGAGGCTGGAAATTCTGTAGTGAGTAACTACCTTCTGAATCATCAAAGCCTGTCCACTATCTATAAAGCACAAGTCAGGAGTGTGATGGAATACTCTGCACTTGTCTGGATGAGCGCAGCTCCAACAGAACTCAAGAAGCTCGACACCATTCAGGATAAAGCAGCCTGCTTCATCGGCACTCTATCCACCACCTTAAACATTCACTCCCTCCAGCACCAACGCACAGTGGCAGCATTTACAAGATGCCCTGCAGCAACTCATCAGGGCTTCTTCAACAGCACCTTCCAAACCCACGACCTCTACCACCTAGAAGGACAAGAGCAGCAGATAGGAGGAACACCACCACCTGGAAGTTCCCCTCCATGTCACTCACCATCCTGACTTGGAAATATTTTGCAGTTCCTTCACTGTTGCTGGGTCAAAATCCAGGAACCCCCTTCCTAACAGCACTGTGAGTGTACCTACACCACATCGACTGCAGCGGTTCAAGGATTTCTCAAGGGTAATTAGGGATGGGCAATAAACGCTGGCCCAGCCAGGGATGTTCATGCGCCATGAATAAATAAAAAGTCTTAAAGGGATTAGCTCTAATTTGAAATTTATGCTTGTTTGTTCTGAATCCCCCAATCAGTGGAAATTCTTTGGCTGTTTCTATCCTATCGAATTCCTTTATAATTTTAAACCCTTCCATTAGGTAACCCCTCAAACCTCGAAACCCGTGGGAATACAAACCCAAATGCATTTCAAGCTGTGATTCTTAAGCAAAGTCAGCCATCTCAGGATTTGAATTAGTTCCTGTCAACAACATTCAGGAAACAAATCGATCTCTTTGCAGTCCATTAAGTTATTTTTCAAATAGCTTCACACCCACATGGCCTAATAGAAGTGATATGAGAAATATTGAGAATGAAGAGAACATTTTCATTTTCCTTTTGAAATAAGTCAAAAGCTCTATGCTATGACTAAAGCAGAGCATCTGAGTCCAAGTGAGCAATTCCAGGTGGGCGTTACGTAGAATTATAGAGTGTTTATAATACAGAAACAGACCATCCAGCCCAACTGGTCAATGCTGGTGTTTATGTTCAACATTAGCTTCTGCCTTCCCCCCTACTTTCCTCTAACCCTATCAGTATATCCTCCTCATGTGTTTATCTGGCGTCCTCTAATTGCATCTAGACTGTTCATCTCAACTACTCCTTGTGATAATTAGTTCCACATTCTAACAATTCTTTGATTAAATAAAGTTATCTCCTGAATTCGCTATCTGATTTATTAGATTTAAGGCTCCTAGTTCTGGTCTCATGCACAATTTGAAACATCATCTCTATGTCTACCCTATCAAATCCTTAAAATCAGGGTCTCTCAGCCTCCTCCTTTCCGGAGATTTGATATAACCTCTCACTTCTGGTATCTTTGTAAATTTTGGCCTGCTGCATTGTTCCAGTGAAGCCCAAAGCAAACTGGAGGAACAGCACCTTATCTTCCAATTAAACACATTACAGCCTTCCGGACTTAACACCAAATTCAACAACTTCAGACCATGAACTCTCTCTTCCATTTTTATCTTTTAAAAAAAAAATTCCCAAACCTTCACCACCCCCCCACCGCCAACCTATGGGGCCATCTGTAACTTGTTCTTATGTTCTGCTTTCATAGAGTGCTGACCCTTGTTCTGCTTTTAACATATTCTGCTATCTTATGTTTATGCCACTATTAGCACTTTATTTAGTCTTTAACACTACCATCAACACTCTCTTTGTCTTGTGTCCATGATATCTTTGTCAAATCTCTCCTGAGCTCCCACCTATCCATGACCTTCTATTTTGCTCCACCTGCTCCTCAACAGTATAGTAACCATCACATTTCTATCTCTCTTCAGCTCAGAAGAGGAATATGGACTTGAAACATTAACTGTGTTTCTCTCCCCACAGAAGCTGCCAGACCTGCTGAGTTTTTCCAGCACTTTGTTTTTATTACCCTGAAAATGTCTACTTTTCAAGTATTTATTGAGTTCCCTTTTGAAAGTTACTATTGAACCTGCTTCCACCACCATAAAGTCATAGAGATCTACAGCCTTTTGAACCATCGAGTCTGCGCCAGTCAAATGAGTACCTGACTATCCTAATCCCATTTTCCAGCACTAGGCCCATAGCCCTGTATGCCATGGCATCACAAATGCACATCCAAATTTTTCTTAAATGTTATGAGGGCTTCAGGCAGTGAGTTCCAGATTCCCATCACCCTCTGGGTGAAAAAATTCTTCCTCACATCCCCTCTAAACCTCCTGCCCCTTACCTTAAATCTATGCCCCCTGGTTATTGATCCATCCACCAAGGGGTAATGTTCCTTCCTTTCCGCCCTATCTATGTCCCTCATAACTTTATACATCTCAATCGTGACCCCCCTCAATTTCCTCTGCTCCAGGGAAAATAACCCCAGTCTATCCAATTACTCCTCATAACTAAAACTCTCCAGCCCAGGCAACATCCTGGTAAATCTCCTCTGCACTCTCTCTAGTGCAATCACATCCTTCCTATAACGCGGATTCAGAACTGCATGCAAGACTCTAGCTGTGGCCTAACCAGCATTTTATGCAGTTCCAGCATAACCTCCCTGCTCTTATATTCTATGCCTCGGCTAATAAAGGCAAGTATCCCATATGCCTTCTTAACCACCTGTCCTGCTACCTTAAGGAACCGGTGGATGTGCACACCAAGGTCCCTCTGATCCTCAGTACTTCCCAGGGTCCTACCATTCATCGTGTATTCCCGTGCCTTGTTTGTCCTGCCCGAGTGCATCACCTCACACTTATCCAGATTAAATTCCATTTGCCACTGATCAGCCCACCTGACCAACCCATCTATATCCTCCTGTAATCTAAGGCTATCCTCCTCACTATTTGTGTCATCCACGAACTTACTGATCAACCCTCCTACATTAAAGTCTAAATCATTTGTATATACCACAAACAGCAAGGGACCCAACACCGATCCCTGTGGAATCCCACTGGACACAGGCATCCAGTCACAAAAACACGCCTTGACATCATCCTCTGCTTCCTGACACTCAGCCAATTCTGCATCCAATTTACCAAATTGCCTTAGATCCCATGGGCTCTTACCTTCGTTATCAGTCACCCATGTGGGACCTTATCAAAAGCCTTGCTGAAGTCCAAGCAGACTACATCAAATGCATTGCCCTCATCTACACACCTGGTCACCTCTTTGAAAAATTCAATCAAACTGGTCAGACATGATCTCCCTTTAACAAAACCATGCTGATTGTCCTTGATTAATCCCTGTCTCTCCAAGTGTAGATTAATTCTATCCCTCAGAATTGCTTCCAATAGTTTCCCCAACACTGAGGTTAGACTGACTGGCCTGTAGTCCCCTGGTTTATCCCTTCCTCCCTTCTTGAATAATGGTACCACATTGACTGTCCTCCAGTCCTCTGGCACCTCTCCTGTGGCCAGAGAGGTATTGAAAATTATTGCCAGTGCCCTTGCTATCTCCTCCCTTGCCTCACGCAACACCCTGGGATACATTTCATCCGGGCCTGGAGATTTATATACTTTTAAGCCTGCCAGACCACTTAGAGCCTCCCCCCTTTCTATGCTAATTTCTTCAATTATATCACAGTCCTTCTGTCTGATTTCCATACCCACATCATCCCTCTCACTTGTGAACACTGACACAAAGTATTCATTTAGAACCCTACCTACATCTTCCGGCTCCACACACAAATTACCACTATGGTCCTTAATGGGCCCTACTCTTTCCCTTATAAAAACAAAAGAATTGCGGATGCTGGAAATCCAAAACAAAAACAGAATTACCTGGAAAAACTCAGCAGGTCCGGCAGCATCGGCGGAGAAGAAAAGAGTTGACGTTTCGAGTCCTCATGACCCTTCGACAGAACTTGATTCTTTCCCTAGTTATCCTCTTACTCTTAATGTACTTGTAAAATAACTTTGGATTTTCCTTTATTTTACCTGCCAGTTTTCTCATGCCCCCTTTTTGCTCTCCTAATTTCCTGTTTTAAGTTCCCCCCTACACATTCTATACTCCTCTCAGGCTTTTGTTGTTTTGAGCCCTCAGTATCTGCCATAAGCCTCCCTTTTTCTCTTTATCCAATCCTGTATATCCCTCAACATCCAGGGTTCCCTGGATTTATTGGTCCCACCCCTTATCTTTACTGGAATATGATGGTCCTGTACTCTCCCTATTTCCTTCTTGAATGAGTCCCACTGCTCTGATGCATATTTACCTAAAAGTATTTGGTCCTTGTCCACTCTGGCCAAATCATATCTGATCTTATTAAAATCGGCCTTCCCCCAATTTAGAACTCTGATTTCTGGCCCGTCCTTGTCCTTTTCCATAACAACCTTGAAACTAACGGAGTTATGATCACTATCTGCAAAATGCTCTCCCACTGATACCTCTACCACTTGCCCGGCTTTATTCCCTAAAATTAAATCCAGGACCGCCCCTTCTCTTGTAGGACCTTCTACGAACTGACTTAAAAAGCTCTCCTGGATGCATTTCAAGAATTCGGTTCCCTTTAAACCTATCACACTATGACTGACCCAGCTAATGATGGGGAAGTTGAAACCCCCCACTATGACTACCCTATTATTATCTCAGGTCTCTCTCTCTCTACTAGTCTGTCAAAGTGAGGAGGACACTGGTCAGGGAGTGCAGCCTGTGGCAAGAGTTTGCACATGGAGTCTTTTACTGTGGGGAGACTGTTGCACTGCAGCTTCCACACAATTCAGGCTGACCCAGAAACTCGCCGGATGTTACTGCCTGCCACAGGGGAGATGGTGGCATAATGGCAATGTCAGTAAACTCGTAATCCAGAGGCCCAGGCTAATGCTCTGGTGACAAGGGTTTGAATCCTGCCCCAGCAGCTGGTGAAATTTGAATCCAGTTAATAAAATCTGGAATATAAAGCTAGTCTCAGTGACCATGCAACTATCTTTGATTGTTGTAAGAACCTATCTGCTTCACTAATGCCCTTTAGGGAAGGAAACCAGCAATCCTTACCTGTCGAAGGGTCATGAGGACTCAAAACGTCAACTCTTTTCTTCTCCGCCGATGCTGCCAGACCTGCTGAGTTTTTCCAGGTAATTCTGTTTTTGTTTTGGATTTCCAGCATCCGCAGTTTTTTTGTTTTTAATCCTTACCTGGTCTGGCCTACACGTGACTCCAGATCCACAACCATATGGTTGACACTTAATAGTGCTCTGAAATGGCTCAGCCAGCCAGTCAGTTCAAAGGCAACTAAGGATGGACAACAAATGCTGACATTGCCAACGATACCCACATTCCATGAAAGAATAAATTTTAAATACGAATGTGTAACAGAAGGATTTAACAAGTTTGGTAATCTGTTCGACCACATTGTAATCATACCTTCCATGGTCATCAAGTCCTGGGGTAGGACTCAAACCCAGAACTAGAGGCAGAGATGCTACCGACTGTGACAGAAGATCTCCTTCCATTGAGGTCTAATAAGGAGGCAGATGACACAGAAGAGGAAGAGGATGGGATTACAACATTTCTGGCTTTGAAAAGCTGCTTTTTGAGGGGCAATCCTCCCATGCAAAGTCTCCTCATTCAGTCATTGAGATAGTCTGACAAAGGCTGGATGTCAACTGTATCCTCTCGGACTCCATGCTTTGATAAAGTAGCAGCTTGTATTATTATAGAGCTTTTAATGTAGAAAAAATAATGGACTTCAAGACGCCTGAATGAAATGGGCAATGAGACAAAGTGGGGGATCAGGTGACTAACCAAAAGCATGGTAAAAGAGTTGGGGGGGTTTGGTTTAAATGAGTGTTATACAGGAGGAGAGGGACATGGCACGGAGGATTAGGTAGAGAATGCCTGAGAATTGGATGTAGGTAGTAGGAGGCAAAACAACTAATGGGCGGGAGTTATTCAAGAAGTCAGAGTTAGAGGAAATCAGAGTATGGGATGTTCTAAATCAGTGACACAAGAATGCAAGGTCTGCACAGTTTGTGAGCAACAGATCGCCAAACAGATTGGTCCCACCGTGATCTATCCAGGACACAGGTCTATGCCAGATATCCTTCTCTGTGACTCTCTGAATTCACACCAGCCAGTTCAGCTTGTGAGAACAGTCCTGAAGGTCGGTTTTGCTGATGTGTCATTTCTGTCAGAAGCACTGTCAAACTAGATCACAATGTTCGCTGAAGTCAACCCTGTAGTCCAGTATAGTGATAGTGAGTGGTTTATAAAATTTGTAGCGGTTTATGTTTGTTAGAAACCTTAAGATTTCCCCTCACCACAGTAAACATTAGAGTTTCAGACCTCATATTCTCAAAAGCCTCCTTATCCCAAACCTGCCATTACAGCAGGAGAAATAACACTGACTCCTTCTCGGTATAAAGAAGGGTACAGTTTTCCAGGGAGGGAGAGGAGATTTGGTCTAGGTCCTGTGACTATAAGGGAGCACAGGGCTGTGGCCTGGGGCTGACTTGTGGGCAGATACTTTTTCTGTCACTGTCACATGATCCCACAGAGCCACAATATAACTGTGACTAGTGCTTCTGGAAGCTGCTTCAATTGTATGGCCAATTGGGCAAAGGGACCTGAGGGTTGGGGCTAAAAGGGAGCAGTAGACTGGGCTTTGAGGGAGAGTAGAAGAGCTGAGGCCAGAAACGAAAGGTTTTGTGGGAATGGAGCCTCAGGTTAATAGGGAGATGGTCTAGATCTGGTTCTGGGCCTGTATCTGGTTCTGGATTTGAGTCGAGTTCTAGATCTGGATATTGATTTGAGTCAAGTTCTGGATCTGGATCTGCTTTTTCATTTTAATCTAGTTCTGGATTCAGGCAGATCAAGGACACCAGAAACTCCTTTGGTTCAGCTGCAATTTTCTCCCTCTCCTGCAAGGGTGCTGACAAACAGTCCCATGAATACCAGCTAACTCACTTACTTCCTGCAAGTGGCAATCCTTCTGATGCCACTCTGGAGGCTGTATAACTTTGTGAGGTGCCACAGTTGACCTTAATCTTGTCTTTACTTAATCTGCAAATGCAATGAGTCATTGGGGAACATTCAAGAGCGAGAAGCCTGGCTGATTGGTACTCCTCTCTAGACTGAACACATTGAAGGCTCTGACTAAGATTAACTAATTCACATCTGACTGTGTATTAAATGTGGATGAGTGTATCGCCAAACAGTGTGTGTTGCATCCTCTTTAAACACATTATTGAGGGGATGATCAGGAATAAAATAAACTTTTTCAGAGAGTTTATTTTTCAGAGTTTTGATTCTGTAACTTTGACATAGGCCAAACAACGTAAAGGAATCTTCCAAATCTCTAGCAGAAATAACAGAGCAACATATTAGCCACTAAACTCTTTAATATTTAACCTTAATTGTTTTTTGTATGTACATTGAGATTTCTCTTTTCTGCATGGACATGGCTGTCACCACATTTCCAATCAGTCTGTTGGCTCTGGCTGTCTAAATGGATTGAAACTGCATTAGAGTTGGGAGCAGGTAGGGATTTGGACAATAGCCTCAGCCAATAGCCCAAATCTGAACCTAAACAGAGAATCTCTCCACATGTTGCTATGCTATGGAGTCTTTCAGGGATTGTTGCTATGGTAGCGGGTCCCAGGGGTGAAGTCATGGTGTCTCTGGGTGTTGTTGTGTTACTCAATTCCTTGTTTGTGTGGCTGTGCAGCTGAGACCATGGAGCTAAAACTCTTGTTTCTTCTGAATCCAGGGATGGTCCTGCTTGGAAAAACAAATTTCTTCTGGAATATTAATCTACTCTAATAAAAAAATGACCTCAGTTTGGCTTTGCAGGGCCTTGTCTGAAGGCTGTGCTTTAGATGTGAGCCCGGGGAGCTAGAGTGTGGTGAAGGGTATCAAAGCCAAACAAGAGGTTATCCTGATCCAACACACACAAACACTCACGCAATTCCCAACTGGAGTCACACGAGCAGTGGCAGGCTCTATTAATGATAGGTTTGTACACGATAGCCATGATCTCCAAAGCACCACCTTCATGCTTTCCCATTGAACCAACATCAGACATTGTTGGTTTCGAAATGATGAAGCAGCTAATCTCACCTGCAAAGACAAATTTCAACAAAGGGGGAAAAGCGAGGTGGTGGCACAGTGATATTGTCATTGGATTAATATTCCAGCAGCCTAGAGTAATGCTCTGGGGACCTGGGTTCAAATCCCACCATATCAGATAGTGAAACTTGAATTCCGCAGAAATCTGGAATTACAAGATAACTACAAAACCATTACTACAAAAATCCAACTGGTTCACTGATGCCCTTTAGGGAATAAATCTGCTGGTCTGGCCTCCATGTGACTCTTGATCCACAGCAATGTGGTTGACTCTTAAATGCCACCTGAACAAGGTCAATTAGGGATGGGCAATAAATACTGACCTGGCCAGTGATGCCCACATCCCACAAACAGATAGGAAGAAATATTTTTTTAAATCAGCTTATCTACAAAACACAACAGCCATTTTCTTGTCAAAAAGCAGAATACTTCTGGAAATTGGAAATAAAAACAGAAAATGCTGGAAATATTCAGCAGCATTTGTGGAGTGAGAAACAGAGTTAACATGTCAATTTCAGAGTCGATGACCCTTCATCAGAGCTGAAAAAGTCAGAGATGTAAATGTAGCCATTTTGTTGTAATTTTTCTTGAGGCGTGGACAAGACTGAAATGGTAGTGATTATGGCCCATCCCTATTTGCCATGGGGACCATAAGTGTTAACCATGTAGTGTGGGACTGGATTCGCAAATAGTTCTGGGTAAATTGGTGGAGCAATTTGATTTCTATAGTAACCCAGTTCCCTGATACTAGGCCACAAATCACCAAATTTATTTAAGTTAATTTCCTAACTTGTTCCTGGTGGGATTTGAACTTGTCATTCGGTTACTAGTCTGGTACCATAACTATACCAAATAACAAAGCTATTGTGAATGTGCTTTAAAGGGAGCAGCACCCAGTTACTGGTGAGACCCAGCAGTTCCATGTTCAATTCCCAGCCTGTGATGAATTGCATCCATTCAATAGCCTACCCAGTGACTCCCGTACCAAGAAGAGTTGCCCTGGGAGTCCTCAACATCAACTCCAGACCCCATGAACTCTCATGGCATCAGGTCAAATATGGGCAAGGAAACCTCCTGCTGGAGAGCAACTGAGCTCGGGATCAGATTCAGCAATGCCCCATACAGTCAAATAGTTAACAACTCTCCTGTTCCAGTCTCACACATCAGGAGGGCTGCTTGGTCCTGACAGAGGAGGTGGTGGTGTCTTAGTGGTAATATCACAGGACTAGTACTCCAGATACCCAGCCTAATACTCTGGGAACATGGGTTCAAACCCCACCATTGCAGCTGGAACTTAAATTCAACTTTTTAAAAAAAAAAATCAGTAATGGTAACCACAAAACTCTTGTTAATTGTTGTAAAAAACCGTCTTGTTCATTTAGGTCCTTACCTGGTCTGGCCTACATTTGACTCCAGGTCCACAGCAATGTGGTTGACTGTTAACTGGCCTCTGAAATGGCCTAGCAAGCTAGCCAGTTGGATCATACCGCTACATTTTCAAAAATGAATGTCAGGTCCACCTGGCAGTGGCCTAGACGCTGGAAACGACAACGGCACACTTAGCCCTGTCGACCCAGCAAAGTCCTTCTTACTAACATCTGGGGGCTTGTGCCAAAATTAGGGAAACTGTCTCACAGGCTAGTTAAGCCACAGCCTGACACAGTCCTCCGCACTAAATGATACCTTACAGACAATATCCCAGACACCACCATCACCATCCAGACCCATCAGAGGTGGCAGCACAGTGGTATGCAGTCAGGAGGGAGTTGCCCTGGGAATCCTCAACATCAACTCCGGACCCCAAGACGTCTCATGGCATCAGGTCAAACACAGGCAAGGAAACCTCCTGCCGTTTACCACGTACCACCCTCCCTCAGCTGATGAATCCACTTGGAAGAAGTACTGAGTGTGGCAGGGGCACAGAATGTACTCTGGGTGGGGGACTTCAATGACCAAGATTGACTAGGTAGTACCGCTACTGGCTGAGCTGTCCAAGTCCTGAGCTGCTAGGTTGGATTAGCGGCAAGTGGTAAGGGAACCAATAAGAGGGGAAAAACCTAATTGACCCCATCCTCACCAATCTACCTGTCACAGATGCATCTGTCCATGACAGTATTGGTAGGAGTGTTGGCATAGCCAGTGAAACTCGCCTCCCATGAAAGAATAACTTCAAAAAATAACATCAATTAACAGCTGATGTCCATGAAACCAGATCCCCAGCGTGACAACACATTCAAACAATGTGCAAATCCAGACATACGTTTGTTATAGATGCTATGTAAAGGGATGTTCTTGTTGTTGTCACCTGTTATGGAGTCTGTGCCTCTCTTGACCAGGTTTTCTACGCACTCCTCAGTCTGAAACCTAGATCCAGGAAATGAAAAACGTGCCCAGGATTAATAATTTGGGTGTCAGCCGTGACTGGGTTGCACTATCACCTCTGAGTCAGAAGGTTGTGGGACCAAGCTGCACTCCAAGGACTTAAGTACAAAATCTGGGAGGACACTTTACAGTCGGAGGGAGTGCTACACTATCAGAGGCGCCATCAAGAAACCAAAGCCACATCTGCCTTCTCGGTTAGATTTAATGATCATGTGGCACGAGTTGAAAAAAAGCAAGACTCCCCAATGACCTGGCTAACACTTAACCCTTTGAGCGTTGATTGCCTGCTGAGTTTCCAACATTACAACAGTGACGGCATTCCAAAAAGTCCCTCACTGGCTGCAAAGTGCTTTGGGGCAACCTGTGGTCATAAATGGTGCTACAGAAGTGCATGTTCTTTCTTTCTAACCAGTATGGCTCCAAGATGGCGACCTTGCCATTAAGCTATCAAAATGGCTCTCCGTGACTCCTTCCATACCTAAGCTAAAGCCTGTGGCTTGGGGATATACTGCTCACCTGTACTGTCCCCCAGTTGGGACAGCAGCTTCTGAACACACTAGAATGTGTTACAACAACAACCTGTGTTTATATAGCACCTTAATGAAGTATAATGTCCCAAGGCACTTCACAGGAGGGCAATCAGACAAAATTTGGCACCGAGCCATATAAGGAGATATTAAGGCAGACACTAAAAGCTTTCTCGGGCGTTAAGAGGAGATGGAGAGGTTTAGGGAGGGAGTTCCAGAGCTTAAGGCTCGGCAGCTGAAAACACGGCCACCAATGGAGGGGAGAAGGGACTGGGACTGGGATTGACAAGAGGTCAGAATTGGAGGACCTGGAGGGCTGTAGGCCTTGAGGAGGTTACAGAGATATGGAGGGGAGAGGCATGGAAGGATTTGAACACAAGGATAAGAACAGCTTTGGTACATGTGTGGCTCTGCTCAAACATATCTGACAGTGAAACGGATAAAGTTAGAAAAAAATCAACTGAAAAGCCAGTTTCAAGGTAACATTGGAACCTTAAAAGCTGTCCAAAGACTCTGATTCAGTTAGCATTGTGTCATGGTGATCCCAACATGAACAGTTAATATGGTGTCGGACCAGTGCCTACATGGTAACTTTTTATTTATTTGCTTGTATGCAAGATCTTGTAGCTGTAATTATAGAACAGTCTTTGCTAAGGCTCCTGAGTCTCTGCTGATGGGTGCTGTGTTTTAGCTTGGCCCTGCTGTATGCTCAGGAGTCTGAATTGCTTTAGCTGAGTATCCAGAACCCAGGCTCCACCCTCTCGGAGAGGCCTCCACGCTTTGAATTGCCAGCTGCAGATTGACTTCCTCCAAAGGTTACTCAAAGTCATTGCACTGACACAGTAATAGCTGCGGAGCGAGGCGGAGACCTTGTCTAGGCAGGAATGAATGGGGGAGGGAGGGAGGGAAAGGGGATTGACAAGCAGGCTGGATTACTCAGCATCGCCTGATAATTCAGAGCAAAAAAAAACAGCACCGCCCTATCATACCTTGTGCTGTGCCTATAACATCCTATTCCCTTCAGTCATGCCTAAGTATTCAGAACACAGAATCAGGCCATTTGATCTATGCCAGTGTCTGTGCTCCACATAAGCCTCCTCCCAGCCCTCTTCATCTCACCCCATTGACTTTTGGCTCTATTCTTTTCCACCTCATGTAACTATTTACCTTCCCCAAAACCTATAGGAACATAGGAAATAGGAGCAGTAGGCCATTTGACCCTTTCAGCCTGTTCTCTCATTCATTCCAATCGTCTACTTCAATGTCATTTTCCCACACCATCTTGTTGTGAAAACTATACTTACCTCGCTGAGAGCAGAGGTTGGGAAATAACTCCTGACGGACCTCGGAGCTTTTGAGCATGGGCTGCACATGCGCAGTTTGGCAACTTTTGCATTCTTTGGGCCTGTGTAAGAAGTGTTCTTCCGTGTAAGAAGGAAAAAACCAGCATGGAAACAAGGGTCATGTGACCGGAAGAAGCGCGCCATTGCCGGAAAGTGTCCCAGGCAGGGGGCAGAGAGAAGTCCCAAAGGGGAGAGGGAACAGGGAGAGGTCCCAAAGAAGATTGAAGCCGTATGAGGTGGGCCATCATTGATGCTATCTGAGTTGGAGCAACTTTTAGAGAGTTCCCAGGTTAGATCTTCGAAGGTGAAGACTGGAATCCCTCGTGACAGAGACAGAGTTTCAGTGAGATTGGTTAACTCACAGTGATTACTGATGTCTGGGAGCTTGTGGGGATGCAGTTGTTGAGAAATCCATGGAATCTGTCTTGGTCGCATCCATCATTTCTTATGCAATGTGGTCTGTCCAACCACAGGTTGCTTGCTAATTCACATGTACCTCATGTTAGAGTAAAAGATATATATTGTAAATTGTTTCATCTTTCTGACCTTGCATCGTAAAGTTTATTTTTGTTTGTTCAAAATCTGCGGAATCTTGTGGCTTTATTACTTTAGCAGGTGTCCTGAATCTCAAACTTTGTCTACTTTAAAAAAAGTTATTGGGTCCCGAACCGATCTTACCAAAAGCCTGAGGGTCTGGCCTAGGATCATAACGATCCCCATAACCCTTGATATCATCAGTATCTAGAAAGCTCTTGATCTCAGTCTTTAACATACTCAATGACTGAGCATCCATGCCCTCTGGAGCAGAGAATTCCAAAGATTCACCACCCTCTGGGTGAAGAAATTCCTCCTTATCTCAGTCCTAAATTGCCTGCCCTTTATTCTGAGATTGTATTCCCTGGTTCTAGACCCTCCCCAGCCAAGGGAAACAGCCTTTCTGCATCTACCCTGTCTAGTCCCTTAACAATTTCATAATTTTCAATGAAATCACCTCTAATTCTTCAAACCTCTAGAGAATACAGGCCCAGTCTCCTCAGTCTCTCCTTATAGGATCATCCTGCCATCCAGAAATCAGTCTGGTGAACTTCTGTTGCCCACTTTCAATGGCAAGTATATCCTTCCTTAGGCAAAGGGACCAAAACTGTATCTATACTATTTGCATCAACTACCCCCTGTGGAAGTGAGTTCCAGGCTCTCACCATTCTGTGGGTAAAGAAGTTTCTCCTGAATTCCCTATTGGATTTATCGGTGACTATCTTTATATTTATGGCCCCCTGGTTCTGGTCTAATGGCCAAATTGTACAGATCACTGTCTCTGTAATGCGCCTCAATGAACAAACATTTCGTTCGGCAAGTAGGCTTGCAAATGCGTGTGCTATAACCACAGCTCCTGTGGGGACTTACAGTCTTGCTGGGCGTTAACAGATGTGGTTAGACCAGCATGAGAAAAAGAAACAGGGAAGTTACACCAATCAACTGGTGAGTTTCCTGGAAGCCCAGAGAGTTAATCCCCTGTGTGTGATTAACAGAATCAGGCAGCAGCTCTAGGGCCCAACATGTTAATTATAACCCCTTCAGTTCCACTCTGAATACTAAGGGGGTGACTTACAGCAGTATGTTCAGGCGCCAAAAATCCTCGGGTGGCCAAGATTTAGCACAAGACACCATCTTGGTAAGGAAGCTACCACACACAGTAGGAATGGCCACCCAGTGCATTGGTATGGGGCTGATTATAATTCATATTGCCCACTAGCATTCATTAACGAGGCTGGATCTGGACAGATGCAGGTAGAGCAACGAAAGCTATTGCAGGAGAAGCATGACATGGAGTCCTTCACCCTTGAGGGCACAGGACCTTCCCTCCTCTGGACCGCCAGTAAGCATCTGAGAATCTGTGTTTTCTTTTTCATTCTTTCATGGGATGTGGGTGTCGCTGGCAAGGCCAACATTTATTGCCCACCCCTAATTGCCCTTGAACTGAGTTGCTTGCTAGGGCTATTTCAGAAGGCAGTTAAGAGTCAACCACATTGCAGTGGGTCTAGAGTCACATGTAGGCCAGAGTGGGTAAAGATGGCAGATTTTCTTCCATTAGTGAACCAGATGGGTTAACAACAATTCATGTTAGTTTCATGGTCACTATTACTAGCTTTTAATTTCAGATTTACTTTAACTGAATTTAAACTCCACCGATTCAAACCCATGTCCCCAGAACATTAGCCTGGGCCTCCGGATTACTAGCCCAGTGATATTACCACTACACCACCATCTCCCCCTCACTCAGTCTCTGAGCCATTATCTGCTACCACGAATCAGCCATGGCACTCCACTCCTTACCTGGTCTGGCCTACATGTGACTCCAGATCCACAGCAACGTGGTTGATGGCGCTGAGGGTAAAACTTTCATCCTGACTGAGCTCAGCAAACCTCACCAGGACTGCAGATGGGGGAAGGGGCTTTCCGCACGCGCAAAAACAGAATTTGTTTCACTTCCCTGTCCCAACCCTTCTGCTTTGGATGACAGTGTTTTCATTTGAATCATATTGACAGCAGTGGCTTCATCAGGCCTGACTGAAATTGGCCATGTTGTGGGAGTGGGATATTTCTGTGAAGTGCTAGGTGAGGAAAATGCCCTGAATGAATAATAGCTGTACCAAGCTGAGTCACCTGCTGTTGCTGTCATGGATTGTCTGTCTAGCAGAGTTCAACTACACTAGGATGATTGGCTTGGCCTAAATAGCCAAGTGGTTATGGTACTGGGTTTGTAACCCTAAGATCAAGAGTTCAAATCTCACAATGGCAAGCTATGAAACAATGTAACTTCATCTGAAACAAATGGAAACATATTTGTACTCGAAAGAGTTACTTCCTAAAGATTAATCAGGCAGATCAAATAAAATATCAAGAGTTCAAATCTCACAATGGCAAACTATGAAACAATGTAACTTCATCTGAAACAAATGGAAACATATTTGTACTCGAAAGAGTTACTTCCTAAAGATTAATCAGGCAGATCAAATAAAATATCAAGAGTTCAAATCTCACAATGGCAAACTATGAAACAATGTAACTTCATCTGAAACAGATGGAAACGGGTTTGTACTCGAAAGAGTTACACTAGGATGATTATGATTCTTTACCCTCACCTCCAACCCCAACCCCCCGCCAAGCTCCCGCTCCCATTGTACCCCCTTCCCATTGCCCCCCTCCTCTACCCTTGCCGCGCCAGCCCGCTTGTCTGCCCCGCGAGGTTACTCCAGTTCACAGCGGCCGATGGAAAGCCCGAGAACTCCTGATGGAGCAGCGGCCAATGGGCAAGAGGCTGGCCTCTTGTCTGATGCGGCTGGGCCAATCAGGAGCGGCTGGCACGAGCCGACCGGAAGCTATTCATGTCGCCCGAGAACGGATCTGGGTCAGGTGTTGCTGGGGTGACGGAGGCGGGGCCGGGCCGAGGCCCTGATTTGACTGAGCGCGAACGGCTGATGTCTGCCTGGTAAGTGATTGCTTCACCTCGTCATAACGAGCCTGAGGAGCCCCTCACCTCAGGAGAGGAGGGGAGGGGAGGGGAGGGGAGGGGGAAGGGAGTGAATCAAATGCCGATTTTAATACTTTTAAAGTCGGCTCCAACACGCTTCTTGTTCTTTGTTGTTTCAAGAGGGTCCGTTGGCTGGAAAATCTTTCAGCGATGTCGATGTTGGGAGATATTTAAAATCTCCGTGTGTGTCGGGTTCATTCCAATGCCGCAGGCACTCGCCCGCTCTCCTCCTCTGCACTTTACAACAGCTGCATTGACATAGCGCCTTTCACACCATGAAGGCACTTTTCAATTGCATTGCGTCACCTGGAAGTTCCCCTCCAACCCACCCCGACTTGGAAACATTCCTGCACTGTCACTGGGTCAAATTCCTGGAGCTTGCCCTCTCCCTCTCCCTCCCTCCCCCTCTCCCTCTCCCCTTCCCTTCCTCCCCTTTCCCTCTCCCTCCCCTCCTTTCTTCCCCTCTCCCTCCCTCCCCTCCCTGCTGTCGGTGTGCCCCACCACCACATGGACTACAGAGATTCGAGAACTCAAGGGCAGTTAGGGATGAGCAATAAATGCTGTCCCTGTCAGCGATGCCCACATCCTGTGAACAAATATAAAAAAGAATTCATGTCTTTTTTTCCTAAACCTCCTCCCCTTTGCATTTTCACTGTTCCAGTGTTTCACTCAGCCTCTAGGTTCTTGCTATACCCACAAGCTATGTTTTTGACTGCCAGATCCCCAGTGTATATAGATACACATCCAGGAGTCCCCAGTCAAGCATTCGAACCGTCAGATGCCTCTCAGCCCCTCGAGTTTGTTCTGCCTTCCAATGGGGTGGCTGATCTGCAAACTGACTCCGTATACCCATCCTTGTCCTCATGCCCCTGCATAAATTTGGCCCTCCAAAATCTCTCAACCTCAGATTTGAAATTAACAATTGATCTAGAATCAATTGTCATTTGCAGGAGAGTCCCAAACTTAGAAAGATTTACAATACAGGAGGCCATTCTGCCCATTGTGACCATACCAACAGTAAAAGACCCATCCAGTCTAATCCCACTTTCGGGCTCGGTCTGTAGCCCTGTAGGTTACAGCACTTCAACTGCATTTTTTAAATATGAGAATTTCTGCCTCGACCACCCTTTCAAACAGTGAGTCCCTCTCCCCAACTACCCTCAGTAAAAAAAAAATTTCCCATCTGCTTCCCTCTAATCCTTCTACCAATTCCTATAAATCTACAGCCTCTGGTTATTGACCTGTCTGCTAAGGAAATAGGTCTTTCCCATCCACTCTATCTAGGCCCCTCATAATTTTATACACCTCAATTAAATATTCCCTCAGCCTCCACCATTCCTAAGAAAACAACCCCAGCCTATCCATTCTTTCCTCACAGTTAAAATTCACTCTTCCTGGCGACATCCTCTGTAAATCTCTTCTGTACTCTCTCCACTGTAGTCACATCCTTCCTGTAATGTGATGACCACTGTATGTTCCATCATAACCTCCCTGTGCTCATACTCTCAGCCTTGGTCAATACAGGAAAGTATTTCGTATAAAATAAAAAAATTCCCTGGAAAAACTCTATTCTGTTTGTCTGCTTCCATATTATTAACTTACCTATAAATAAATTTGACTGACTGTTTTAACTGGAATGCAAACTCTCAGTGGCTTCCCTGCTCTGGGCCTGGTTAAAATACAATTGAGTTCCCACACAAGTAATAAAACTCTGATTGATTTATAGATTTCTGATTCTGAGGAAGAGTCACGCTGAACTCGAAACATTAACTCTGTTTCTCTCCCCACAGGTACTGCCAGATCTGCTGAGTTTTTACAGCACTTTCTGTTATTATGTTGGATCTCCAGCATCCGCGGTATTTTACTTGAATTAAAGTATTCTGTATGCCTTTTTGACCGGCTTAACTGCCTGTCCTGCTATCTTCAAGGATCTGTGGACACGCACTCCATTGTCCCCCTATTTCTCTACACGTCTCAGTATCCTTACATTTAATTTTGTACTCCTTGTTTGCCCCCTCCAAATGCATTACCTCACAGTTCTCTGAATAAATTCCATTGGCCAATTTTCAGCCCATTAATACCTTCCTGTAGTCTACAGCTTTCTTCCTCGTTATCAACCGCACGGCCAATTTTTGTATGATCTGAAAAATTCTTAATCATGCCCCTTACATTTAAGTCTAAATCATTGAGATATACCACAAAAAGCAAGGGACCTAGTACAGAGCCCTGTGGAAATCCACAGGAAACAGCCTCCCAGTCACAAAAACATCTGCCTACCACAACCCTTTGCTTGCTGCTTCTGAGCTAAGTTTGGATTCCGTTTGCACTTGTGCTTAGATCTGATGAGCTTTTAATTTACTGATCATCTTGTTGTGTGGGGCTTTGTCAAAAGCCTTGTAGATGATGCCAAATGCGCTACCCTCATCAAGCATCCTTGTTGCTTTCTCAAAAATAACTCAGGTTATGCTGACAGGACCTTCCTTTAAGAAGCCCATATGGACTGTCCTTAATTAATTTGTGCCTCTCTCCATATGATGGTTCAAAGGGCCTTCATGCCCCTGACCACCCTACTATCCCTGATATAAATGTAGTGTTTGTGTTGAATTTGACATCGCTTGCAAGCTTCTTTTCATACTCCTTTTTTGTAGCTCTTACTATCTATTTTTTCACCCTTTGTATCCTTTTCAGTCACCAGGATCTGTGCTAATTTTTGAATACCTTTTCTTTTAGTTTTATATTGTCTCTTCCCTCTTTAATTGCTCAAGGCTATCCTTTGTGTCAAACACAGACCTTGCCCCTTAGTAGTATAAACAGGTTCTGTATGACGTTTAATTATTTTTTGAACATCTCCCACTGCTCTTCTGTTGTTTACTTTACCCATTAACAGATTTGCCCAGTTTAGAGTGGACAGCCCATTGTCTCATCCCATTGAAATTGGCTGTTTCTGAATTTAGAATCTTAATAGCTGTTTTCACATTTCTCCCTTTCAAACAGTATATTGAACTCAATCATATTATGTTCGCTATTAGATACATGTTCCTGCACCTTTACACCTTTATCTAAACCTGACCCATTACTATAGCTAAATCTAATATCGTATTACCCCCTTGTTGGCTTTAGGACATGCTGCTGTAGAAAACTATCCCAGGCACAGTTAGGAAATCCAGTCAGCTTACCCCAATCTATAATGAAAGTTAACATCCCCATTAAACCAACTTTGCCTTTGTTAGAGGTTTGTCTAAGTTCTGAATTTATAGTCTACCACTTCACAGCTGCTACCAGAAGCCTATACACAACTCCCACGACAGTCCTAAACAACTTTAGATCTTGAACTCCCTCCTCCATCCCCACCCCCTTTCCGTTTCTTCCCCCTCCCTTTTGTTTTTTCCAATAATTTATATAGATTTTTCTTTTCCCACCTATTTCCATTATTTTTAAATGTATTCCACCCATGGTTTATTTCACCCCACCCCCACTGGACCTACCTTGCTCGTCCTGCTCTCCAATCTTAATTAGTACATTCTTTTAGATAATATCACCACCTTCAACACCTCTTTGTTCTTTTGTCTGTGACATCTTTTGGTTATCTCTTCCTATCACTGCTTGCTTGTCCCAACAACCCCACCCCCCAACCAGCTTATATTTCACCTCTTTCCTATTTCTACTTAGTTCTGTTGAAGGGTAATGAGGACTCGAAATGTCAACTTTGCTCTTCTCCACCGATGCTGCCAGACCTGCTGAGTTTTTCCAGGTATTTCTGTTTTTGTTTTAGTCCTAAACCCTCTCCTGTTTCTTAATTCTACCCATGAAGTCGCCAATGCCTGCTTATCTCTTGTTATCTTCCTCCTTCAGAAACCATAAATTCAAAAATTCCCAGCTTTTGCATTCTGTTTACACTGTTTATGACCACCAAATGGTCTGACCTATTCTGTGCAATTGGGAGCCTCTGCTATTATGGACTGACTCAGAGACCAAAAGTAACAAAGTTATAAGCTGGTGGAGAGTCTTGGAGCTTTGCAGGAAGAAGTCTGGAGAATGGCTCGTGACATGGTCACTTAAAAAGAAAGAACATCTGTTTATACTGCACCTTTCTCATTCAAAAGAGCTCTCAATGGCTTCACAGCCAGTGGAGTACTTTTTTAAGTGCAGTCACTTTGGCGATGTTGAAACTACGGAAATTGAACTGCACACAGCAAGCTCAAGAGAATCATCAGATAAATTGATGATGTCTTTTGAGCGATAAATGTTGTTCCCAGGTCAATGCGGATGGGATGCCTGCTACGAATCGCTGCAACGTATAGATCCATGCAAAAGATCCCAGTGTATGCCCAGAACCCCAGTGTACAGAGACACAAGCCAAGGTCCCAAGAGTATACAGACACAAGCTCAGGATGTCAGTGTACAGAGACAGATGCCCACGATGCCAGTGTACAGACACATGCCCACGATGCGAGTGTACAGAGATATGTACCCAAGATCCCAGCATGTAAAGTTACAAGCCCAGGATGCCGGTGTATAGAGACACGTTTTGAGTGCTCCAGTGTATAGAGACAATGGTCCAGGACCCCAGTGTATGGAAACAGGTACCCAAGATCCCAGCGTATTGAGACACAAGCCCAGTACCCCAGTGTACATAAACACAAGCCCAGGACCCCATGGTATGGACACACAAGCCCAGGACCCCAGTGTATAGAAACACCTACCCAAGATCCCAGGGTGTTGAGACAGAGACTCAGGACACCAGTGAATAGAGACAATTGTCCAGGGCCCTAATGTACAGAGACTGCCCTGGGGCTCCAGTGTACAGAGCCGCACATTTCCAGGACTCCAGTGTATATAGGTGATCACAGATGAACAAGGCCATACAGCACCACCTTGTTCATCCAGCCAGATAAACTCTATTATTCTGCCCTGCCCTTCCCCCCCCCCCCCCCCCCCCCCCCCCCCCCCCCCCCCCCGCAAAGTCACTCCAATTGTTCCTTCAAAGGTTCCAGGAATGTTCTCTCTTTGATATCAGTCGTTATTTCTCTTTTCTCAGGTTTAACCCATCCCCACTTATCCAAATCCTTTTAATTTGAAATAATTTTTTCCAGTTCCATTTAATATTTCTTTAAAAATCTCAGGTGTTCCTGTTGTACCTGAAAAGCCCAACACCCCCCACCCCCCATCCAGTTTCTCCTCCGAATGTCTTCACACGAGGCAGCTCCCTTGGCTTTATTCCTAACTAACCAGGACCTGCAAAACATCTGCAGTGAAATTAGTATCTCTATTGCAAAAATTACTCCTCTAAGTACAGGATTTCTAGCTATTGCTTCAACAAAGGCTTGAAACATCGTGCTCCGCAAAAAGCTACATGAAACTGGCCATGAGTAAAAACAGGGTGAGGAATACAAATCAATTTTTTGTTTCAATAATTGGCCTTGTGGACTTGTTTATAATCATAGAACATGACAGACTAATTCGGATCTGTTTTCTCCTGAGTTGAAAAGACAGGATTACATTTGATGGGCTCTATTATTTGTGGAATAAACACTCTGGGCGGGATTCTCTGTCCCCGCCCCCCCCACCCCCCCCCAATGACACGGGCGGAACGGGGAAATTTGGAGAAGTGTTAAAAGCCGACCGCTCTCCAAAATTTCCCATCCCGCCTGCGACAATACCAGCTGCTGGCGGGACTGGAAAATCCCAGCCCGTATTTCTGAAATCTGCCAGTTATAATTGCAGGATCCATTACTGATCCGGTTCCGTGGCAAAGACTCTTGTTTAGGATTCAAGTTTCGTCCCAACGTTATAACTGATCTTTCCTTGACTCTTTAATTTTGCGGGGTGGCATCTCCATTAGAGTTAGACAGTGCACAAGCTCTGGAAGGTAGAGCTGCTTACCTTCAACTATAGAATCAACGCTGATTTATTCTTTTCATTCATCCTACAGCTTCTTAAAAACCTTTCCATTCAAATCTAGTGGATCTTCATCTTAGCACAAAGGCTAGCTTTCAAATAAGTTCCATCTGATAATTGCCCCTGCCATTTTGCCACACTTAACCAATTCCATCATCTCATCCACCCCTCCCATTCCATCTCCTCTGCCCCATGCCAACCCATCCCATTCTTCCCATGCCATCTCGCTCTTTGCGACCCCCATTCCTCCCGAAAGCAATTGCCCCAGTCGGGAGTAACTTTATTGTTCGACTCCCCTTTACCTTTTGCTGTTTTTGTGCTCCGCCAACACCCACCATCCCCTCCCCTGCTACCACCACTAACTGCGTAAGTGCTCCACATTCTCCAGTCCTCTGCATGCCTCCATGTGCATTCAGGGGCCACCCATAAAAATAAACCCACCAACAGATGCGCCCCTTAACCTGAAAACAATCCGGATGGACAAAAACTGCACGTTATCAAATAGATTTGTTCCTCGGTTCCTTTTTGGTTTTATTTTTGCTGCCCCAGTTAGGGAAGTGACTCCAACTTGCACTTGACTCGACAAACAAAAAGGGATATTCTCCAAAGGGGTGGTCACCCTCGGACAGCTATTCAACTAACAAGGGCATTGCAGCAGAGCCTGAACCAGACACCTATGTGCACACAGATTCAGCGTCTCGAGCTCAAGGGGAACACCCATGATGTCTGCCTCCCTGAGATCAGCTAACTCACGGCAAAGCAGTTTTAAGTAACTTTCATCATCATTCTGAGCATATAATTCACATGGGATAAAACCGTCAAACATATTTCTCCTGGACTCTAACCATTTGTATCTCAGCAATCATTAAAGTGTTGTTTTTAAAAAGCTACCTGTCATGATGTATGTTTATCTGGGTCATGATTTCAGATAAAAAGCTGCCCCCTAGAGGCAAATCTAAACAAGTTGCTGCTGAATGGTTCAGGCAGGTGACAGAGTAACACACAAAACATAGGAACAGCAGACGGCCATCAGCCCTTCAAACCTGTTCCACATTTCAGTCAGATCGGGGCCAGTCTGTGCCCAGCACCAAACACTTACACACCTTTGCTCCGTATCATTAATAACCGTGATTGCACCCACACTAGTGAGTCAGAGAGTCCACTTCAGAGACTTGAGCACAGAATTTAAACTGCCATTCCTGTGCCGCACTGAGGGAGCTCCACACTGTTGGAGGTGCCATCATTCAGATGCCACGTTGAACCGAGACTCCCATCTCCGAAAGATGTAAAAGATCCCAAAACACTGATTTGAAAACAAACAAGGGGAGTTCCTCCTGGTGCTCTGGCCAAAAGTTTATCCCTCCATCCAATAATGGGGGCGATGGTGTAGTGGTAATGTCACTGGGTTAGTAAATAACAGGCCCAGGTTAATGCTCTTTTAACGTGGGTTCAAATCCCACCAAGGCAGCTGGTAGAATTTTAAAATTCAATTAATAAATCTGCAATATAAAGCTAGTCTCAGTAATGGTGACCATGAACCCATCTTCGGTTGCTGTAAAAATCCATCTGGTTCATTAACGTCCTTTAGGGAAGGAAATCTGCCATCCTTACCTGGTCTGGTCTAAGTGTGACTTCAGACCCACAGCAATATTGTTGATTCTTAACTGCCCACTGAAATGTCCTAGCAAACCACTCAGTTCAAGTGAAATTAGGGATGGGCAATAAATGCTGGCTTTGCTAGTGACACATCCAATGAAACAATGTGAAAAACAGCCTAATATGGATTATTTGGTCATTTGTCCTATTGTTGTTTATCGGACTTTTTCACACAGAGTCCTGGAACTCTCTCCCCAAAAACCTGGCTTAAATTAAATTTCAGGACTGTGATTGATAGATTTTTGCCAGATCAGGATATCAAGATTTTAAAGAGAATTTCATTTATACAAACCAGCTCACACCCTTAATGTCCCAATGAAGTACTTCAGCTAATTGGCATCTGCATTTTTTACATTACAGCAGTGACCACACTTCTAAAAAAAAAGTACTTCACTGGGATATTGAGCAGGTCAGAGGCTGGGATTTCTGTGGTGAGTAACTCACCTCCTGACTCCCCAAAGCATGTCCACCATCTACAAGGCACAAGTCAGGAGTGTGGTGGAATACTCCCCACTGGCCTGGATGAGTGCAGCTCCCACAGCACTCAAGAAACTTGACACCATACTTGATCGGCAGCCCATCCACCACCTTCAACATTCACTCCCTCCATCACCATCGTACAGTAGCAGCAATATGTACCATCTACAAGATGCATTGCAGCAACTCACCAAGGCTCCTTCGACAGCACCTTCTAAGCCCGTGACCTCTACCACCTGGAAGGACAAGGGCAGCAGACACATGGGAACACAACCGCCTGGAAGTTCCCCTCCAAGTCACTCACCATCCTGATTTGGAAAAAATCAGCCGTTCCTTCACTGTCGCTGGGTCAAAATCCTGGAACTCCCTCTCTAACAGCACTGTGGGTGTACCTACACCACATGGGCTGCAGCGGTTCAAGAAGGCAGCTCACCACCACCACAGCCTTTCAGTCCCTGATGATAAATACCAGTAACAGGTCTGTAGTTACCTGAGGCAGAATCTTGTGCCAGTGGACAGCCTTCCTGCCTCCCCTCCTTCAAAGGCACTCAGTACCTGATCGAGAATCGGGGGGCCCGGCACATTGGGAAGGGAGGGGGTGTGCCCACTAAGAGCCTCCCCCTGCCCTTGCTGCTGACCCCGGCCCCTCATAACCCTTACATTGCGACACCCTCCTTCCCACAGCCCCCAGCCCACCGCCTCCCCAGTGGCTCTGCTGTTCAATAGAGCTTCCAGCCTCTGAGTGGCCTGCAGCGCTCAGCAGGTGGGCCTTTCACAATTCTTTCACAGGGTGAGGCCATCACTGGCTGGGCCACCATTTATTGCCCATCCCCAGTTGCCCTTGAGGAGGTGGTAGTGAGCTACCTTCTTGAACCGCTGCAGTCCCATGTGGGGTAGGTACACCCACAGTGCTGTTAGGGAGGGAGTTCCAGGATTTTGACCCAGTGACAGTAAAGGAACGGCCGATATAGTTCCTTGATCCCAGGGCAGGGCCTGCCACTGGCCTGTTAAGTGCCTAAGTGGCACAAAGTGCGGCGGGTCTCACTAAAAGAGGTGAAATGGGCCTCTCATCTGCTGTCTAGCTGGCAGGTGAGATCCCCTTCACTGCCATTAAAATTGCCCTTCATCTGTTGTGCAATGCTGCCATCCAGTGGGTATTGTTGTTATTGCACAACATTTAGATTTGTAACTGCAATGTGTGTGAAATTAAGTCACATCACCTGACAGCACCTTTCTTGTACCAGCTTATATTTCACCTCTTTTCTATTTTTACCTAGTTCTGTCGAAGAGTCATATGGACTCAAAATGTTAACTGTGTTCCTTTCCGCAGATTCTGCCAGACCTGCTGAGTTTTTCCAGGTATTTTTGTTTTTGTTTCGGATTTCCAGCATCCGCAGTTTTTTGTTTTTATCTTGCACCTTTCTTGTGTCTAATTCAGGCACAGGTTCATTCTGGGCTCACTGCAGTTTGTCATTTGTGCGGCTCAGACAATGACACTGGTGATGGACAGAGATGGAGGCACTACAGTCATTGCCGGAGACGCTCTAGCCCTGATTCAATAGATTTGGAGAAGAACAAAGCAAGAGCAGACCCACAGTGGAGGAGAGGGGCATTAGACAAGGATGGTGTGATCAATCATGGCAGAAGCTGCAGAGAGGCAAGGAGCAATGAAGCTGAGTCCAAGAGTTTGGAGAGGGAAAGGTAGGTTTGAAGTGGGAGCAGTAATTCGGAATGACAAAGGAATCGCTGATTAGGGTACGGAGAGTTTTGGATTATATTTAGGTCTATAGCAGGTGGAGGGTGGGAGGTCAACCATAAAGGCTTTGGAACAATCAAGTCTGGAGCTAACAAAATCTGGATTTCAACAGCAGATTGGGTGAAGCAGGAGCAGAGACAGGTGATTTTTTTTTTCTCTTTATTTGATGGGACACAGGGTCTCTAGCAAGGCTAACATTGGTTGGCCACCCCCTAATTGCTCTTGAAGTGATTGGCTTCCTCAGCCATTTCACAGGGAAGATAAGAATCAAGCATATTGCTGTGGGTTTATCTGGATTCACACGTAGACCAGACTCGGTAAGGATGGGCGATTTCCTCCTGTATAAACCATGAAGACTTTTTAAACAATAATCAATGATAGTCATTATGTAGTTACTAGCTTCAGATTCCACGTTTATTAATTGAACTGAACCAGCTGCCTTGGTGGGATTTGAGCCCATGTTCCTAGATTACCAGTCCAGTGATATTACCACTATGTCACAATCTCCCCAGCTTCTGGAGGGGGATTGGAGTGACCGGGAGCTGGAAAGTGCATGGCATTAGACACTCAGCTCAGAGTAGAGCAGGAAGCTGAGGTTTCAAACCATGTCGCTCAGCCTGAGACAGTGACCAGGGAGAGGGATGGAGACACTGAATGAGCCTTTTGTGAGAAGCGTTCAAGATAATGAAGTTAGCCTTCCCAATATTAAACTGGAGGAAATCACTGCTCCAGAGTCACTGAAGAGATCAAAAGAGGGGCTGGTGAGGTAGAGCTGGGTGTCATCAATGTACACACAGGGCCGTATCTTCCGAGCAGCAACAACCACTGTCAGATTGCTGCTCCGCTCCTATTTACCTCCCTTGCACCGGAGCTCCACGTCTCTCGCCGAGACCTCCAGCCTGAGCCTCTTGAGAAACGTGGAGTGTATCTACTCCTGGGGTCCTTCCCTCATAGTATAGGAGCATCAGGGGAGGCAAGCTACACCACCCCCCCCAACAATTTACACCACTAGCTGCCGAATTCCAACAAGTTTAAATGTGCCTTTGTTTAAATGTCATTTTGGCAAGCTACAGAGAGAAAGCAAGTGTGAAAGGTTAAGTGGGAGAGTGGGTAGAATAGGCTGGGGGGGTGTCGGGGTGGGGTGGTTGGGGAGTAGGGGGTAGTTGGGGTTTGGGAGAGTAACCGCTGGGTGGGAGGGCAGTCAGGGGGTAGGGCTAGTCGCGGGGGGGGTGTTGGATGTGTAGCCGGAGTACGGGTGGGGGGTAATTGTGGGGTGGAGGGATAGTCAGAGGGTAGGGGTAGGCGGAGAGGTTCAGGGGAATAGTTTGGGGATCAGGAGGCACTGTCAAGGAGGTGGAAGGGTAGTCAGGGGTTCAGGGTAGTCGGGACTTAGGGGGTAGTTGGAGGTCAAGCGGGGGCAAAGTCGGTGGTGGGGGGGCATCTGGGGAGTCAGTGTTATAGTTACCCAAGAGTTGTAACTGTTTTTAATACTTCTGACCTCTCCTGGATAATTGTACACTGCTACAAGAGTTGGAAGCACTCAAGGTCTCCAACTTAAATTAGAATTTTGGAGGGTCCCAGGCGCCGGAGAATTGCCCATCGGAAATTGAAACTTCCCGGGCAATTCCTGCGTAGATAAAGCATGGTTACTTCCAAGGTGCCCCCCCAGCGCACCATCCAGGGTACCTCTGGGGTACTGGAAGATCTGGGCCATAGAAGCCTGAAGAGGTGTTTTTGGATGATGTCAGGGGGTCAGGGGGGGAGCGATGGGCTCAGCATGTGGATGAGAATTAGGAGCAAACCAAGGATGGATCTTTGGGGGACACGAGAGGTAATGGGTCAAGAGTGGGAAGAAAAGTCATTTCAAGTTGATTCTCTGGCTGCGCCTGGATTGACAAGAATAGAACCAGGTAAGTGCAGTCACACACAGCTGGAAAACAGGGGGAGACATTGGAGGAGGATGATGTGGTCTTAATCTTCATGTCAAAGGCTGCTGTCAAATGGGGCTGCGTTTGCTGCCAACGTGGTACATGCATGGCTGCCACCTTTATAGGGGACAATGCAACGGGGTACATGCGTGGCTGCCACCTTTATAAGGGATAATGTGCAGCAGGGTACATGCGTGGCTGCCACCTTTATAGGGGACAATATGCAGCAGGGTACATGCGTGGCTGCCACCTTTATAGGGGACAATATGCAGCAGGGTACATGCGCGGCTACCACCTTTATTGGGGTCAGTGTGCAACATGAATCTAGCTTATTCACTTTCAAGAACTATATACTATGCATCAAAATAAAGTGTCTGTCAGTACTTTGCAAAATCATATTTAATTCTGCAATGCCATTAACTCATTGATCCTTCTCAAACTGAAGAGATTTGAGGACATGACAGAACATGCAGACAATTTTTTTGCTAAGCCAATAAAATGAGTGAGCTTAATGTAATATTGCAACAGTTTTCTTTCCTGTCTTGACTGAATCTTTTGGATCACTGAATATTTAGCAACATATGTTCACTGGGCTTATAAATTGCGAGACGACGGAAATCATTAAAACGAGTTGAAGCTTCTGGATTGTCCCTGTTACTCCTGGTAAAATACTATAAAACTTTCTCCAAGCGTCAATATAACGCCCGTGAGCTGGAAATTCCAAGTAACCTGCCGACTAAGTGATGTGTAGGATCCATGGAATCCACAAACCAAGAGCATGTGGCAATAACTGAGCTCGAAAGCAAAATGAGTTGCCGGCGTGCTGGGTAAACTGAAGTCTGCACGCCGTTGGATTTCTGCGCATGTATGGGCCAGGGCACAAGCGCAGACAGGTATCGGCGGCCATATTGCATTGGCAGGAGAGACAGTGAGCAAGCGGAGAAGGATATGAAGAGATCATCCACCACAGTTACAGTCATATTGAAAGCCATTTGTGGTTTTCATTAAGGCTGCGGTGAACCAGATTAGAGAGTTACAAACATCATGTGTGGGCGGGGAACAGACAATAATAGCAGCTTTGAATGGGAGGGACAGTAGCTGAGAGGAGGAAAGTACTTACAACGCTACAACAATTCTGGGGACAGGAAGGGTAGTTGGATGATCAGCATTATAATGGGTGAAGGGAGCAGGAAGCGGATCAATTTTTTTATTCTGTCGTGGGATGTGGTGGCCACTGATATTGTCAACATTTGTTACCCATCCCGCTTACTCTTGAATTGAGGGCACTTCAGAGTCAACCACATTGCTGTGGATTTGGAGCCACGTGTGGACGAAACCAGGTAAGGACTGCAGATCTCCTTCCCTAAAGGACATTAATGAACCAGATGGATTTTTGGACAATCGATGATGGTTGTCATGGTCACCATTACTGAGACTGGCTTTATATTCCAGATTTATTATTTAAATTCCACCAGCTGCCATGGTGGTATTTGAACCCACATCGCCAGAGGAAGGTAATGAGTTTTTTTTGCTTTCCAACTGGCGTAGGAAGACAATATGTCACAAGGATGGATGTGTTGGCCGACTAATCACTACAGTGTGGGGACAAGTCATGGAAACTTCCAGGAATACATTTAACCACAGTTGGCAACCCTAGAGCAGGGCCCAAAAGCGTTTGTTGTGAAAGACCTAGAGATGGATAGTTAGACTTGTGTGTCAGATACTCAAGTCTGCACCTCATGTACGAGAGGAACAGGAAGTAGGCCTGCAACTGGGATTCTTTATTTGTTCATTCACAGGATGTGGGCATCGCTGGTTAGGCCAGCATTTATGGCCCATCCCTAATTGCCCTTGAGAAGGTGGTTGTGAGCCGCCTTCTTGAACTGCCGCAGTTCATATGGTGTAGGTGCACCCACAGTGTTGTTAGGGAGGGAGTTCCAGGACTTTGACCCAGCGACAGTGAAGGAGCGGCGATATATTTCCAAGTCAGGATGGTGAGTGGCTTTGGAGGGGAACTGGCAGATGTTGGTGTTCCCATGCATCTGCTGCCCTTGTCCTTCTAGGTGGTAGAGGTCGCAGGTTTGGAGGGTGTGAATGTTTTGCCCTTGACAAAGGTAACAATAGAGGTGAACTGGGGATTGAGTTAATCAACGGTTGTAAAAGTATCACCATGAGTAGAGGACCACAGTTGGAGAGATTGAAAGTGCCATTTTAAGTGGCTGTGGGGAGTTCTGAAGAAGAATCAAGGTGTGTTTGAAAAGGGTAGCAGGCTATGGATGTGAGAGAAAGATGTTGGACTTTTCAATATGGACAAATAAAAGGCAAAGAATGGTCTAGAACAGTTCAGAAGGCATGCTGAGAAGCTTGACCAAGTTCAAAAGTTACCCTGATTTCATCATCTTGTGGAAAACTAACTACTGGGTTCAGGAGTCCATAATGGGCTTAGATTTGGCTTCCTGTTCATGGAGTTTGGTTAGATCCCATAGCCATAGATCAATAATAAAGAAGGAGAGAATAAACTTTGAGGGTAAATTAACAAGTAATATAAAAACGGACAGTAAGAGCTTCTTTAAATATATAAGAAGGAAGAGAGAGGCCAAAGTGAACATAGGCCCCTTAGAGAATGAGGCTAGGGAAATAATAATGCGAAACCAGAAAATGGCAGAGTTGAATAAATGCTTTGCATCAGTCTTCACGGTAGAAGACACTAATAGCATTCTAAAAATACTAAATAATCAAGAGGCAAAAGAAGGGGATAAAATAAATCCAATAACTATCACTAAAGAAAAAGTACTAGGGAAACTAATGGGGCTAGAGACCGATAAGTCCCCTGGACCTGATGGGTTGCATCCTGGGATATTAAAGGAAGTAGCTACAGCGATAGTGGGTGCACTGGTAGTAATCTTCCAAGAATCCTTAGATTCTGGAAGAGTCCCAGAAGATTGGGAAACTGCCAATTTAACACCCTTATTCAAAAAGGGTGACAAACATCAGATAACTATAGGCCAATTAGCTTAACATCTGTCATTGGGAAAATGTTAGAGTATTATAAAGGATGTAATAGAGCATTTAGAAATAAATAATATTACCAAACAGAGTCAGTATGACATCATGAAGGGGAAATCATGCCTGACAAATTTGTTAGAATTCTTTGAAGGGGTAACAAACAGGATAGATAAAGGGGAACCAGTAGATGTAATATATTTGGGTATCCAAAAGGCATTCGATAGGGTACTGCACATGAGGCTACTTAATAAGAAAAGAGCTCATGATGTTGGGGTTAGTATATTAGCATAGATAGAGGATTGACTAACTAATAGAAAATAGAGAGTTGGGATAAAGGGGGCATTTTCAGGATGGCAACCAGTAAACTAGTGGAGGGATCAGTGCTGGGGCCACAATTATTTACAACATATATTAATGACTTGGATGAGGGAAGTGAATGTACTATCACCAAATTTGTGGATGACAGAAAAATAGGTGGGAGGGCAAGTGGTGAGGATGACACAAAGAGCCTATAGAGGGATATAGACAGGTTAAGTGAGTGGGCAAAAACTTGGCAGATGGAATATAATGTGGGAAAATATGAGGTTATGCACTTTGGCAGGAAGAATAGAGGAGCTGAATATTATTTAAATGGAGAAAGGCTGCAGAAAGCTGCAGCACAGAAGGATTTGGGGGTCCTTGTGCATGAATCACAAAAAACTAGCATACAAGTTCAGCAGGTAATAGGGGAGACAAATGGAATGTTGGCCTTTATTTCATAGGGGATGGAGCATAAAGATAAGGAAGTCTTGCTAAAGCTATACAAAGCACTAGTTAGATCACACCTGGAATACTGTGAACAGTTTTGGTCCCCATATCTAAGGAAAGATATGCTGGCATTGGAGGCAGTCCAGAGAAGATTCACTAGGTTGATTCCAGGTATGGAGGGATTTTCTTATGAGGAAAGGTTGAGTAGGTTGAGCCTGTACTCATTGGAGATTGGAAGAATGAGAAGCGACCTTATTGCAACATATAAGCTTCTTAAGGAGCTTGACAGGGTAGATGCTGAGAGGTTGTTTCCCCTTGTGGGAGAGTCTAGGAGCAGAGGGCATAATCTCAGAGTAAGGGGGCACCCATTTAAGACAGAGATGAGAAGGAATTTCTTCTCTCAGAGGGTAGTGAATCTGTGGAATTCTCTACCACAGAGGGCTGTAGAGGCTGGATTATTAAGTATATTCAAGGCTGAGATAGACATATTTTTAATCAGTAACGGAATCAGGGGTTATAGGGAAAAGGCAGGAAAGTGGAGTTGAGGAATATCAGATCAGCCATGATCTCATTGAATGGTGGAGCAGACGCAATGGGCAGAATGGCCTACTTCTGCTCCTACATCTTATGGTCTAATATTATCTATACTTTCTAAAGACAGGTAGAGATAAAGAAAGTACTTGCCTTTCACAACCTCAGGGCACCCCAAAGTGCTTTACAGCCAATGAGGCACTGTGAAAGTTTTAGCACTGTTTTAAAGTGGGGAAACACAGCAGCCTATTTTGCACATAGCAAGATCCCACAAACAGAAATGTGATAACCAGTTAATCTGTTTTAGCGATGTTGGTTGAGGGAGAAGGCATCCCAAGAGAATGGCTGTCCATTAAAAATAGGGAGCAGAAAACATCAGAATGTGTTTGTGTACAGCAGGAACAGGATATAAAAACATCCATTTTAAAGGTGAAAGATGGGGACAGACAAATAGAAATAAAGAAGTACTTCAACAAGGAATGAACCCTTGCGTGTTTTGCAGCAGGAGAATTGATCATTCTGAGCTTGGAGTCATGTGGTAAGCATCTTCATCTGTGTAACTGTCTCTGAACAGAAACTTAGAATAAAAACTGAAAATGCTGGAAATATTCAGCAGGGGGCCAGGCGGCATCTGTGCAGAGAGAAAGAATGTTAACATCTCAGGTTGATGACCTTGTGCCAGTAATTTATAAATGCTTTCAGCCTCGATTGACCTGTGTTGCTTGATACGCTAAAGCAGTAAAAAGAGAATTAAAACCCTACGTGAAGGATACAAGGAAGTGGTCGGAGACCCTTGTTTGCGGTAGAAACCATAGAGGCATGGAGGTTATGGAGATGATGAATGCGTAGGAGAGTTTATATGGATGAAGAAAAGAATTGAGATGGAGAATGAAATTTGGATGGATTCACTCAGGGAGGGTGGAGAAGAGAAAAGATCTCTGGGGTGATAACCACTCAGTGCATGAAAATATATTTCTTCATGTCACCATTGCTCCTTTTCCCAACCACCTTAAACCTGTGCCCCCTAGATCCTTCCACCAATGGAAACAGATTCTCCCTATCTACTCTGTCCAGACTCCTCATGATTTTGAACACCTCTATCAAATCTCCTCTCAACCTACTCACTATTATTTTCTTTGATGCTCTTCTCTCCTCCATTCCCTCAATCCTATCATCCCATCTTTCATTTCTCCACCTTCCGGGCACCTGGTAGCACCGCCCCTCCTCTTCCACACCCGGTACCTACCCCAACACTTCCTACTCTCTCCTGTTGCCATCCCAGTCTTAAATCTCCCTTGAACAAATTCTCAGCTCCTCTCTTTGGGTGGGATTTTTCGCACCCGCCCACCAGCACAATCTTTCGGTCCCACCGCAAGTCAATGGATTCCTGGCGGGGGGGCCACCTCACCCACAGCAAGTCCCGCCCATAACAGGGCCGGAAAATCCCGGCCTTTGTCTCTACTTGGAATAGTCCAAATGGGCACCGGCTCCTGTCATCCTACATCAAGCACCCTCAGCTCGCCTGTGCACTCTCACTGCCCTCCCTGCTCAGTCAGCATGCTCGCCAACCTCCTCCCTGCCTTCCACCTGCCATGTCCCCCCCCCTTAGAGTGTGCCAGTGGATGAAGAGTCAATGGACTTCTTTGCATTTCCTTCCAGGGTAACCATTCCCCTGTGGATGAGGCCCTTTGTCATCTGTGAACTTGTTGTGGCTGATTGATGAACAAGGCTGAGAAAGCCAGAGGATTAGAGGGAGAGACTAAATTGGGGCTCTATAATAAGGACCACGTTGCTCCTGTAGCAGTTTGGCAAAGGCCAGTGCTGGAAAGTCTCATGATGGGGATGGTGGCAGAGTGGAAATTTCACTGGACTAGTAATCCAGTGGCCCAGACTAATGCTCTAAGGACATGGGTTCAAATCCCACCATGATAGAATTTAAATTGAATTAATAATCTGGAATTGAAAACTAATCTCAGTGATGGTGACCATGAAACTATTGTCGATTTTTGTATAAACCCATCTGCTTCACTAATGCCCTTGAGAGAAGGAAATCTTACCTGGTCTGGCCTACATGTGACTCCAGACCCACAGCAATGTGGTTGACTCTTAGCTGCCCTCTGAGATGGCCCAGCAAGCCATTCAGTTCAAGGGCAATTAGGGATGGGCAATAAATGCTGGCCTTGTCAGTGACGGGCACACCCCATGAAAGAATAAATAAAGAAGCATCAGAATAAGGCAAGATGGCTCCGCTTATGAGCCAACTTGCAGTCAAGGCCATGATGTTCATCGATCAGCCACAACAAGTTCACGGATGACAAGGGCCTCATCCACAAGGGAATGGTTATCCTGGAAGGAAATGCCAATAAGTCAACTGACTCTTCATCCACTGGCACACTCTAAAGGGGACGTGGCAGGTAGGGTAAGCAGGACAGGGAGGAGGTTGGTGAGACTAGTTCCTCAGCAAGCAGGCTGACTCAGCAGGATGGGCCAGCTGAGGGTGCTTGATGTAGGCTGACAGTAACCCGTACCCATTTGGATGATTCCAAGTAGAGACAAAGAGAGGAGCTGAGAATTTGTTCAAGAGAGATTTAAGCCTGGGATGGCAACAGGAAAAAGTAGGAAGTGTTGGGGTAGGTACTGGAGGTGGGGCTGCTGCCAAGTGCCCAGAAGGTGGAAAAATGAAAGATAACATGATAGAAATGAGCAAATTGGGGAGAGATCATGAAACAAAATAATAGTGAGAAGGTACAGAGGAGATTTGATAGAGTTATTCAAAATCATGAGGGTCTGGGCTGAGTAGGTAGGTCTCCATTTGTGAAAAGATCGAGAACCAGAGGCCACAGGTTTTAGGTAATTGGGAAAAGAATCAATGGTGACATGAGGAAAAGCTTTAGCGAGTGGTTTGGATGTGGAATGCTCTGCCTGAGAGTGTGGTGGAGGCAGGTTCAATCAAGGCGTTCGAAAAGGAATTGGATTGTATTCAAAAAAGGAAGAATATGCAGGGCCATGGGTAGAAGGTGGGGAAGTGTCACTAGTTAAATTGCCTCTCTGGAGAGCTGGTGCAGACACAGCTGGGCGAACAGCCACCTTCTGTGCTGTGACAATTCGGTGATTCTGTGAAGAACGTAAGAAATAGAAGCAGGAGTAGACCATTCAGAGGAAGGAGATTAAAGTAATGGGCTCAAGTGCAGAGATGCAGTCCAAATCTGGTGGCAGAATGAATTCAGGTTATGCTATGTGGCCAAGATTAGGAGAGCCATGTCCTGGTTGTAAGGAGGGCAAGGTGAAGATGACATGCAAGAGGCCGAAGGTGAAGTCTAAAGCCCAGTAGGGAAATGAAGTCAACTTGTACACAGGGCAGAGTCAGATTGGACCTTAAACAAGCCAGTGTTCATGTTCAGTGATAGGTGTGGAGAGGCAGAGGATCAGTGAGTACACTCCTGAGGGGTGAAATCAGGAAGAGGAGGGGGAGAGGAGAGTTGACCATGAGTCAGCAGAAGTGCATAGTGACTTCAATAGCTGCAATGGGCATCAGTGGAGCTGCTGTAGTGTTATGACAGCAGACTAATGGTGCCAATGATCTACGGGCAATTTGAACTTTTTAAAGAAGACCTTTTTTTTTCAAAAAGAAATACAAGTAAAGACACTGAGCAAAAGATGGCTGATAATGTTCAGTGACCATACCCTGGAAAATTCCATTGTGGATTATAGTTAACCGACTAGTCCCAAGAGAACATGGAGTATCACACCTGGGTGGTGTCATGGGCTTCTTCAAACAGAGCTTTGAAAGGGAGTAGGGAAAGACACAAAAGACTGAACTTTAACCTCCTGTGGTTGCAGAGGCAAAAGACTGCACGTCTCAGCAGACATCCGAAATCCATCTCCTGTTGATTTATATCTCAAGAATGTGTAAATGGTCTGGGATGAAAGAACATGGACTCTGGGGGCAAGTCATAGTTTTTTTCCCTTCCAGAAAATGCAGGGAAAAATCAGTTAAAAAGCTGAGGTGCTGGTGTGTGACTGGGACAGCAAAGAACAAGAGTCACCCTCCTGCAGCTTGCAGGCAAAAGGATCTCTTTCTTTTTCTCTCTTTTGCTGGAGGCAAAGTTCAGCAGACGCTACAATCTAAAGGAAATAGGACAGTCTTTCAGCCACCCTGCAGAACCAAGTCTCTCCAAAACTAACTGCGAAACTGCCAAAGTCAGCTCTACCAGAATCAAACAACTTAGGAGCCACAACATGCTGCCATTTACACCTTATGGACAAGCCAAAGACTGACTCTTTTTTTTTCACTTTTATTTGCCATTTCCGATCTGTGTTTGTGTGTTGCGTTTTTATTATTTTTCTTGGATTTTAGAAACTAATAAACTTATTCTTTGACTTAAGAAAGCCTGGTTAAATTGGCTGCTTCTAAAAAAAAGATACATTTGGGCTGGGAAAATGTAGCCAAGGGGGAAGGGATCCATATTAAATTAACTTTGTTGCAACTAACCTGGGGGGTGGGGTTGAATAAAGAAGGGGAGTCTGCTCATTCCTCCTCACCTGGGAGCATAACAGAATTGGGATCCCATTCGGGAAGTTAACAAATTGGGGAGGACCTTGTCCGGGGACCAGTCGTAACAGTGGACAGAGAAGGTCATCAGCGTGAAACCCAAAGACCAGGGCCAGTGACTCAGGAGGGGTGAGGGAGCTGGTGCAAAGAAGATCTGGGGGGCGGTGAGGGGCACACACGGTGGAAAGAAACAGCAGAGGCTTGAAGGGCTGGTTCCAGCCAGTCCAGCGAAGGATGAGGCAGGAGTTCTGAAGGACAACTGAAGCAGCATTAAATGTCAATGGCCATGGGTAGCAAGTCAGCAACATGGGAGCAGAAATCCAGAGCGCAATAAAAACTGACCAAGAACGATCAGAATAGCACAAAAACTGAAGCCACAAAACCAATCTGGCTACTGGAATTGAGGCAATTCAGAAGAGGATACAGTTTGAATAGAAAGTGGCAGGGAAGGTAGAGGCAGTACAGACTAGACGGGATTGAATATTGGAATTCCTCCCAAGATCAGGCAAATTTCTGCCCAGGACTAAATTCAGCAGCAGTGTAAAGCAGAGAGGCTGGCACTGGATGACCAGACATTTGGACTTATTGGTTTAAAGGAGGAATGTTGGCCAAGACAACAAGAGAATTCCACATCCTCCTTCAAATAGCACGATGGGATCTTTTACTCCCAAGTGAAAAGGTGGACAGGGCCTCATCCAGAAAGAAAGCATCTGGACCAACACAGCACTCGCTCAGCACTGCACATAAATGTGAGCGCAGATTATGTGGTTAGGTCCTGGAGTGGGGCTTAAGCTGACAGTGCAGCTCATTCTGGAAAGGCATTGGTGAAACAGATAACCCTGGCACCAGAAACCCAATAGCCCAGCACAGCTTACCGAAAAATCCTCTTATTCCAGGGTAAAAGGAGCGTGCAAAGACATTGCCCCCTGGAAATCCATGGTGTCCCCAGCATGATGGTTGCATCTGATGAACTCCCAGAATTTACCAAATCAATGTTGGGGGTGGGGTGCAGGGGGGATGGGGGAGGGGGAAGGGGGGGCACCTCATTTCCATGTCACATTTCCAGCTCACCCCTGGTTTTTATATAAAACATTTACTATTTCTTTGGGGCCTAGGCCACATGCCTCAACTGGAACCCCTGACCCATGGACCCAGTTGCACCCAATCAGAGACCCGTATGCTTCACCCAGACTTAGTGCCCAGCACCCGGATCTGGGTTGGGCAGCAGGAATTTCTGGCATTCCCTGCCATCATTGACCTTACCATGTCGTGCGAAGTCAACTAGGAACTATGGAATTGGGAGACGTCCAGTGCTGTTTTTCCAAGGAGTTTGTTGGACTCCTGCCAGAATTACAACAGAAACCCAGCGGGAAACCAACCCCCACACCCCCCACCTGCCCAAACCCCTCAAAGCAAATTGAGGGCCATTCCATTTAGTATACGTGAAAGAGGAGATCTCTTGCAGGCTGCAACAACAACTTGGATTTATATCACACCTTGAATGTGGTAAACTGTCCCAAGGAGTTTACTTCAAACCAAACTGGGCACCAGACCACAGGAAGAGTTATTAGGACAGAGGACTGAAAGCTGGGTCAAAAAAGTAGGTTTTGATGAGCATCTTAAAGGAAGAGGTTTAGAGAGGGAATTCCAGAGCTTAAGGCTAAGACAGCCTAAGGGATGTCTGCCAGTGTTGCTGCAAAGGAAATCTTGATTGGACAAGAGGCCAGACCTGGAGTACGTCTGTAGAACCGGAGGAGGTTCAGGAGTTCTTCAGGTGTTGTTGCTCTCTCCTTTAAACCTGCCATCATTGCCCCTCTCCCCCCAAAAATCAGCCTTTGACCCCACTGCCCTTGAAAGCTACAGTCCCATCTTCAACTACCAATTCCTCTTCAAAGTCCTTGAACGTGTTCTCAAATCTGAAATGCGTTCCCATCTTTCCGGGAACTCCATGTTTGAATCCCTCCAATCAGGTTTCTGCCCCTGCCACAGTACTGAAGTAACTCTTAGCAAAGCCACAAATGACATCCTGTATGACTGTGATGAAGGTAAATTATCCTTCTTTATCCACCTTGACCTGTGTTTGACACGACTGACCACATCACCCTCCTCCAACCCTCTCCACCGTCGTCCAGCTGGATAGGACTGCTCTCACCTGGTTCCATTTTTATCTATCTATTCATAGCCAGAGAATCACTTCCAATGGCTTTTCTTTCTGCTCCCGCATGTTACCCCTGGTGCTCCCCAAGTCCCCTTCCTATTTCTCATTTACTTGTTTCCCCTCAGCGACATCATCTGAAAGCACAACGTTACTTTTCATATGTATGCCTCACCTCCACCTCTATCGACTCCTTTACCATTGCTAAATTATCAGGCTGCTTATCCGGCATCCAATACTGGATGAGCACAAATTTCCTCCAAATAAATATTGGGAAGACCAATACCATTGTCTCGGTCCCCACTCCAAACTCCATTCCCTGACTACCAATTCTATCCCTCTCTATGGCAATAGTTTGAGATTAAGCCCATCTGTTTGCAGATGTGGTGTCACATTCAACCCTGAGGTGAGAGTCACATTCAGGCCATCGCTAAGACTGCCTATTTCCCCCACTGTAACGGCGCTTGACTTCACCCTTGTCTCAGCTCATCTTCTGATGAAACCTTCACTCATGCCTTCGTTACTGCTAGACTCAACTATTCCAACACACTCCTGGCTGGTCTCCCACATTCTACCCTCTGTAAACTTGAGGACATCCAAAACTCTGCTGCCTGTATTCTTACTCGCGCCAAATCCAATTTTACCAACACCGCTGTGCTCGTTGATCTACATTGGCTACCAGTCAAGCAATATCTTCATTTTAAAATTCTCATCCTTGTTTTCAAATCCTTCTATGGCCTCACCCCTCCCTATCTCTATAATGTCCTCCAGCTCCACAACCCTTTGGGATATCTGTGCTCCTCTAATTCTGGCCTCTTGTGCATCCTCAATTTTAATTGATCCACCATTGGTGGTTGAGTCCTTGGCTGCCAAGTCTCCAAACCCTGGAATATCCACCCTACACCTCTCCACTTCTACCTTGCTTTCCTCCTTTAAGACACTTCTTAAAACCTAATTCTTTGGCCAAGTTTTTGGTCATCTGACTTAATATCTCTATTATGTGGCTTGATGTCACATTTTGTTTTATAACACTCCTATGAAGCACCTTGGGATATTTTATAATGTTAAAGGTGCTATATGAATATAAATTGTGGTTGTTGTTTTTGCTGTTACAGAGATAGGAAAGTCCATGGCTGGTAGGTAATTTGAAAACAGGGATAAGAATTTTAAGTCAAAACTGTGTGGATTTAGTACTCTGTCCAGCTCTGGAATTCAAAGTGTTACAGGAGCCTCAAGTCCAGAACTAAGAGGAAAAATCAAATCCGCCACACCTGAAGCAGACGGCAGAACACCAACCGTTCTGTCAATGGTCCAGGCATGACTGAAGACAAAATAAATGTTTTGAAGAATCCAAACCACTTGGAATGTCCACTTGAGTGGTCACCAGCTCCAAAAGGATGTCATCTCTCTAATCCCTGCAGAACGTCAAACCCAATCTCTCCCTTAACCCCAGGAACAACACAAACCCAACTACTTGATTATAGTTGGACAGGTGAAAGAGAATTGGAGGAGACAACAAGCCAGAACACGTGATTGGAATAAATAATTTGGCATTGCCAATTAGCAGCCAGTTTCCCAGCAGCCTAGACTCTGTCAGAGGAGCATTGTCTTTTTGTTTAGTGTTTGTTTTTCTTCCTAGAACTTTCCCATGACACACCTGAATGAATCTGTTCTTCCAGTTTCCTGTCCAACTGGACTGGAAGCTATCAATCTATTCTTGCCTCTACTACACCCCAAAATCCTCTTCTTTACCCATTCATTCTTTGATGAGAAGGTAACCTCAGATAATGAAGCAGTCCATGCCCACATGTAGCAAGACCAGGACAAAATTCAGATTGAACTGATAAGCGGTAAGTTACATTCACACCAGACAAGTGCCAGACAATGACCATATCCAACAAGAGAAAATCTCACCATCTCCCCTTGACATTCAAAGACATTGCCATCGATGAACCCCACACTGTCAACATTCTGGGGCTTATCTTTGACCAGAAACTTAACTGGACCAGCAATATAAACACAAGAAGGAGCTTCAGGCATTTGGATGATGTCATAGTTTGTTTTTATCCAAAACACTCACCACACATGACAAATCAGCAGATGTGGTGAATTGAGGCTCTTCATTTTTACAGCTACACAATACTTAGCTGTGTTAAGGTTGCCGTGGTGGGAATGGGTGTCACTTGCAAGTTCTTTGTCATCTGTCCCCAGTTATGCAAGGAAATATCAACCATGTAGCTGTTAGATAGGAGTCACGTATTGGCCATACAGCGACTACGTTTATCAGAATATAATTCAGTTGTTGGGTATCTAGTGACCTGGGAACTGAAACAAGAAAAATAATCCGCTGTTGTTACCTTTTGTCCCTGTTCTCTAGATGCCTCTAAAGAAGAATATATTTGGACCTATGAGGGCCACTCTGTGCAGCGCTGTGAAAACTGGCCTTTGGATGGACAGCAGTCCGGTTACTCACAACATTTTCTTGGGGAACCTGATGACACAGGGGATGCTAACTGAAGAACCTAGTTTTTCTCAGCTGGCAGTTGACGGTTTCCACAAAACGGTTGAAGTGCGGGAGCAAAGGGGAGCGCCCCCCCATGGCGGCCAATGAGGTCAAAACGTGCAATTTTGACAAGTTGGGGCAGAGCAGCGACATTCAAATGTGTTCAGCCCTCATCTTATTAGATCCATCAAATGCTTACTTCCACCAAAACCCATAACTTTACTTGTCTGTTAATCAGACATTTCCTGGGTGTCTTCCAGTGCAAGTCACTCATATTCTCCTTTGATCTTCTTCTATCAACTTGGATCTTCACCACAATCCAGATCCTTTCTGAAGAGCTAATACGGACTTGAAACGTTAACTCTGTTTCTCTCTCCACAGATGCTGCCAGACATGCTGAGTTTTTCCAGCACTTTCTGTTTTTATTCCAGATCCTTCCTCCTTTGCCAGGCCCGTCTTCTTCACTTCATCCTTCTCCGTCAATCATTACACACTCCATATCAAAACATCACTCCAATCCAGTGATGCCCTTACTACCAGTCTTGGTAAAGCTGCCCTTGCCGCCAGTTCTAAATCTGATGGTGAAGGTACTCTTATGATGAACATTGATCCTGATGGTAAGATCAGATTTACCAGTTAATTCTAATGGTAAATGCCGCTGGTAATGTTGACCGAACTCCCAGGGGTTAACATCAGTGATGTTAAATCTAATATTAAAGCTGCAGCTATTGCTGTTCTGGCTGTTAGTGAGGCAGCACAAAGAGCAAGCCCACAACTCCCAGAGAATGCAGTTAACTTGGCTGAAATCCTAAAACATCAAGCAGCTATAATTCAATCTATCTGTAATTATGTCCACTTTCAAAGATTGATGACCAACATGAGAGTATAAAAAGCTAATGTAGCACTCTCTTTAGATTATGTAATTCCAATACAATATACACCCCAACGCAATGCGTGTCATAAGAAAAAATGCATAGGAATGTAGCAAAAATGGGAGGCCATTCAGCTCCTCCAGCCTATTCCACCATTCAGTAAGATCATGGCTGATCTGCAACTGAACTCCACATTCCCATCTACTCCCCATATCCCTTACTAACTTTGTTTATCAAAATTCTATCAATCTCAGATTTAAATTTAACAATTGATCCAGCATCAATTGCCCTTTGCAGGAGTGAACTGTAGACATTACCTCCCTTTGTGTATAGAAGTGATTCCGAATTTCACTCCAATTTTTAGACTAAGCCCCCTATTCTTAGGTTCCCCAACTAGTGGAAATAAATTCTCTCTACCCTATCTGTTCACCTTAATATCTTGAAAACTTCCAATCAGGTCACCACTTAACCTTCTAAATTCCTGGAAATGCAACCCTATATTGTGTAATCTCTCCTCATAATTTAATCTTGGAGTCCAGGTATCATTCTAGTAAATTTACATTGCATTTTGTCCAAGGCCAATATATTCTTCTGGGCAGCAGAACTGCGGACAGCTCCCTAGGTGTGGTCCAAACAGATGTTTGTATAGCTAAAGCATTACGTCTACCCCTTGTATTTTAGCACTTTAGATACAGAGGCCAGCATTCCATTCCCATTTTGATTATTTTCTGTAGCTGTCCATGACATTTTAATGATCTGTGTACATGGACCTCTAAGCCTCTTTAGATCTCCACAGTTTCCAGCTTATTCATCAAATTAGAAAGCTCCACGTTATATTCTTTTTAGGTCCAATGCGGATGACCTCACACTTGCCTACATTGAAATCTATTTGCCACAGCTTTTCCCATTCAGTTAATCTGTTTTCTATTTGTAACTTTCTGCTTGCATTCACACCTTGTGCAGTGCCCTCTATCTTTGTGTCATTGGCAAAATTAAACATGCAGCTCCAGCCTCTTATCTAAGTTGTTAATAAATATTTTGAATTGTTGAGCCCCCAATACAGTTTCTTGTGGGGCCCAACTAGTCATATCCTGCAATTAGAGAACTTACTCAATGCTTCCTGTACTCCAATCTGCCTGTTTCTTGGCCAATTTCCTAACCAGAACAATAATGTTCCCTCCCTAACAGCACTGTGGGTGTACCTACACCACGTGGACTGCAGAAGTTCAAGAAAGCAGCTCACCACCATCTTCTCAAGGGAAATTCAGGATGGACAATAAATGCTGGCCTAGCCAGTGATGCCCACATCCCATGAACAAATAAATTAAAAATTCCATATTATTCAACTTGAGCCAGCAGTCTCTGATAAGGGACTTTATTAAATGCCTTCTGGAAGTCCATATAAATAACATCCACAAACATTCACCTGTTCCTATGACAATGTGGATCCCAATTAAAATATTTCATGTATTAATTTGTGGGATGTAGGCATTGCTGGCAAAGCCACTATTTATTGGCCCACACAAACTGCTCTTAAGAAGATGTTGGTGAGCCATCTTCTTAAACTGCAGCAGTCAACTAGTATGGCTATACCCACCTTGTACAGTGCAGGAGAGTGCGAGAGGAGGACCCTGGGACAGGCAGTCAACAGCACCTAGAGGAGAGTGCGAGAGGAGGACCCTGGGTCAGGCAGTCAGCAGCACCTAGAGGATCTAATCTATCTAGAGGATCTAGCATCTCATCTATACTCAGGTAGCACATTCCAAGCTCCAGGACTACATACTGAGGGACGCACTAAAGCTTGAGGCAACCGCCACAAAGGTGCAATGGGGAAAGGTCACTGTCTATGACCTTTCTGCCATAGTGCACCGAGGGGCTGGGAATTGTATAGACCCCTTGGGCTGTACGGCTCACAATGAATGTATGCATTGAATGTATTATAATTGTATTGAAGCACCTCACAGTGCAACATGATGTATGTTGATAACTCCAATACCGTTGCACTGTCTGACCATATTGAAATGATTGTAATATTCATTGATGATACTGAAGCACCTTGTGATCCATGTGTAAAAGTTGAATCTGATTGCACTTTTTGTGATGGCGATTTAGAAATATTTTGTAATGTTCTTCCAGATATTTTATGAATAAAGTATATTTTTCAAAAGAAAAAGTCTATACTCAGGTAGGAGTAAGGGTAAAATAAAAACAAGGGTCCATATTCCATTTAGTTAAGATATGTCTGGGGAGCCAGACCACGTGTGCAGGAGGTGACTCTGACTGGAGCAACTTGAGCTCTGGGTTTTGGAGCTTGAGTGGCAGCTGGGGGGCGCTACAGTGCATTCACGAGGCTGAGAGGTTCATGGATAGCACATTTCAGGATGTGGTCACCCCACAACTTAAGGAAGTGCAAGCAGAGAGGGAATGGGTGACTGCGAGACAGAAGAAGGGGACCAGGCAGGTGGTGAGGGAATCCCCCACATGCATCTCGCTCGCAAACCGTTTTTCAGAAAATGGTGAGAGTGACGGTTCCTCTGTGGGGGCCAACCAGAGCCAAGGCCATGGCACTGTGGGTGGTCCAGCTGCTCAGTGGGGGAGGAAGGGCACTAGTGGTAGGGGATTCGTTAGTGAGGGGAGTAGACAGGTGCTTCTGCAGCCATAGACGTGATATCAGGATGATAGGTTGCCTCCCAGGTGCCAGGGTCAAGGATGAAATGTAATGGCTGCTGAACATTCTGAAGAGGGAAAGCAAACAGCCAAACGTCATGGTCCATGTTGGGACCAATGACATATGAAGAAAGCGAAATGAGGTCATGCAAAGCAGACTTTAGAGAATTAGGTAGGAAATTGAAAAGCAGGACTTCAAAGGTAGTAACCTCCGGATTACTCCTGGTGCCACGCAGTAATGAATATGGGAACAGGAGGTTAGAGCAGATGAATGTGTGGCTGGAGAGATGGTGCAGGAGGGAGGCTTTAGATTTCTGGGGCACTGGGACCGTTTCTGGGGGAGGTGGGACCTGTACAAGTTGGACAGGTTACATCTGAACAGGAATGGGACCAACAGCCTCGCAGGGAGTTTTGCTAATGCTGTTGGGGTGGATCTAAACTAAATTGGCAGGGGGATGGGATGCTGAAAAGTAGTTCAGAGGAGAGAGAAGCTGAGATGGAATTAGAAGTTAAAACGCTTGTAAGTGAGTCTGGAAGACAGAGGAATCACAGGCTGGATGAGAAAGAAGTGAGTTTAGCAAGGCTAAATGGAATATATTTTAATGCAAGGTCCTTGAAAAATAAGACAGATGAGCTGAGGGCACAGATAGGCATGTGGGAGTATGATATCATATCTACAACTGAGACTTGGCTAAAATAAGGGTAGGATTGGCAACTCAGCATTCCTGGTTATAGGGTATTCAGACGAGATAGAGAGGGAGATAAAAGAGAAGGGGGGCCACAATATTGATCAAGGAATCAATTATAGCAGAGAGGAGGGACGATACCCTGGAAGGATCATCAAATGAGACCATATACGTAGAAGTAAAAACACAAAAGGGACAAACACGCTGCTGGGTGTGTACTATAGGCCCCTAACAGGGAGAGATGGAGGATCAAATATATAATTAAATTTCAGAGAAGTGTAAGGATAATAGGACAGTAATAGTCGGGGATTTTAACTACCCAAATATTAACTGGGATAGTTTTAGTGTGCAAGGTAGGGAGGGAGCAAAATTCTTAAGTCGCATCCAGGAGAACGTATTTAGCCAGTACGTAGAAAGCCCAACAAGTGAGGGGACAGTTCTGGACCTAATATTCGGAAATGAGCCCAGGCAGGTGGAAGGTGTGTCAGTAGGGGAGCATTTTGAAGGTAATGATCATAACTCCATTAGATTTAGGATAGTTATGGAAAAGGATAAGGTTGGCCTGGGAATAATAAAAACTGGGGGAAGGCTAATTTTACTGAGATGAGATATAATTTGGCCCAAGTGGACTGGGAGCAGCTACTTGCAGATAAAATTGTGTCAGTGCAGTGGGAGGCATTCAAGGGGGCAATAGTAAGAGTACAGGGCAAATATGTTCCCGTAAAGACAAAGGGGGGGACCAAGTCCACAGAATCCTGGAAGTCAAGGGACATAAAGGTTAGAATTAAGATACTGGCAGATACTGAGGGCTCAATACGGCAGAGTCCCTAGAGGAGTATAAAAAGTGCAGGGGGAACTTAAAAAGAAAATCAGGAAAGCTAAGAGAGTGCATGAGAAAGTATTGGTGGGTAGAATAAAGGAAACCCCAAAAGAGTTTTTAAAATATATAAAAAGCAAGAGAATAACTAGGGAAAGAGTAGGGCTAATTAGGGACCATAGAAGTAATCTGTGTGTGGACCCGGAAGACATGGGTGTAGTCCTCAATGAATACTTTGTGTCAGTCTTCACAGAGGAAAAGGACGACACAGGTATAGACATTAGGGTGGAGGACTGTGAAATATTAGAGGAAATTAACACAGAGAGAGAGGAGGTACTAGCGGGTTTAGCGGCCGTAAAAGTGAATAAATCCACAGGCCCGGATGAGATGTATCCCAGGCTGTTGAGGGAGGCAAGGGAAGAGATATCAAGGGCCCTGGCAGCAATTTTCAAATCCTTTCTGGCCACAGGTGAGGTGCCTGAGGACTGGAAGCCTGCTAACGTTGTCCCGTTATTAAAAAAGGGAGGAAGGGATAGACCAGGAAATTACAGGCCAGTCAATCTAACCTCAGTAGTGGGGAAGTTACTAGAAAGAATTCTGAGGAACAAAATATATCTGCACTTGGACAGACATGGATTAACCAGAGATACTCAGCATGGATTTGTTATGGGAATGTCGTGTTTGACAAAATTGATCAAATTTTTTGATGAGGTAACCAAGAGTTTTGATGAGGGTAATGTAATTGATGTGGTCTACATGGACTTTAGCAAGGCTTTTGATAGGGTCCCTCATGGCAGGCTGGTTAAGAAAGTAAGAGCCCATGGGATCCAAGGCAAAGTAGCACGTTGGATCCAAAATTGGCTGAGAGGCAGGAAGCAGAGGCTGATGGTAAAGGGATGTTTCTGTGACTAGAATTCTGTTTCCATGGTGTTCCACAGGGCTCAGTGCTGGAGCCCTTGCTGTTTGTGGTATACATAAATGATTTGGACTCAAATGTAGGGGCTATGATCAAGAAGCTCTCAGATGGCATGAAAATTGGTATGGTGGTAAATAATGAGGAGGATAGTGTAAACTGCAAGAGGATATCAATGGACTGGTCAGGTGGGCAGAACAGTGGCAAATGGAATCCAGCCCGGAAAAGTGTGAGGTAATGCACTTGGGGAGGGCTAACAAGGCAAGGGATTACACTATGAATGGTAGGACCCTGGAAAGTACTGAAGATCAGTGGGACCTTGGTGTGCATATCCACAGATCCCTGAAGATAGCAGGGCAGGTAGATAAGGGGGTTAAGAGGCATATAGGATACTTACATTTATGAGCCAAGGCATAGAATACAAAAGCAGGGAAGGTTACATTGGAACTGTATAAAACACTGGTTAGGCCACAACTGGAGTACTGCATGCATATATGAAGGATGTGAATGCACTGGAGAGGGTGCAGAGGAGATTTACCAGGATGCTGCCTGGGCTGGAGAGTCTAAGCTATGAGGAAAGATTGGATAGACTGGGGTTGTTTTCCTTGGAGCAGCAAAGGTTGAGAGGGGATCTGATAGAGGTGTATAAGATTATGAAGGTCATAGATAGGGTGGATTATAAGGCACTTTTTCCATTAGCAAAAGGGTCAATAACCAGGGGGCATAGATTTAAGGTAAGAGATAGAAGGCTAAGAGGGGAGTTGAGGATGGGAGTCTGGAACTCACTGCCTGAAAGGGTGGTTGAGTCAGAAACTCTCGTAACATTTCAGAAATATTTAGATATTCACTTGTGTTGCCGTAGCCTCCAGGGCTTGCCATAAGCCTCCAGCATAATACTCATAACCTTGTTTTAACAGATAATTTCTTGCAATTCTGTAGTTGTTCAAACCATATCAAGGAGATTGTCTATTTTATGTTCCTCTACAGATTTCTTTATTGTTGAGACAAGCGCTGGAAAATGGGATTAGTGTAGTCAGATCTTTGTTGATGGACATGATGGGCTGAATGGCCTCCTTCTGTGCTGTAAATGTCTATGAGTTCTGTTAGGCAGGGAGTTCCAGTATTTTGACCTAGAAATGAGAAAAGAATGGCGATATGTTTCCACATCAGGATGCTGTTACTTGGAGGGCAACTTGTAGGTGGTGGTGTTCCCATGCACCTGCTGCCCTTGTCCTTCTATGTGGTAGAGGTTGGGCTTTGGAAGGTGCAGTGGAAAGAGCTTTGCTGAGTCTCTGCAGTGCATCTTGTATATTGTATATATTGTATAGTACACACTACTGCCACTGTGCATCGGTGATGGAGGGTGTGAATGTTTAAAGTGGTGGATGTGGTGCCAATCAATCGGGCTGCTTTGTCCTGGACAGTGTCGAGCTCCTTGAATGTGTTATGGAGCTGCACTTATCCAGGCAAGTGGAGAGTATTCCATCACACTCCTGACTTGTAGCTTGTACATGGTTGACATGCTTTGGGGAGTCAGGAGGTGGGTTACTCGCTGTAGAATTCCCCAACTCTGATCTGCTCTTATAGCTCAGCATTTATGTGGCTGGTCCAGTTAAGTCCCTGGTCAATAGTGACCCCCAGGATTTTGATGGCGGTGGTTCAGCAGTGATAATACTGTTGAATGTCTGGGGGATGTAGAAGCACAATGGCACTGCAGTTACTAGTGTGTCCCCAAGAACCCCAGTGTGTCCTAATCACAGTTCATGGCCCAGAAGTAATAGCCCATTGAACCCAAGGGAAAGTGACAATTTAGATCCAAACTTGGCACAGTTGCAGGAAGCAAAGGGTCATAGTTGATAGTTGTCTTTTGACTGGAAGGCTGTTTCCAGTGGGGTTCTGCAGGGCTCAGTACCAGGTCCCCTGTTTTTAGTGATAAATGTCAATGATTTAGACTTAACTGCAGGGCATGGTTACAAAGTTTGCGAATGATACAAAAATTAGCCGTGTTGTTGGTAGTGAGGAAGAAAGCTGTAGACTGTAGGGAGTCAGCAGTGGACTGGTCAGGCAGGCAACACTGTGGCAAATGGAACTCAAGCCACAGAAGTGTGAGGTAATGCATTTGGGGAGGCCAAACAAGGCAAAGGAGTCCACAATATATGAGCGGCAGGCAAAATCAGTGGGACCATGGAGTTCATATCCACAGTCCCTGATGGTAGCAGGACAGGCAGGTAAAGTGGTTAAGAACGCAAATGGAATATTTGCCTTTGTTAGCCGACGCATAGAATATATGAACAGAGTTTATGCTGCAACTGTATAAAACACTAGTTTGGTCACAACTGGAATACTGCGTACTGTTCTGGTCACCACATTAGGGGATGTGATTGCGCTAGAGAGAGTGTAGAAGAGATTTTCGATGATGTTCCCAGGAATTGAGAATTTTAGCTATGAGGAAAGATTGAATAGGATAGGATAGGGTTGTTTTCTTTGGAATGATGAAGGCTGGGGGGAAATTAAATTGAGGTGTATACAATGATGAGGAGCCTGAATAGAGTGGATAGGAAGGACCCTAACAGAGAGGACAATGACCAAGGGGTGTCAAGTTAAAGTATATTATTGGTAGAAGGATTAGAGGGGAGTTGAGGAAAATATTTTCTACCCAGAGTGTGGAACTCAATAACTGAAAGGATGGTAGAGGCAGAAACCCTCATTGCATTTAAAATATACTTGGAAAGGCACTTGAGGTGCCGCTAAGGACCAAGAGCTGTAACGTGGGATTAGACCGGATAACTTTTTTTTCCAGCTTGCACAGAAATGACGGGCTGAATGGTCTCCTTCTGGGCCATAAATTTTCTACATGTGTATGTTTACAACATGCATCTCAAGCACAATGTCTAATGATTCTTTAAATTGAAAGCCATTTCAAATTTACAGAAATATTTTAGATAATGGAATCGTTATAACCATTTATTTATGGGGATGCATATTGTGAATATTAGTTTCCATGAAAAGTGAATGCAGGTCACAGTAACTCACAGATTGAATTAACATTTCTGAACAAAGATAAAAATTGAAGTGAGTTCAAATTCGATACGTGTTCGAAGTTAATTACATTTAGACAAAAGCAGTAATTATTGTTGATGTACTGTGGGCAGTACCAATTGTTGGGTGCCATGCAGGCAGCTCTGTGCCTTAATAACATCTTTAGTGCCCACACTGGACAATGGAGACTGAGTGATACTCTTGGGTCTGGGCTTACTTTCTGCAAGAGCCTTTGGGCTCAGTGTGGTAATTGTTTGCTGAGGGGATTCCCCAGTTTATTCCGAGTGGCTTTTAACAGTTAAGATTCTGATGGTGTTTGTCCAAAGAGAAGCTTGAAGCACAGACTGACTGGAAATCAAAGACGATTGTCCAAACATTTAAATTGCTGAGAAACAGTTATAACCAACCACTAAACAGACTGATTTTTAAAAAATAATAATAATTAATTTTATCTAGTTGTGTTTTATTGTCTTCTTTTAAAATTATCATCCTTGTTTTTAAGTTCTTCCAAGGCCTCACCCCTCTCTACCTCTGTAACCTCCTCCAGCCACACAATACTCCAAGATCTCTGTGTTTCTCCAATGCGCATCCCCAATTTTGATCACTCTGCTATTGAGGGCTGTGCCTTCAGCTAGGAAGGCCCTATCTCTGAAATTTTCTCTCAAAACCTCTCTACCTCTCTAGCTATCTTTCCTCCTTTAAGGTGTTCCTTAAAACCTATCTTTTTGACCAAGCTTTTGGTCGCCTATCCAAATATTTCCCTACGTCACTCTATGTCTAATTTTATTTGGCAACATTCCTGTGAAGCACCTCAGGATGTTTTACTACATGAAACATGCTATATTACTTCAAGTTATTGTTATGTCTTAACAGTCAGGCATTGACTCTTTTCAAATAATGTCTTTCACTGACTTTGATTTATATTTTAATTGCACTGTAGTTTGCAATATTGTGCATGTTATTCAGTAGGAGTTTAATGCAACCATTTGCATCAAGCACACTCACTTGATCAAACTATGGAACGTGACAGAGAGTTTAAATATAGCAAGAATAAGTATATATTCTGTACAAAAATGTAATATATGCAGGGTATAAATTATGTACAGGGACTAAACATTTTCAGAATAAATTCCTCTGGAGAAAAAATATACAGAGTCAATATACACATTGAGTATACACAAAGTCAATCTTGACACTGTAAGAATGCATTTGTCAACACTTTGAGTGAATACACAGAGAGTATTTATACATACATAAATAAATACATAGGAAATGCATTCTTCCAGCAAATACATCACAATAAAACAGTCATCATAGACTAAATACACAGACACATATAAATACATGGACATTAAATGCCTTATTGCAAAGGAACACACATTTACACTGCACTCACATTTTATTTTTCAATTATTTGGACAGTGTGATATTTTCTTTGGTTGCATTAATGATAATGGATAAAAGTCTGGGTGAATGTGAAGTAGAGTCCCAACTGGATAACGTAGGAGGAAGGGTTGCTGTTGGTACAGTGATGGTGAACAACTTAAACCAATAACAGCTTTTAGCTTTGATGACTTTATGCTCAGACCATCCTTTGATACTTTCATATTTAACCAGATTCTACATCTGCACTCAGGAAGTGTAATTTCCAATTTCATGCCCTTTTTGTCCTCACTGACTTTCATTCAAATCATCCAAAGACTTCAAGACAGTTCTTGTATCTGGACAAACCTCTACACCATCACTTTCACCCTCCTGTGCCTGTCTGATAAGATCTCTCTATCTCTGGCTTCCAATCTTTTTTCCAATCCTTACAGCTTTGCCTTTCTCTATCTTGTCAATAACTGTGGGTGATAGTCCTTTCAACTTTCTTGTACCTCCTAGGCTCCACAGCTACCACCCAAAGGTTGCTCCTATTCCCTATTTGTCCACTGCCTTGAAATCAATGCTTGTTGTGGGGTCTTCCACTCCTCCTTATTCTTTCTTGCAAACTCTGCATGTCTAATTGAAATCAGAGCAACAATTTTAAAAAACAATAAAATCCCATATCAGCATGTGGACCATATGCAGCAACTGGGGCTCTTGGTGTGTCAGTCAATATTTTCATCCCCAGAATTGGTGATAGCATTGCCTTTATGATTCTCGCAAGAGGTGCTCCTCCTCAATGTCCATGTTGCAACTGGAAAAAAACATCTTCAGGTGCCCTGCTTCCTCCTTCAATCCTTTCTTTCCAGCCTCCAGGCTTTTAAACTCTCCCAGCAAGACACAGCTGATTTCAGCTTGAAGATGCCACGTCCTGTGGTCTTTGGAACTCCAAATCTGCTCTCTGAATAGAGATCTGTAAATATTGTCTGGATGTGGCCAAAATGCTGCCTCAGGGAGATCGGTTGAACTTTTAAAAATTTATTTAAGCCATGAAAAAATTTTCCTGACATGTCCCCTCATGTGAAATTGTCACATGAGCTGGGATGTGTCTATTACTTTTAAGTAAAAATTTTCCGAACATTTTAAATCCCTCATGAAACCTCATCCCGCCGGTGGATAAGGTTTCATGCTTTTTCGGAAGGCCGCCTGGGCTCTTCGCCTGCCCGCCAACCTTAAGGTTAGACAAGCAGCCTTGACAATGACCTCAATTAGGTAATTAACAGGCCTTAATAGGCCTTCGACAGTTCGGTGAGCCACAGCCAATTCAGCTGCGTACCTGTCAAACTGAAAATCTGAATGACGGGCGGTGACATCAGGGCGCACGCTTGACATCACCCCACACATCGGCAAGGGGGTCCTGCCCCCGCACGCCAACCGGGAAATTCTGCCCTTAGTTCCAGATTTTTATTGTCTTCAAATTTCACCATCTGCCATGTTGGGTCCCCAGAGCATTTCTCTGGGTCTCCTGGAATACTAGTCCAATGACAATACCACTACACCACCCTCCCCTCACTGTAGATACCTAGTTAATGTGTTGACAGTAGATACATCTGTAATGTACACATCAACTTCCATCAATGGCTGTAAGCATTGTAGTATCAATGAATTCCCTTCATAAAACACATGGGCAAACTCCACCGAATCAGGAATTTATCTTTTCTTTATTCTCTCATGGGATGTGGGCATCACTGACAAGGTCAGCATTTGTTGCCCATCCCTAACTGCCCTTGGACTTGCTCAGCCATTTCAGAGGGCAGTTTGTGGTTGTATTACAACCTTTATTAATATTTGAAGTTTATTCAAGGTCTGATGTATCTCCTGCTTAATTCCCCTCAACTTCAGTCAGAGGGAGCTAGACCCAAGGACATGTATAATATCTGGGAAATTGCAATCTATTTAAGGAATAGTTGTAAAAAGCCCATCAAAGAGAAGGTCATCATTCTCCCCCGGACCCCATTAACACTGAAACCATCATTCCGGTTTATTTCAATTCTTCATTCAGAGGTTAAACAGGACTAATAACCCAATTACATGTCCTTGGGTCTAGCTCCCTCTGACTGAAGTTGAGGGGAATTAAGCAGAAGATACATCGGACCTTGAATAAATTTCAAATATTAATAAAGGTTGTAATACAACCACAAACTGCCCTCTGAAATGGCTGAGCAAGTCCAAGGGCAGTTAGGGATGGGCAACAAATGTTGACCTTGTCAGTGATGCCCACATCCCATGAAAGAATAAAGAAAAGATAAGTTCCTGATTCGGTGGAGTTTGCCCATGTGTTTTATGAAGGGAATTCATAGATATTACAATGCTTACAGCCATTGGGTTATTAGTCCTGTTTAACCTCTGAATGAAGAATTGAAATAAACTGGAATGATGGTTTCAGTGTTAATGGGGTCTGGGGGAGAATGATGACCTTCTCTTTGATGGGCTTTTTACAACTATTCCTTAAATAGATTGCAATTTCCCAGATATTATAAGGGTCTGGATGAAAGTCCTCAATAAATGTTTTCTCACCACAACAGAACTGGAGTAGGGGTTCATGAGTGAAAAGCAGAAAATGCTGGAAAAACTCAGCAGGTCTGATAGCATCTGTGCAGAGAAAAACAGAGTTACTGTTTCGAGTCCATATGACCCTTCCTCAGAGCTAAAGTAGAAATGTGATTAAATTTATACTGTTGGGGGTGGGGGGGGGGGGGGGGGGGGGGGGGGGGGGGGATGGGGTGCTGCGGGGGTGGAGCAGGTGAAGCTGGATAGAAGGCCAGAGATAGTTGCGGGCAAAGGAGAGATTGACAAAGATCTCATGAAAGCAATGAAGGTGTACCAGGGCAAAAGAGACAAGTGGAAATCCTGTCAGAGAGAAGAGCAGTACTTCTTCAAGGTAGGCATTCCTGGAAGAGAACTGGCAATGAATTAAACACTAAGATCAAAGCAAAATACTGCAGATGCTGGAAATCTGAAATAAAAACAGTAAATGCTGGGAAACCTCAGTAGGTCTGACAGCATCTGTGGAGAGAGAAACAGAGTTAATGTTTTGAGTCTGTATGACTTTTCTTCAGAGCTGCAGAGAAGTAGAAATGTGATGTACCACCTCTCCTTTGCCCCCACCTATTGCTGACCTTCTGTCCAACTTTACCTGCTCCACCTCCCCTCCTTAAATAGTATAAATTTAATCACATTTCCACTTCTCTTTAGCTCTGAAGAAGAATCATATGGATTTGAAACGTTAATTCTGTTTCTTGCT